>NC_133384.1:34226808-34310679 GCF_049309525.1 Garra rufa
CATTGAAGTGAGTTGGTGTTTTTGTCACTCTTCTGAGGAAGATTCATTCACTTGTTTGGCAATTTACTCACATAGAGAAATTTTGATCAGATATTTTAAAATGTTCATCCAGTAATTTTGTAAGTGACCTTTGTTTTTGTTTTAAAGATGTTTTCTTTGGATTGTTTGACTACTCAAAAAAGTATATAGGAAAATGGAATTTACTTAAAGGGATGGATCGGAGTAGAATTGACTTCATTGCTATGCACTCCGAAGCCCTTGTAAATACCCCATCCGAAGTTTTTTTTTTACCTTAGTCGAACATTTATGGAGATATTAGAGTTTTTCGAATTGCTTGTTACAGGAGTGAATGGTACATGTGATGTATCTCGTAAATTGCACCACTAAACGTGCAAGTAATCTTACCAAACTTGTACAGTAGTGCAAATAGGTTATGTACTCACAAAACGCTGCATCAGAACATTTGTAAGTCCACCATGAGTGTTTTAAAAACACGTTTTACCCGAGAACTACTAGTCTCAGAAACTACAAGTCGACGTCACTTCCCTGGTTTGAAAAAAGCACGTAAAAGTCCTCCTACTACATCTGTGTGCATGTCAACTTGTAGGAGGACTTTTACGTGCTTTTTTCAAACCAGGGAAGTGACGTCGACGTGTCGCCATTTGTAGTTTTTGAGACTAGTAGGGATCGGCTAAAACGTGTTTTTAAAACACTCATGGTGGACTTACAAATGTTCCGATGCAGCGTTTTGTGAGTACATAACCTATTTGCACTACTGTACAAGTTTGGTAAGATTACTTGCACGTTTAGTGGTGCAATTTACGAGATACATCACATGTACCATTCACTCCTGTAACAAGCAATTCGAAAAACTCTAATATCTCCATAAATGTTTGACTAAGGTAAAAAAAACTTCGGATGGGGTATTTACAAGGGCTTCGGAGTGCATAGCAATGAAGTCAATTCTACTCCGAACCATCCCTTTAATTTGTGTTACTAGTTAGCTAATTTTCACACACCCAACCTCAAATGTGCTTTATTGAATGTTTCTTTCTTTCTTTTCTTCTTTGTTTTGTTTTTATAACTGTATTGAACTGTATCTGAATCAAATGATTCGTGATCCACGCTCTGTAGTCTGTAGTCGCTTTTCTGAATAATGATTTGCGAACCGTAATTTCGAATATCAAATTATTTGTTACACAAAATGATTCGCCGAGTTCTGTTCTGAATCAAAAGATAGCGAATAGCTATCTGAATAGCGATTCGCGAACCATAATTTACGATCGGCACTTTGAGTGCGAATCTTGAATCATTTAATTCGCGAAATGATTCAAACCAGCTCCGAAGTCCCGATATGAATCAAATGATTTGCGAACCCAAAGCCCCAATCTCAATCAAATGATTCACAAACTTGCCAGTAAGTCCCGTTCTGAATCAAATGATTTGCGATCCGCACTCTAAAGGTTCTCTAAAATAGGTTGCAAATATTTAACGTTATAGTTCAAGTATGGATAAGAAAAATTGCTTGCAGAAAAATACTCCTTTTGTGAGCCAACATTGCTGTTTTTCTGTGTAAACGTGCTAGACGATGTTTTTGACACTTGCGCTCGTGTCTTTTTTAGCGTCTCACACATGACACCGCTTTCTGAAGATGCAGCACCCAAGTTGCAAAAAGTTCAAACTTGTAAGAAGACACGTCTAGATCTCAACACCAGTGTCTTTTCATTCCACTGTCCTGCGTCTCATGTTTTATAAATGCAAAAACACATTCTGTGCGAATGGCCCCTCAGGCTGGTCTTGATGTACAAACTATAAGGCTCAAGAAAAGTTTTCATAGTACCAAGAAGACAAAATGACGTTAAGTTTAAAAATTCATGGCACAACACTTTCTTTGTCATGTCATAAAAACTTTATTTTTAGCTTAGGCTGAATCAAGTCTAATTTAAACATCATAAAATACCATTATCTCACAGTAGCATTATTTTCCTGAATGATTAGCGGTATGTTTTGTGATCCTGCTGGGCGTCTTAGTGCAGATCAGCGATAAAGCCAGTGTCGCCGCGCAGGTGCTGCTCCTGGATGGGTGATGGCTCCAAATGAGCCTGATCCCTTGTCCTGTCTGAAAGAGCAGGAAGAATTTAATTGGTGCACTTAACCTGTTTGACCAACAGTAATGCACCTTAAGGTCATCAATAATTTTTAGTTTTCCTTTTTAAATGACACATTCTGTCATTTTAAGTGACTTTTTGGTGTTCATTAGATGAGCAGAAGTGCACATGTGTCTCACCTGTTGTCGTCTGGTAGGAGATGTTATGTTGTGTTAAGAGTGATTGTAGCCGCTCTATCTCTGCTCGCTGCTTTTCAAAATCCTGTTACAAACAAACACGTTAAATTCACAAGCAAAACTAAAGTTGAGTGCATTGTACATGTCCTGCACAAAATGTATGAATTAAGCTTCATGAATTTTTGCATTTTGCATTTTTCATATCAAATTTCCATCCATTTATATTAAATGGTTTAAACATAAACTAATCAACTTAATGTGATGCATGTTTGAAACAGGTAATTAAATCAAATTAGTTTCAAACTATTTGTGTCCGCAGCCACCGTCATACTTTTACACGTAAATGCATTATGATTATTTAAATAAAATTAAATAAATGCAAATACACTACTTGTCAAAAGTTAGCTTTTGTTAATGTTTTTTAAAGAAGTCTTTTCTGCTCACCAAGTCTGCATTTATTTGATCCAAAGTACAGTAAAATGTTGAAATATATTTATTTTTTAAAGTAACTGTTTTCTATTTGAATATATTTTGAAAATGTAATTTATTCCTGATTTTAAAGCTGAATTTTTAGCATCATTACTCCAGTCACACAATACTTCAGAAATCATTCTAATATTCTGATTTGCTGCTCAAAAATATTTATTATTATTATTATTATGCTGAAAACAGCTGAGTAGAATTTTTTTCAGGTTTCTTTGATGAATAGAAAATTCAGATAAATAGCATTTATCTGATTTAGAAATTATCTGTAACATTATAAATGACTTTATCATCACTTTTGATCAATTTAAAGCATCCTTGCTAAAATAAAAGTATTCATTTCTATAAACCTATAAAAGAAAAATAATATATGTACAGTGTATAATGTTACAAAAGTTTTTTATTTTAGATAAATGCTGATCTTTAGATCTTTCTCTTCATCAAAGGATCATGAATAAATGTACTCAACTGTTTTACATATTGATAATAATAATAATTAGTAGTAATGTTTCTTGAGCAGCAAATCAGCATATTAGAATGATTTCTGAAGGATCATGTGACACTGAAGAATGGAGTAATGATGCTGAACATTTAGCTTTGACCGCAGAAATAAATTACATTTGAAAATATATTCAAATAGAAGTTATTTTAAATAGTAAGATATTTCAAACTTTTACAGTTTCTACTGTACTTTGGATCAAATAAATGCAAGCTTGGTGAGCAGAAGAGACTTAAAACATTAAAAATCTTACTATTCAAAAACTTTTGACTGATAGTGTAGTTAACATGCATCACATTATGTTTATTAGTCTGTTTAAAACTGTGCAATCCAAATGAATGGACGTATTATATCCAATCCAAATGCATAAATCTTAAATTTAAGACTAAATATTCGTCTGTCTGACCTGTGTGCACTGCTCCAGACTCTGATGTGTCAGAGACGACGTCTTTTCCTCTGGTTTCGGCTGCTGAGTTTTCCTCAGGAGACCAGCCTCTTCGAACAGCTCCTTCAGCAGCTTATTATAACCCTAAACACACACAGTCAAACACCTTTTATTACGATGTTCTCAGATGCATGAAGATTGTAATATCTAAAGTGTTCGAGTGTCACCTGTTCTGTGATAAGATCGTCATATCGAGCTTGTGCAATTTCATCCCACTCTTTCTGCAACGCCTCGCTCAAAACTGGATACACTAAAACACAAGAGCAATGATACATTGTAAATAGGGGTTAAACTAACTAGTGGGATCGTTTATTATCAATACATGACATTTAACTTACCCAAGAGGGAGTGTGAATGGCAAACTAGTGGCGTCACAAACGTGAGCGAATAAACACACGTCTGTGGCTCTGAAACACTCGATAGTTTACTGCTATTCCCACAGACCAGGATAACCTTAAATATAGATATAACATCTCAACATTTACTGGCAGAAAACATGCATACAGATACAGCTACAGCTACAGTTGAGGTCAAAAGTTTGCATCCTCCTTTCAGAATCTGCAAAATGTTAATTATTTTAGCAAAATAAGAGGGATCATACAAAATGCATGTTATTGTTTATTTAGTACTGACCTGAAGAAGATATTTCACATAAAAGATGTTTACATATAGTCAACAAGAGAAAAATAATAGTTGAATTTATGGAGGAAAAAAGACCCCGTTCAAAAGTTTACATCCCTTTGATTCTTAATACTGTGTTGTTACCTGAATGATCCACAGCTGTGTTTGTTTGTTTAGTGATAGTTGTTCATGAGTCCCTTGTTTGTCCTGAACAGTTAAACTGACTGATGTTCTTCAGAAAAATTCCACAAATTCTTTGGTTTTCCAGCATTTTTGTGTATTTGAACCCTTTCCAACAATAACTGTGTGATTTTGAGATCCATCTTTTCACACTGAGGACAACTGAGGGACTCATATGCAACTATTACAGAAGGTTCAAACACTCACTGATGCTCCAGAAGAAAAGACCATGCATTAAGAGCCGGGGGTGAAAACTTTTGAAATTAATAAATATCTTATTCAGGTCAGTACTAAATAAACAATAACATGCATTTTGTATTATCCCTCTTATTTTGTTAAAATAATTAACATTCTGCAGATTCTGAAAGGGGTGTGTAAACTTTTGACCTCGACTGTACATTCAAAACATACGTTCATGTAATACAGACCTTCGTCTGTCTGTTCTTGTTTCCACATGAATCTCCTTCTCGCATCCACATGCCAGAAAATGTGTTATTCTGAATCTCCCATTCCTGCCAAATACTACACACACAACAGAGATTTCACATCATAGTTTTCACAGCTAAACTAAATAGAAAAAAAGCATAATAAACAATTTTATAAAGATCATTACCCCAGAATGCCGCTGTATGCGTTCCATCTGAAACTCTGTTCATGCTGAGTCACATTATGAAATGGACAAAATGTGTATTTGTATCTATAAAGAAAAAAAGTTTCTTTTAGTTGCACACAATTTCTTTCATACAAATATTCTTTTACATATAATATGGGGCTAGTTGTCTCTGAGACAATTGGCCATATTGGCAGCACTGAACGTAAACAATGCTACTGGACTGAACAAAACTTGCACCTTTTGCTGATTATTACTGCTGAAAATGGTCAATTATTATCATGTTTTGGGCTGTACTAATCTGTCAGACCAGGAAAAACATTTGGAGTACTATAGAATGCCAAAAATTATAACAAATCAAGGAGAAGAGTGCAAAAAATTATCTGAGGAAAGGCGTTTGTGGTTGGCCAAACTAAACCAGAATTTCCAGGGCAAGAATCTTGACAACATTCATGTTTGTTCTTATCATTTCCAGTCAGGTTTACAGCATAAATTACGAGAACAACATATTCGGTGGCACATTAACCGTGCTATTCATGCTGTTGTTTATATCTAAGTATCGCCAATATGGCAATATGGGTACTTGACCTAACCGTGGCACAAGTTTAAACCCTCTATAGAAGAAGAATCAATTAAAGGTGTGTATAAAGCTAATACCCTTTTTGAATACAGTGTTTAAGGTTGTACAGATGTTACTAACGTGGCTTCAATGTAGTTGAAGCATTTCCCTGCTAGTCTGTGCAGATGTGGAGGTCCAGACACTGGAGATGGGCTGATTTTCGCCTGCAGGCGACTATTCTGAGACACAAGTTGATTATTCAACCTGAAAAATAAAAGTGAGTATGAAGAGTCTGTTTTATGAATTCATCTTATACAGGTATGTGCCAAAAAATCAGAATATCGAGGGAAAGTCCATTTATTTCAATAATTTGTTTCAAAACGTGAAACTTGTATGTTATATTAGTTCACTACACACAAAGTGAACAAACTAAAAACCTTTATTTGTTTCAATTTTAAAGATTATGGATTAAAGATAAAGATGTCCCAATCTAGTCAGCTAATTAACGCAAAACACCCGCAAAGGTTTCCTCAGCCTTTAAATTGTATCAGTCTGGCTCAGTAGGCTTCAGAATCATGGGGAAGACTGCTGACTTGACGCTTGTGCAGAGGAGGAAAAGTCTCAAAAGGCAATTGCAAAAGAACCTGGAAGCTCACAGAGCACAGTATCGAAGTATATTAACAGAGTGTTAAGAGGAAGGGAAAATGTGGCCGGAAAAGGTGCACAAGTGACCTTGAGAGGATTGTCAAGCAAGGGCGGTTCAGAAATCTCCTTCCTTCATAAGGAGTGGACTGAGGCTGGTGTCAGTGCATCAAGAACCACCACATACAGACGTCTGCATGACATGGGCTACAGCTGGAGAATTCCATGCGTCAAGCCACTCCTGAACCAAAAACAACGTCAGAAGCGTCTGTGCTGGGCTAAGGAGAAAAAGTATTGGTCTGTTGCCCAGTGGTCCCAAGTCAAATTTTGCATTTCATTTGGAAATCAAGGTCCCAGAGTCTGGAGGAAGACCGGAGAGGCACAAATGTCAAGCTGCTTAAAGTCCAGTGTGAAGTTTCCACAGTCAGTGATGGTTTGGATGTCATCTGCTAGTGTGGGTCCATTGTCTTTTATCAAGTCCACAGTCAATGCAGCTGTCTACCAGGAAATTTTAGAGCACTTCATGCTTCCTGCTGCCGACAAGCTTTTTGGAGATGATGATTTTATTTTCCAGCAGGATTTGGCACCTGCCCACAAAGCCACAACTACCAGTACCTGGTTTAATAGCCATGGAATAACTGTACTTGATTGGCCGGCAAACTCGCCTGACTTAAACCCCATTGAAAATCTATGGGTTATTGTCAAAAGGAAGATGAAGGTACTGAGACCCCGAAATGCAGACGAGCTGAAGGCCAAAATCAAAGCAACTTGGGCTACCGTAACTCCTCAACTGTGTCAAAGGACGATCGCCTCCATGCCACGCCGCCTTGATGCTGGAATTAGTGCGAAAGGAGGCCCAATGAAGTACTGAGGACATAATACAGTACAGTAACACACTTTTCAGAAGGCCAACATGTGTTTAAGATCGTTTTTTTATTGGTCACATGAAATATTCTAATTTTGTGAAATACTGGATTTGTTTTTTTTTTGTCTTTAATCCATAATCATCAAAATTGAAACAAATAAAGGCTTGAAATATTTCACTTTGTGTGTAGAGAACTAATAACATACAAGTTTCACTATTTGAAACAAATTATTTAAATAAATGGACTTTCCCTCGATATTCTAATTTTTTGGCACATACCTGTAGTTGATCTGAAAATTCAGAGTTTGCTGGACACCTCACCCAAATGTATTAGGCTCCTCTACTATCTTCATCTTCCCTCCTGATGTGACAGCCACTGAAATACCAAAAAAAAAAAAAAAACACCATAAAGTGGATACTGACATTATTATTATTAACTAAACACCCTCTAAATAAACAAACAAACTGTATGTAAATCCTTTGGGCAACAAACGTATTGAATAGTATTAGTTCCGCATCAACTGTATTGATCAGATGATCTAATCATGCTAGAAAACAAAACTTTGTCTATAACACTTACCGAGTGCTGTCAGATATAAGCACAATTTTAAATACACACACTCCATAACTGCTCAAATAGTGAGATGTGGAAGAGAAAAACTACATTTTATCTCTGTTCTGTTCTGTCTGTTCATGTGACAGAAGTGAAAACAGGACCGATCGGAAGATGTTATGTTTGATGAACGCGTTGCTTGTGAAACGCATCAATTGTGGAAAAAATACCTTATATTTAATAGTTTTAACATAAATGCGACATTATCACATTTAATTGATCAAACCGTGTCCTTTTTGCTGATTAATTTAATCACAAAGACGAAATATACACTAAAACGTTTGTGAAATTTAGAAAGGCGGCGATAGCAGGTAAACAAAAAATATAATGCTACATTTCCGGGTGCAATTCTGTCTAAATAAAAGTCCTCTTCCGTTTTTACTTTTGCGATAATTATGTGTTTGTTTTGTATAACGTGTTCAAAATATTGTCTTAAAATATTATTTTTTATTCTATAACCTAAAAACGAAGCAGGATAGTATTAATGTTGATGTAATTTAAATAAATTACCGACTTTTGTGCTTGGTGCTAATAACAGCCATGTTTCATAACGTCACCGTGTTTTGGCCTCACGAAACGAAAAGCGTGTCTGAATAAATCTTTGGGATTTGCTCTAAAAGACTAGAAACATTAGAATTTATGCCATGATTCAGCATAAAGTAGATGCGTTATTGCTGTGCTATAAGTGTAAGGTGGTTAAATACGGTTTATAAATTAGTTAAACCGTTACACACGCTTATACACACGTGTTAAGGTTAAAGTTATTACTAAAAAGAAAAAGTAAGGTGAATTTCAGACATGGGACGTAAGAAACAGGGTAAATGCGAGCGACCTGTTCACAAGGGCAAAGACACACGACACAAGATGAAGGGGAAATCATTGGAAACTTTCACAGAGGAGATGCATGAGGCTCTGCAAGGTCTGTGTGCATTTTATTTTATTTTTTTATTTTTATTTTTTTACATATAAGCTGAGATTCTTAAAGTTTTTAAAGTTAATTACTCTCTTTAATTTTCTGTATGGAAGCATGACAGACATTAGTTGTGTGTAATGAAGTCTGTGTGTGTGTTTCAGCCAGTGAGGATAAGGATTCAGAGGCTGCAGGAGGTGTGAAGTTGCCCTGTCCGCTGGCCATGTGGGATCTGGGTCACTGTGATCCAAAACGGTGTACAGGACGAAAGCTGGCCAGGAAAGGTTTGGTGCGCTGCCTGCGACTCAACCAGCGCTTTAATGGCCTGATACTCAGCCCGATGGGAACCAAATATGTCACACCTGCAGACAGGTGGGCCACAGGAAGCATTTTCAGAAGATCACTGTTCGTTTTTAAAATCCATTCACACCACTAATGTGTGTTCAATGGTCTATCTCATTGCAGAATTCACAGTTGAGGTCAAAAGTTTACATACACCTTGCAGAATCTGCAAAGTGTTCATTATTTTACCAAAATAAGAGGGATCATACAAAATGCATGTTATTGTTTATTTAGTTCTGACCTGAAGAAGATATTTCACATACAAGATGTTTACATATAGTCCACAAAAAGAGTTTACATATGCTTGATTCTTAATACTGTGTTGTTACCATAGACTGTAAAAAATACCTGAATGATCCACAAATGATTGTTTAGTGATAGTTGTTCATGAGTCCCTTGTTTGTCCTGAACTGCCTGCTGTTCTTCAGAAAATCCTTCAGGGGCCTGTTTCAATAAGGAGGTTCAACCAACTCTGAGTTTAAACTTGAACTCTGAATTGACTTACCCTGAGATGGGAAACTCTGAGTTTTTGGTTTCAGAACAGCTGAACTAAGTTAGTTTAATCTACTCTGAGTAGGTTTACTCTGAGTTTAGTGCTTGCACCATGACTATGAAAAGCCCTGATCAATGGAGCTCCGAAATTATGATTCACCATGGCAACAGCTCCCGCCAAAAAGACCTCTGCATACTTCGAGCCAATACTTAACTTTAATTCTTAATAATTATTAAGAATATAATAATTTAATTATTAATAATTAGAATACCAAAGGTAAAAACTGACAGAACAATAAGTTAATGAACTATTCATTTTCATGGTATCCCACAGGCAAAAAAATAAAATAAAATTAAATTAAATTAAAAAAATAAGAAGAATGAAACAGCTAAACATGAAGTATAAAAACATAATTCAACCAGGTAAAGCTTTAAGCATAAAGGGTTGATGGGTGTAGGCTACATGACTTTACTAATATTTGAAATTAAAATATAATTCTGTGTCTATTTCAATTTGCAGCAGCTTTTTCCACATAGTCTAATGCTCTTTTCACATAATTAAATGTTCTCTAATCCAAAGTTGCATTTCTTAATTAGATTAATGAAATGAACATTTGACGCCTACTCAGCCAACAGCAAGAAGGCTCAGATGAAGAGGAGATGGAAGTATACTGGAAGAATGTTAAAATCCAAATATAATATATATATTTATATATTTATTTATTTTATTTTTTTTGGCACTTTGACATGCACCTAAAAAATGCTTTTCTTACTTAGTATTATTGTCTTGTTGTTCCAATTTAAAAAAAATCTAACGATTCTTAAATCAAGATACATTTCTAAGAAAAATGTCTTTCTTTTTTCTGTCAAAAAGGTTTTTGAGGAATTCCAGGATTTTTCTCCATATTTCGATGGGAGCTAACAGGCCAAATTTCAGTTTCAATGCAGCTTCAAAGGACTCTACATGATCCCAGCCAAGGAATAAGGGTTACTGGAAACTTGTAAAGCCCTTTGAAAGCTGTATTGAAACTGAAATTTGAACCTTCAACCCATTGGCTCTCATTGAAGTCCACTATATGGAGAAAAATCCTGGAATGTTTTCCTCAAAAACTTTAATTTGTTTTTGACTTGAAGAAAGAAAGACATGAACATCTTGGATTACATGGGGGTGAGTGAATTATCAGGAAATATTTTCTTTGGACGTGAAGTTGTCTTATATACTTAATTAAACATTTTGATTAAACTGTTCCATGTTCTTCATCATCACAGTATTTTAAATGTAATTGTGCTGTATTTCTTAAAAAAAAGAGCTTAAATGTAAAATGTAAATTTAATATGGCATTTGTGCAGACTTTGTATTTTGTCTTTTAAATAAAACTGTTTATTTTTCACCTTGAGCATGCTTTGACATTTTATTGAAGTTTTTTTTTTTTTATTGTAATGATTTGTAAATTAACAGTGTTTCTCTGTAGAACATTTAGTGCTTTCATTGTAATAATCTAGATAAAATCTGTCAAATAAGGGTTTTACACTGTAAAAAAAAAACAAAAAAAAAAAAAACGGTTAAACGACTGGCAGCTACGGCTGCCAAACAAAAACCATAAAATTAAAGTAATATATCCTAATTGAAACAAGGAAAAAATCTGTAAAATGTTTTTTTTTTTTTTTCTGTAAAACCTTTCATGAAAATCTCTGTAAAATTACTGTTTTTGCACTTTATTTCAATAATTTTATTTTTTTTAAAAGGTGTTTATTTAATCTTTGTAAGTGTATTTTTCTTATTTTGCATATTATCTGCCAATTGGGTAAGAAAAATAATCTTGTTTCCATTTGCATTAAGATTATTTTTCTTGTTTTAAGTAAAATGCACTAAATTTACATTCCAAAACACTCACTAAGAAAAGCATTTTTGAAGCATAAATGAATGAATGATGTATTTAAACATCACTTACACTTTAAAAAGGGGGAGGAGACCGAAAGAAACTCTGGGTTTACAGAAGAAAACCTGCTCCTGACCAGGTTTGGTTCACAGAGTAAGTTACCAAGGTAACTGACTCTGAGTATAAGTTACCTCTCTTTCAGAAACAGGCTTGACTTACCCTGCTTTCTCAGGTTTGATAAACCTCCCATTCTGAAACTGAAAACCCAGAGTTTCCCTTATTTCAGGGTTAACATACTCAGAGTTTTCACTTAACCTCCTTTCTGAAACGGGCCCCAGGTCTCACAAATGTTTTGGTTTTTCAGCATTTTTGTGTGTTTGAACTCTTTCCAACAATGACTGTGTGATTTTGAGATCCATCTTTTCACACTGAGGACAACTGAGGGACTCATATCTAACTATTACAGAAGATTCAAACGCTCACTGATGCTTCAGAAGAAAACACGATGCATTAAGAGCTGGGGGTGAAAACTTTTGAACAGAATGGAGATGTGTACATTTTTCTTATTTTGCTTAAATTATATATATATTTTCATATAGCACTGCCCTTCAGAAGCTACTTGCATGTTTCCTAGAATACATAATAAGGGTAAATTTACCCTGATCCTCAAATTCAAAAAGTTTTTACCCCTCTTAATTCATTGTTTTTCCTTCTGGAGCATCAGTGAGTGTTTGAATCTTCTGTAATAGTTGCTTATGAGTCCCTCAGTTGTCCTCAGTGTCAAAAGATGGATCTCAAAATCATACAGTCATTGTTGGAAAGGGTACAAATACACAAAGATGCTAAAAAACCCAAGCATTTGTGGAACCTGAAGGATTTTTCTGAAGAACAGCAGGCAGTTTAACTGTTCAGGACAAACAACAGACTCATGAACAACTATCACTAAACAAAAAAAAATCACAGCTGTGGATCATTCAGATAACAACACAGTATTAAGAATCAAGTGGATGTAAACTTTTGAACGGGATCATTTTTATAAATGCAACTGTTATTTTCTCTTGTGGAACATGTAAACATCTGTTATGTGAAATATCTTCTTCAGGTCAGTACTAAATAAAAAATAACATTGTATGATCCCTCTTATTTTGGTAAAATAATTTACATTTTGCAGATTCTGCAAGGTGTATGTAAACGTTTGACTTCAGCTGTATGTGTACTACCATTCAAAATGCTTTTTAACCAATCTTACTACCTTTAATCAGCAAGGATGGATTAAATTGATCAAAAATGACATTGAAGACAGTTTCCAACATTGATAATACTTATAATTGTTTCTATAGCAGCGAACCGGCATATTAGAATGATTTCTGAAAGATCATGTGACACTGAAGTAATGATGCTGAAAATTCAGCTTTGCATCCCAGGACTAAATTACATTTTAAAGTATGTTTAAATAGAAAACAGTTGTTTTAAACTGTAATGATATTTTAAATTTTGTACAGTATTTCTAATCAGTTAATACAGCCTGGTAAACATAAGAGACTTCTTTTACGAACGTTGTCTCAGTATTTAATTTATAATATCCTTCATTTCCAGGGAGATTGTGGCACATAGTGGTCTGGCTGTAATTGACTGTTCATGGGCACGACTTGAAGACACGCCTTTCAGCAAAATGATTGGCTCACATCCGAGGCTTTTGCCGTACTTGGTCGCAGCAAATCCTGTAAACTACGGAAAGCCGTGCAAGCTGTCCTGCGTCGAGGCTTATGCCGCCACCTTCTGCATTGTGGGTAAGCCGATCCCTCTAGATTTCTCTATTCTGATAATAATCAGAATTATTTCTTGAGCAGCAAATCATCATACTAGAATGTTTTCTGAAGGATCATGTGACACTGAAGACTGGAGTAATGATGCTAAAAACTCAGCTTTGCATCACAGGAATAAATTACATTTTAAAATATATTGAAAAAGAAAATAGTTATTTGAAATTGTAAAAATATTTCACAATTTTCCCGTTTTTACTGTATTTTTGATCACATAAATGCAGCCTTGGTGAGCAGAAGAGACTTCTTCAAAAAACGAACCCAATTTTTTGAACAGTATTACAGTTTAACGACAGCAACTGAGATTAAATTGTGCAAATCTGCCAGATGTTGACATGTATGTGTCTCTATGTGATCAGGCTTTCGTGACCTCGCTGTGCTCCTGTTGAGAAAGTTTAAGTGGGGTTTGGGATTTTTGGAGTTGAATAAGACTCTTCTAGAGGGTTACGCTTCCAGCCAATCAGAAGAGGAACTACTAGCTGTGGAGAAAGAGTTTCTCAGTGCCGCCCCTCAGGAAGAGGATATAGGTACGGTACGGGTTGATGATTTAAAATAGTCAAATGTACTGTAAGTCTTTTGAAAATACTAACTTTGGTGTTTTTTTTGTGTGTCTGTTTATTTACAATTTTTCCAGATCCTTTCGATGTGGACTCAGGAAGAGACTTTGTGAATCTCAACAGACCTGTCCAGTGAGATTTATGTTTAAATGTTTAAAATATTTATCTTCCATTTAAATTGAAGTTAGTTGAAGTAACCCGTGTGTGTTTGTACTCTCAGAGCTGAGGACGATGACGAGACATCAGAGGAAGAAGAGGAGGAAGATGATGGTGAGGAGGACAAACGGAAGAGGAAAGAGGAAGATGATGAAAGCGATGAGGAGTCTTGAGTTGTGTAATCTTAAAACAAAACATGTGGGGAAAAAGGATGTTCAGTTGCTGATTTAGTAACACTGACCTTCACTTGCCATTAGCAAACTTCTGTTTTCTGCAGGTAGTTGCAGATATGGAACTAGTAAGTTAACCAGACCAGAGTAATCAGGTACTATAGTCATGATTTCAGAAAGCAACTTCCCCACAAGCCCTTTATAATGTGCAAAATGTACTATTTTTATTATAGTTCATGAGAAGAATCTTCTCAATCTGTAATAACATTTATTATTGCAAAAAACGTTGACTGTTGTTTATAAGCAGAATAAAATGTTTAAATATTTAAATGGCGTTTGCTGCATTTGAATAGGTGTTTTACTAATTGGATTTTAAATATTTTCTATTAACTATTATTTATACAGTACTTTTATTTTTTGTATTTATACTTTTATCAAATGTATTTTTTCATTCATTTATTTTCAATGCTATTTTTATGATTTAATCATTATTTTTATTATTATTTTTTAAATATTTAATGTCTTTTTTATACTAAATATAGTTTAATTATATAATTTAATTAAACATATATTACTACATTGTTCATTTATTTTTTTATTATTTATACAATTTGTTGTTTCATTTAAAATTATTTTTATTTTATTTATTTATGTTATTAGTAGGAGTATTTATTTATTTATTTTTACAGTTTTTCTCTTAGTTTTCGTTAGACTTTAATGGAAATGATGACATTACCATGGTTAATTTCCAAAGACCATGGTGTCCAAATTTTATTTTAAAAATCACGTTTTTTTATTTATTAATATATTTTCAATGTTATTTTTTTTTGTTCATTATTTTTTTTTATATTTAATGTTTTCTACTAAAAATAGTTTAATGTATATAGCTACATTTAAATGTATATTACATTGTTAATTTATTTTATTATTTGTGTAATTTACGTAGTTTGATTTGTTTTTCAATTATTATTTATTTATTTCTATTAATTGTAATTGTAACATAAATATAGTAATATACTATAAATAAAATAGATGTACACATATCTACATACAGTATAGCATACAATGTAGTTTCATTTTTTAATTTGTTTTATTTTATTTATTTATATTAGTAGTAGTAGTAGATTATAATTTTTTATTAATCAATTTTTATTGATGTATTTATTTTTACAAATTATTTTTCCCTCAATTTTCCCTAGACTTAAAAAAAAAATTACGACATTACCAGGGTTCATTTCCAAAGACCATGATATTACCAGTGTCCAAAATTCATGCTAAGTACGCTGTGTTATGGGCAGCATTGGGGGTAATGCATTACAAGTAACGCAGGTTACACAATAATATTACTTTTCCCAAGTAACTAGTAAAGTAACATGTTACTTTTTAATTGACAAGAAAAGTTACTTTTTCAAATAAGTAACGCCAGTTACTTTCCCCCCCATTTATTGATTAAAAGCTCTCCTGTCCCCATGTTGAGTGAAATCGTGAGTAAGATGTTACTTTAGTTCTAGAATAAATGTGAACATGCATTAATTCATCTCACTCACTAAAAAAAAACACATATAGTATTCCTCAAAATGAATAAAAGCAGTGAAATTCAATGCAAACCTGCAATAATTAAATATGTTAAATAATACAAATATCCTTCATGTATTTAATCCCATTTTATTAACCGATGTCTTCGCTGCCAACCTTTAATGATCCAATTCACCCATACTAATAAACAAAGATTACTCAAGATATTCTAACATTTGTTTTCCTTTTATTTATCCGAGCCTTTCTTTCATTCTTTCGCTGGTAAAAAGGCTTTTACATTTGCCAAAAATAGATTTTTTTTATATTAAAAACAACTAAGCAAGTCCTGCTTAGATTTTTAAAAAGTAACGCAAAAGTAACGTAACGCATTACTTTCCGTAAAAAGTACTTTTAAAAGTAACTTTGCGCAACACTGGTTATGGGACTGTTACGGTAATTCAAATATATGTGATAGACAGATCCACAGTTGCAAAACCACTTCCATAATACTTTTATATCACATCGATCCGTGTATTTTTGGGGGATTCGCCGATGGGGGGCGCCCGGCAATTTTTTTTCCTCTCGACTGCAGTAATGTTGTTGTGGCGTGACGTCACAGCCGTGAAACGAAGGCGCAGAGAGGGCGGCCATGACTCCAGTCTCCACAATTATTTAATCCCAAATAAATTACCCACGGAAAACTTCCATGGCAAGAGCCACGAGTCAGATCGTGAGTACCGCCAGCGTCTCGGGAGCACGGGCTCGAAGCCGCCTCGCACCGCGTTGCGCGCTCTGCTTGCAACGGCGATTTTTTTAAGGGGGTGGCGCGGGACGCTCGCGACCCGAGTCTTTAGCTTAGCATTTTAGCGTCATTAGCCCGCTAGTCCCCAAAACAAGCGCAAGTCTATTAACCAGGAAGTGTCAACTTTTGTTTCGTATCGTAATTTATACAGGGATTTCTGAATGAATTGTTAGGCTGGATGTTGGTATTTTGACAAGAGCAGTGTGGGGAAATGCTCATATTGTTGTGTGTTAGCTCTGCGAGCTAATTCTGTCAACAAATGAAGTTGCTTGTTTTCTTAGCCGTTAGCCTGACCGCTAACTCACGACATAGGCGTTTGCTTCCACTCGTCTTGTATCTTCTCTGAATGTACGTAAATCCTTTTTATTTCTAAGAATTACTTACGTGAACACCTAAGACTTGTTTTTAAATGTGTTTGATAAACTACAACGCAGTTTTGCAGTCAGCAGTGCTTTTAGCACAATCGCCTCAGGTTGTTTTGCCTCATTTGCGTGGCAGTTTATCACTTAAACCCGTGATTTAAGAAATATTATCGGTGTTATATATCTGTAGCTGTTTTTTAACATGTCCCTGTTATTATTGACTTACTTAGGTGTGTTATTTTGACTGAAATGAGTCGATTGTGAGTTGCGGCCTATGAAAGTGGCGTCGAGATTTTTAAGGTTTCACCTTCTCAGGTGTTTTTGACAGTCGATTGTTATCATGTATAACGTTATATAGATTACTAGACTAAGCCAGAACACCTGTGAATATGATTGGTGATGTATCAAACTCTTTTTGAGGAATGTAGTATTAAAGTATGTAGCTTGTATAGATTTACAGTGCCTATGGAAAATCATCATACTCCTTTGAAGTAGTTCGTTTATTTGTCATGCAGCCTGAAATCAAACCCCATTTCAAATATCTTTTCTAGCTTTATTTACAAAACCAATGAAAGAAAAAACACGAGTTCTGTGAATTAACAAAAAACTTTAATAACAGGGTTGGAAAAGTCATCAGCCCCTTGATTTGTGACCCCGGACCACAGAGTCTTAAGTAAAGCAGGTATATTTGTAGCAATAGCCAAAAATACGTTGTATGGGTCGAAATGATCAAATTTCCTTTTATGCCAAAATCAGTAGGATATTAAGTAAAGATCACGTTCCATGAAGATATTTTGCAAGTTTTCTACTGTAAATATACCAACTTAAGTTTTGATTAGTAATATGCATTGCTAAGAACTTCATTTGGACAACTTCAAAGGCGATTTTCTCAATATTTAGATTTTTTGCACCCTCCGATTTCCAAATGGTTGTATCTCAGCCAAATATTGTCCTATCCTAACATAATAGAAAGCTTATTTATTTCGCAAAATTGACCCTTATGACTGGTTTTGTGGTCCAGGGTCACTTTTAATACTTTGTAGAGCCACTTTTTGCTTTATTTACAGCCATCAGTCTTTTTAAATATGTCTGTACTAGCTTTGCACACCTTGATTGGGGAATATTTGCCCATTCTTCCTTGCAGAATTGCTCAAGTTCAGTCAAATTCTGTGGTGAGCAGCTCTTTTCAAATCCATCCACAGATTTTCAGTTGAGGGCTCTGACTTGGCCGCTCAAGGACATTCATCATCTTATCCTTAAGCCATTTCGTTCATTGTCATTGTGGAAGGTGAATGACCTGCCCATCTTAAGCTTTCCAGCAAAGGGATGCAGGTTTTCCTCAAGAATTTGGATGCACTTGGCAGCATCCATTTTCCCTTCAATCCTGACCAATCGCACAGTCCCAGCTGAAAAAAACCTACAACATAATGCTGTGTCTGCTTTCTGCCAAACAAAGTGCTTGGAGGTTCAGTCCAAAAAGGTCAATTTTGGTCTCATCAAACCATAGCACCTTTTACCAGAAGGTATCAGACTCTTCCAAATGTGTTTTTGCATAGCGCAAAGAGAAAGCTTCTTTCATCCCACCCTGGCCATTCAGGCCAGCTTTGTGTAAAGCTTGGGAGATAGTCCTCACATGCACAGACTGACCCAGCCGTGTTGGCTCGTAAGTCCTTCAAAGCTGCCTTTGGCCTCTTGGTAGCTTCTCTTATCAATGTCCTTCTGGCTCTGTCATCCACTTTGGACGGACGGCCTGATCTAGGCAATGTGCTGGTGGTGCCATACGCTTTCCACTGCTTATATTGCTTTGAACAGTACTCCGAGAAATAGCTAAAGCCTTTGAAATGTTTTTGTAGCCTTCTTCTAACTTGTGCCTTTCTACAACTTTATCCGGAGGTCTTTTGAAAGCATTTTCCCAACCTTGGTGAATTCTTTGCCCTACCATGCACTGCTAACAGTGGAGTCTTCAAGAAACAGCTAGTTTTATTCTGAAGTAATCAACACCACTACTATTGATGTCAAGTGGGGCAATAAGCCTAGTGTTTAATCTGGAAGTTCATTGCTTGCACCTGAGCAAGTTTATACAATGGTTTACTCTAAGGGGCTGATCACTTTATCAAACCAGGCATTTCACCGATTAATTTTTAATAATCCTCCAGAATTTACTTTAATGATGAGGGTTATGATGTGTATGCAGCTCAAAGTAGGAATTTATTTATTTTATTTATTTTAATGTGACAAAAGGTAAAGGTTTTCACAGGGTATGAAGATTTTCTAAAACATTGTTTGAAGTGGCAAAGCAACTTTGGTCTGTTATTTCTGTAATTGTCAATGTTTGATGAGCCTCATCGAGTGCTTTGAATTAACATTGTGGGGGAGCATAGGTTGCAAAGAAGTTATTGCTGGAGGTTTGACTAAAGTTCTTGTTGACATGTGTGACTCATGTTTTATAGAGGTGTTTTGAAGTTCGTTAGCTAGGAATGCTGATTGTGAATAATGTGAGCTGTAGTTACAGGAAACTAGCCTAGTGATTATGATGTTTAGCAGTGTGAGAGAAATACCTTGCTTATGGATTTGTAGTGCTTCTTAGTTCCCTTTTTAAAATTTTCACAATGACGTCGAGTTTAATTTAAGCAGAGATAAGTTTGGTTAAAGTAATTCATTTTATGAGAACTGTCTTTGGATGCTCTTGAACTCATAAAAATGGTTTTATACAGTCAGACTCAGGATGACACGGTTTTCAATGATCAAAAGCTTTACATGTAATCACTTGTGTTCTTAATGAGCATAGAATGGTTAATTATCAATATCTAGAGTGTTAATACATAAACCATATGCTCTTATCTTGCTTAAGTTAAACCGTTTGCTGTCACCAGAGTGATGTCATTGAATTTACAGTAATGACATCACGCATACAAGCATATCAAATTCAATATATTGTTAACAGAGTAGTTTATAGATTGTTCTCTACATATTACACAAACTATATGTTACGTTATTTTAAGAAAGAAATATACATTTTATATAATTGTTTTTATTTTTTTTAATTTTGACATTTTTAAAACAATTTATATGGTGTGTGTGTATATACTGTATATATTAGCAGTTTATACACACATACACTCTAATATATTTCAATATTTAAAAAACTTTTTAGCATTTTATATAATTCATGTATAGCTAAAATATTTCAATATTTAAAAAAATATATTTAATATTTTAATGTGAAATAATAGTTTATAGAATATATGAACTTTTGAATTTATTTTATTTTACTTTTTGAGTATATAATCTGAATTTTATATACAGTATTTGTATAGCTTTCAAATAATTCAATATTTAATAAATAATAAAATAAAATTTTTAGCATTTTTATATATTTTATTGATTATTTTTATAAATAATATAGTTTAAAAGTTATAAGTGTATATTGATATTTTAGCATTTTGTATAATTATAATTTTACCTATGGGTTTGTTTGTGTAGCTTTAAAATATTTCACTATTAAATTTTTTTTATATGTATTTTTATGTATTTTTTTTAATATTTGAAAGCTAAATTTATAGTTTTTTAGAAAAATATACTTTTAGCCTTTTATATAATTAATTGTAATATGTATATAGCTTTAAAATATTTAAATATTTAAGCATTTTCATATAATTTAGTAATTTTTAAATATTTTGAAGCAAAATAATAGCTTATAGAATGTGTGTGTGTGTATATATATGAACTTTTTAGTATTTTATAGCATTATAATTTTGTGTGAAGCTTTAAAATATTTCAGTATTTAAAAAATCATAAAATACCATAAAAATATGTGTAGCTTTACAATATTAAAATATTTAAAAAATAAAATATCTTAGCACTTCTATATCATTTTATTTATTATTTTAAATATTTAAAAGCTAAATTTATATAGTTTATAGAATATGAATATATATTAACTTTTTAGCATTTTATATCAATCCAATTCTAATTTTACATCTCTTTAAAATATAAAAAAATAAAATAAAATAACTTATTAGCATTTTTATATAATTTTTGTATTTTTTTATGTTTTAAAGCAAAATTAATATAGTTCGTATAATATAAATATTAACTTAGCATTTTTATAATTTTAAACATATTTATACTCTATAAACTAAAATAATAATAAATAAAATATTACAAATAAGTGTCAAAGTATGCAGTAATTTTATCAAAGGCAGTATTTGAGTAAAGTGAGAAATACACTAACTTTGTCTCTCTCTCTCTCATCAGTATGATGTTGCATCCCTCCACTCCTCTGTTCTCATCTCCTGTCCATCCATGGTAAGAGGCCAGCAGGACACGCCCCGTCTCCACGGCAACAGCATGGAGGGACAGGCACCACCCCCCCAGCCCACCCAGCCTCGCAAGAAGAGACCCGAGGATTTCCGATTCGGCAAAATATTGGGAGAAGGCTCCTTCTCTACCGTATGACATGCACACGTTCATGCACTTCTGCTATACATCAACTAGCATTACTCAACGCAATGTACTAACCTGTGCCGTCTTTGCTACTTACAGGTTGTCTTGGCAAAAGAGCACTCGACGGGGAAGGAGTATGCAAGTAAGTCATTATCACATCAGCCTGTGCATTTGATTTATCAGTATTACATTTGGCATGAACTGAAAAGTGTTGTTGCATGTGTTTCAACAGTAAAGATTCTGGAAAAGCGCCACATAATGAAGGAGAACAAAGCGCAATATGTCAAAAGAGAACGAGACATCATGTCACACCTGGATCATTCGTTCTTCGTCAAGCTCTACTTCACCTTTCAGGACGAGGAGAAGCTGTGTATCCTTCACACACACGTACATAACTAGTACATAACCATCATATTTACCTGAAAATTTGGTAGAATATTTTAGATCAGCGTTTCTGAATCTATCGATTAAGCATAATCCTCTGTGATATTTGCCCCCTGGTTATTTATTCTGAAAAAGCTTCAGTTTAATTTGGCATTTGCATTCTCTTACATTTTGAACAAGCCTCCACAAGCTTTCATGCTAATGGTTGCCAGATTTCAAAAGTTTAAATTCCCCAATCAATTTTTTCGTTGATTTTTTTTTGTTTGTTTGTGACCAGTTGTTTAATTAATCTGGCAAGCCTAATCAGCTGAAAATACTGGCATGTCATTGGGAAATTAGCAAGATATTTTGCTCAAATAAAAGTGTAGTACAGCCAATATGTTTTCTTTTACATGGTCATTTACTGTGTGCAAACTGTGCAATTTAACGTTTTCCTGATTTGTGCTTATGTGAAAGTGCAATAATTCTATAGAATGTAAAAAAAAAAAAAAAAAAAAATTAAATGACAATCATTATTTAGAATTGTGATTATACATATTTTATTTATAAAGTCTATATGGGTCAAAGTCAGTAAGATGTCCATGTCAAAAGAAATTTACAAAAGAGATTTTATGTCAATAGAAAGCACAGTAAATGTAGGTAAAGCATACTTTTAAGGTTTCAAATTTTTTTTTTTATTGTTTTAAATGAGTAAAAAAAATTACTGACAAATGGGCAAAACCTAGGATAGTGGCAAATTTTAAAAATGTAGAATTACAACTAATTAGTATTTTGGGTGAAAGTAATTTGTCTTTTAGTATGTCATAAATTGATTTTTGTTGTAAAAATGCCTGACAAGAATGACATTTTAGTGGGTGTCTTCTGTAAATTAGGGAAAAATGTATAATAGTTTTTTTTCTGCTTAGAAAAACAAAAACAAAAATGCAATTAAATTAAACAGAAAACTTCTTTTATGCTTAAACACTTTGTCTTTGACCCATATATTTATGCATTTAGTTTTCATACTTATTTTAAAAAATAAAAATAAATATTATTTCAGATTTATATAAATTTATAGGCAAGGCATTTATCAATTTATATATGATTTTTTTTTATTTGTTTTAAAATGTTGGTAACACTTTACAATAAGGTTCATTAGTTAAACATTAGTTAATGTATTAACTAACATGAACTAACCATGAGCAATACATTTGTTACTGTATTTACTAATCTTCATTAACGTTAGTTAACGGAAATACAGTTGTTAATTGTTTGTTCATGTTAGTTCACAATGCATTAACTAATGTTAAAAAAAAATTAATAATGCATTAGTAAATGTTGAAATTAACATTAACAAAGATTAATAAATGCTGTATAAGTGCAGTTCATTATTAGTTCATGTTAACTAATGTGGTTAACTAATGTTAACTAATGAACCTTATTGTAAAGTGTTACCAAAATGTTAAAATATAAATAACAATGTTATATACACTGGTGTTCAGAAGTTTAGGATCAGAAACATTTTTAGTGTTTTATTTAAAAAAAAAAAATCTGTCATTGCTCATCAAGACTGAATTTACTTGATTAAAAATACAAAAAGATTACAGTTTAAAATAACGATTTTCTATTTTAATATATTTTAAAATATAATTTATTCCTGTGATGCAAAGCTGAATTTTCAGCATCATTACTCCAGTCTTCAGTGTCACATGATCCTTCAGAAATCATTCTAATTTTATTCATTAAAGAAACCTGAAAAAAAGTATCACAGGTTCCAACAAAATATTAAACCGCACTATTTTCAACAACATTGATAACAAATTAGCATATTAGAATAATTTCTGAAGGAGCATTTGACACTGAAGTGTGGAGTAATGATGCTGATAATTCAGCTTTAATCACAGGAATAAATTACATTTTAAAATATATCCACTTTTAAAACAATTATTTTACGTTGGAATAATATTTCACAATATTAATGATAATTCTGGATTTTTGATCAAATAAATGCAGTCTTGATGAGCATAAGAAATGCATTTAAAAACATTAAAAATCTCAAATTTTTGAACTGTATTGTATATAATATTTTTATTTAATTTTTCCACATTGTTTTGTATGCATAAAATATTTTATATTTATAAAATATTCCGTAACACTATTTTGCTTTAAAAATACACAAAGTATAAAAATAAAAAACTCTGAAATTGCTAAAAAGTTGTCGAAATCAAGACAATCAGTAGATTTTTTTTTTTTTTTTTTTTAAACTGTCACAAACGACTGCTACGTTCAATAGCAATAATCTTAATGTTGACCAGTTAATTGTCTTAACAATTAACTTAACAATGTCTTAACAATTAACTAAACAAAACCTTTCTAATGTGTTTCACCTTTCGAATGTTTCCTGAATGAATGATCAGATTTTGGATTGAGCTACGCTAAAAATGGCGAACTGCTGAAATACATTCGAAAAATAGGCTCGTTTGACGAGACCTGCACGCGTTTCTACTCGGCTGAGATAGTTTGTGCTCTTGAGTACTTGCATCAGAAGGGCATCATCCACAGGTCAGTAGGTTTGTCTTTAAGGTGCCTGTAGCAATCATTTTATTTGTCAGTTTTTGACCTTGAGTTATTTGTGTTATTGTGTTCTACAGAGATCTGAAGCCGGAGAATATTCTGCTCAGCGAGGAGATGCACATTCAAATAACAGACTTTGGCACGGCCAAACAACTGTCCTCTGACAGCAAACAGGGTAAACACACGTACACCGCATAACAATCATCCTCTGACAGTGTAAACATTCATACTGAAGTATCCTCTCATGATAGGGCTTTTACTAATGATATTGTCATTCTGATGTTTCCCCCGCAGCAAGAGCAAACTCATTTGTTGGTACGGCTCAGTACGTCTCTCCTGAATTACTGACTGAGAAATCTGCCTGCAAGAGGTAAACACGGCTGATGAATATTTCATGGTGTGCAGTTGTAATGCTTTCATCGGTAATGAACCGGGCCTAATTCAAAGATGCTGTTTGTTGCTGTGTTTATTTAGTGGTTTGTCTTTGAATGCAGGAGACATTATGTGCAATACCTAAGCAAGAAGGGGTTTATTTGAGGTTTTGGCTAAAGGTTCTTGCGTATTTGTCTTGCAGTTCGGACCTCTGGGCATTAGGCTGCATCATCTACCAGCTTGTTGCTGGTTTGCCGCCATTCAGAGCTGGGTGAGTATACTTTCAGATGTGTAAAACCAGTTATTGGTTTAAAATGGACTCGTTGAACTACTACTCAACTAATTGAGCTCTGTATAATTAGACTGGTTTCAGATTTCATGGTGTGTTTACATAGACGCATTCTTGTGTTCATAATAATTAGATGAGCAACATAGAATTAGAGGTTCGCTTTATGTTAAATTGCCTTTAAAATTATTTAAAACCCTTTAAATAGCAATATTCATGAAGAGGTACTTGAAAAGTGCTTGAATTATTGAAAGGCGATGTATCGATGAAATACGTATTTAATTTGATCAATAACAATAACAGTAGTGATGGGTGTAACAGCTTTTTGAATCTCCAATGATTCAAAATGATGCAAAATTGATTTAGATTGGAACTTTGCAGATCACAAATCACTTGTTTCAGATCAGAATGGGTTTGTGAATCATTTCGTGAATTGAATGATTCAAATCAAATGATTAATGATAGACGATTTGAAGTCCCGACCTAAATAAAGTGATTCTCGAAATGCAAAGTTCCGATCTAAGTCAAATGATTCGCTTCGAGTCCTAATCTGAAATGAAGGTTCACGAATCATTGTTTAGATCAGGATTTCGCAGCAGGTTCAGAAATGTTTTGCTTTAGATTGGAACTTTGGAGCACAGATCTGAAATCATTTGATTTAGTTCGGAACATCAGAGCGGGTTCCTGAATCTTAAATCACGGATGGCGAATCGTCTGAGCAATTTCGCGAATCTATTTTTCTGATTTGTTTTTTTCTTAAACAGTAGAAAACATCAGACCATTAAGGCAGTACAGTTATAAAAACAAAGCAAAGAAAGAATACACAAAGACAAATCCCTTAAAAATTAACCTTGGTTTTACTATAGTAAAAGTGTAGTATACTTTGTAATACTTTAGTAGTAATACATTGCATGTGCTTTACAATTTTTTTTTTATTAGTATATTATTTCTTTCTTTTTTAGAATTTGAAATAAACAACATTGTTCAATAAGTGAGATCTGTGATTGAAATGTTTGAAAATCAAAAAGTAGTGCTTAAAGTCCTGGAATTTCATTTTATATTGTTAATGCATCAAATGTCATTTAATACAACTTAATGTTAAATATGTATGTACGTAATTAATGCTATAAAATAATAATTTTAACAAATTAAACCATGTTGAAAGTGTTTTATCAAAATGGAAATATTTTGTCAAAGCCGTTGCAGCATAAAAATAGTGCAAAACAACTCAATTTTGTTTTAGTTATTTTTCAAATAAGTATCTTCTACTCGCCAAGGCTGTATTTCAGTATTAAAAAATTATTACAATTGAAAATAACTCTTCTATTTGAGCATTTTTTTTATATATATATTTTATTCCTGTGATCAAAGCTGAATTTTCAGTCTCATTATTCCAGTCTTTGGCATCACAAGATCCTTCAGAAATCATTTTAATATGCTGATTTGATGCTGTTGTGCTGCTTCATATTTTTGTGGACACTGTGATTCTTTGATGAATAGAAATGTCAAAAGAACAGCATTTATTTCAAACACAAATCTTTTGTAATGTTTTTGCTTTCACTTTTTTATCAATTTAATGTTTTTGCTGTATAAAAATAATAATTTCTTTAAAAAAAAAAAAAACATTGCACTCACCCAAACCTGTACATAAATTATATAAAGAAAAAAAAATGGCAAACATAGTGTAATTGCAATTAAGAAAAAAAAATGCAGACACTCCTTTTTAAGTGTGTACAGTATTTACAATGCATTTGGTCAGTACAGAACACTTATTAATCTCACTAATTTTCTAGTTGGTTATTGATCAATCATGACCCATCTCTAACATCTACCTTGTCCATGCTAAAGCTTAAGCCTCCAATCACTAATCATTGCTTTCTTGTAATCCATCACAGGAATGAGTATCTGATATTCCAGAAGATTATAAAACTCGAGTACGAGTTTCCTGAGAAATTTTTCCCCAAAGCTAAGGACCTTGTGGAGCAACTTCTGGTCAGCCTTATTCAATCCTAAATGTTTGTTTATAGTGTAGGTGTGGATCTGCTGTGCACTCATTGGTGTCTTGTTTTCACAGTCACTGGATCCGTGCAAGCGGATTGGCTGTGAGGAAATGGGCGGCTATGGACCGCTTAAGTCCCACCCTTTCTTTGAGACAGTTGGCTGGGATGATATCCATCTCCAGACTCCACCTAAACTAACGGCGTATCTGCCTGCAATGTCTGAGGATGATGAGGACTGCTATGGAAATGTGAGTTGACACAAACGACTGAATTATTTTCTACAGAAGATATGAAATCTAGATAATTCTTAATTTGCGTTTCTCATTCGTTTTCAGTATGATGATCTCCTGAGCCAGTTCAGTTGTATGCAGGTGGCACAGCCTGGCCACGCGCCTTTAGTTCCCTTCACAGGAGAGACAAGTCAACCTACATATAACCCCTCCCCTAGTGTGGATCAGTTTATACATATTCATGAGCTGGACAGTAATAGCATGGAGCTCGACATGCAGTACAGCGAAGAGGAGAAACGTATCCTACTGGATAAGCAGGGTGCTGCAAACCCATGGTACACAAACACACAATCTTTTTATATGATTTGATATCCTTGTGTGCTTTTTGTAAGCATTCTGTCTATTTGTTTTAAACAGGCACCAGTTTGTGGAGAATAACCTTATCTTAAAAATGGGCCCAGTGGACAAACGCAAAGTGAGTTAATGCTGGTAATCTGTACTAGTATGTAATCGGCTAGATTTAGATTCAATTCTCGAACATGACTCTTATAATTTGGTTCTTTTTAGTGAATCAAAACCATGACCAGTGTAATCCATACAATTCACAAATTCAATCAGAATGGTGGGAGTATTCCAAATAATTTCCAGGCAAATTACATTTTGTTAATTGTTTTTAGTGAGGTAAAACTATACAGCACCAATTCCTGGATAAATGACTATTGTGATTTAGTTCTTTGTAGTTAATCAAAACCTTGCATCCTGACTATTCCATCCAATTCCCTAGTGAATAATTCTTATGGTTTAATTCTTTAGTGAATTAAAATACAGCACAACCATTGTAGTCCAACTGAATGATTCTTATGATTTAGTTCTTTTTAGTCAAAATTGTGTGATCAGTCGAGTCCAATTATCTCCTGAATGAATGATTTAGTTCTTTTAAGTAAATCAAAACTACACAGCATGACCAGTGTAGTCTATCCAATTCCCAAATCAATGACTCCTATGATTTGGTTCTTTTAAGTGAAGCAAAACAATTCAGAACAACCAGTGCCTTCCAGCCAATTCTTGAACGAATGACTCTTATGGGTTGATTCTTTTTAGCAAATTTAAACCATATTTCACGACCAGTGTAGTCTGATTAAATGGCTTTTATGATTCAGATCTTTTTAGAGAATCAAAACCATGTAAATGCCATACTCCATCAGATTTCCTAACGAATTACTCTAATGATTCAGTTCTTTATAGTCAGTAAAAACTTGGTATAGTCCATTCAACTCTGAAATGAATGATTATTTCATTAAAGTGAATCAAAACTATACAGCAAACCAGTGTAGACCAATTCCTGACTCTTTTAAGATTTGGTTCGTTTTAGTCAATCATGATGATCACAGTGTTCTGTCCAGTTCCTGACTTTTATGAATTAATTTGTTTTAGTGATTCAAAACTCCACAGCATGACCAGTGTTGTCCATCCACATCCCAAAATTAATGACTTCTATTATTTGGTTCATTTAAGTGAATCAAAACCATACAAAACAACCAATGAAGTCTAACCAATTTCTGAACTAATGACTCTTATGGTTTGATTCTTTTTAGCAAATCTCGACTATACAGCACAAGCAGTGTAGTCCGACTGAACGACTCGAAAGATTCAGTTCTTTTTAGTGAATCAAAACCATGTTTCTGGTGCAGTTCATCAAATTCCCTAGTGAATGATTCTAATGATTTGGTTCTTTTAAGTCAATCAAAACTCCAGAATGAATGATTTAGTTCTTTTGAGTGAATCAAAACTATAAAGCAAACCAGTGTAGTCTGTTCAATTCCTGATTCCTAAGATCTGGTTTCTTTTAGTTATCACAGTGTTCTATCCACTTCCTGACTCTTATGAATTGATTCGTTTAAGGAATCCAAACCATACAGAACAACCAATGTAGTTTCACCAACTCCTGAAAGAATGCCTCTTACGATTTAGTACTTCTCAGTGAATAAAAACCATGGGAGAAGAGTATTTTATTCCTATTTAATTTAAAACCACACCACATGATCATAATATTCCTCCCAGTTCCCGAAACAAATGACTCATATGATTTGGTTATTTTTAGCAAATCAAATCACACAGCACGACAAGTGTAGTCTAATTCCCAACTCTTATGAATTTATTCTTTGTAGTGAATCGTACACATCTTGATCAATCAACATCCAGGACCAAAACGATTAGTTTTGTGATCTTACTTTAGTAGTGTGTTTGTTTCATAGTGTTTTGTCTACGTCTGTAGGGTCTGTTTGCACGGAGGAGGCAGTTGCTACTGACTGAGGGTCCTCACTTGTACTACGTGGATCCGGTCAATAAAGTTCTGAAAGGGGAGATTCCTTGGTCACCTGAACTACGGCCCGAAGCGAAGAACTTCAAAACCTTCTTTGTTCACACGGTAAACACATCCCAATCCCAATTATCAATAAATAGACATCTGCATGTTTTAAACCACATGTTTAAAGGAGAAATTCACTTCCAGAACAAAACTTTACAGATAATTGACTCACGCCCTTGTTATCCAAGATGTTCATGTCTGTCTGTCTTCAGTCATAAAGAAATTGTTTTTTGAGGAAAATTTTCAGGATTTCTCTCCATATAGTGGACTTCAATAGGGATGGGAGAAAAAATCAATTCCCCTATCGTGATTCTTTTTAGAACTAAATCGATTGGTTTACCTCAGAATCGATATATATATATATATATATATATATATATATATATATATATATATTTAATTATTTTACTTTTCCTAAGAGGTGGTGAGATGAAGTTAGCCCTTTTTTCCAACAGAGGGCAAAATGTATAAATGTGTTGCACTGCGCAGACGATCTGCGTATGACATCAAAGTACTCCGAGAGCCATTTGAAAGCATGCAGAGCCATCTGCTCTCTCAGAGCTCCAGACGTTTTGCGAACATTTTCTTCTGCCGATGGGACATTTTTGTGAGTGGTCGCACTGGCACAACCACTGCGTTGTTCAACCAAGCGGCAACCTCCTATAACTCACCTGTTTAAGTTATATTAAGCCTTAAAGTTCTGCATAATTAAGGGCATGGCCACTTGGCAGGTGGATTGCCGCTGCTGTCACCACTGTCGTGCTATGCAGAGGTGGTTTCATCAACCAGCTCCATCCACATTATTGATTTTTAAAATTCGATTTTGCATTACTGTTACTGCACAGTGCTGCAAGATCCAGTAAGAAGCGATTAAATTCGCCGCACAATGAAAACTTGCAGCCAGATCTAGTGAGAGTCATTCGAAATCTGCCCAGAATTCTCTGTTATAAACAGCGCTGAGTTAAAAAAAAAAAGAATTAATACTAACTACAACCATGCTGTTGTGGTAGAGATAATAGTAGTACATTATTCATGTCAGGGTTTGCACAACCTTTGACAGAGAATTAAGCACCTTTTTAATGACTTTCCAGCATTTAAAATAACTATTTCCAGCACTCTAAAACTGTAAAATGTTCTAATTAGATTTTTTTTTTTTATGGCATGACCAAAATATACTTTGCAGTAAACAAAGTAAAATTTGTTTTGCTGGGAAAACATGACTAAACACAACTAAAACGGTTTGAAATGTAACAGCACTTCATTTTATTACATAAAGTATTTTTTCCACTCATTTTGTTCAACATTTAAATCAGCAGACTAGCGTATCATCCCAGCCCTAATAGCAATATCAAATCGCAATACTTGTAGAATCTAAATTGTAATTTTTTTTTTTTTAAATCGCAGTACTGTATTAGCACCCAAGAATCGTGATAGTATCGATAGTGATAGTTTCAATGCAGCTTCAAAGGGCTATAAATGATCCCAGCCGAGGAAGAAGGGTCTTATCTAGCAAAACAATTGGTCATTTTCTAAAAAAATTAAATTATCAACCATTTAACCTCAAATGCTCATCTTGTCTAGCTCTGCGTGAACTCTACTTCGGTTCGAGACAGGAAGGGTGATCGAAAAACTCCCATCTCATTTTCTTCAACTTCAAAATCTTCTTTGCATTTTCACTTTGTAAACACTGGGTCAGTACTTCTGCAGCGAAGTAGGATGATTTTGAAGTTGGTGGAGAAAATGAGATGGGAGTTTTTCAACATACCCTAACTGTATTAACCTAGAATGCACACAGAGCTAGACAAGACGAGCATTTTGAGATAAATTGTCAATTTCTTTAGAAAATGACCGATTGTTTTGCTAGAAAAGACCCTTCTTCCTCGGCTGGGGTCGTTTAGAGACCTTCGAAGCTGCGTTTAAACTGCATTTTGGAAGTTCAAACTCGCAGGCACCATAGAAGTCCATTACATGGAGAGAAATCCTAAAATGCTTTTCTCAAACAAAATTTCCTACCAACTGAAGAAAGAAAGACGTTCTAGAAGTGAACTTGCCCTTTAACGACTCTGCTTTATTCCCGTAGCCAAACCGGACGTACTATCTAATGGACCCAAGCGGCAACGCAGACAAATGGTGCAAGAAAATCCAGGAAGTTTGGAGGAAGATCTACCACAAACACCAGAGCCCCAGCCTATAGGACTACAGCGCTCCCCCCCCTTTGGCCACACCCCCCCACAGCCCTCCAACCAATCACAGGACTGTAGAGACATTTCTATCTCTCTCTCTCTCTCTCCCGCTATATATTGTCTTTCTGTCTCTTCATATATCAGTCCCGTCACTCCCAGGCACTTTCTCTGTTCGATTCATTCGTTTCTCACGCAGAGGGTGGAGTCTTTACAACCAAAAGCAGCAAGGCCGTAGTCAGGCATAGAAAATCCCACATTTAGACGATTACGCAAGTCTTTCCATCGATCGCAGGTAACGAAAACACTCAAAATCATGCAATCTCCACCTGTCCGTCGTGAAACGAGCACACGTTCTGTTCTTTTTCTCGCTCGACGCTCACACACGCTCAGCTCCTTCCTTTCAGATATCTAAACGGGAGCGTCGCTTTAGTCTGCGTTTAGAGTTAAGGCGGGTCCTTTTACCCTTATTGGCTACAGTAGCTGGTCTCGCTGATTCCGATCGGAGGATGTGGTGTCGGACGTCTCCTCAGCATGTTCACGTTACCTTCAAATGGCGCCGGGAGACGGCACCACACCGCCACGAAAGCCACGTGGGTAATGTGGTTTGAGAGGGTAATTCGTTGCCTCTGTTTTCCTTTAAAGCGCTTGCATTGTGACGGTATGCATTGCTGATTGGAGGCTTGTGACGGAGGGGCAATCTGATCGTGTGCGTGCTTGTGCGTGTGTGTTTGGCTCCTCTCATTTGGCCGTTTTTAACAGGAAGTCCGTGGAGTGAGTGAGACCGACAGACCGAGTGTGTGCGTGTGAGCGTGCGTGCGTCTTCCTGATCGGTAACAGATGACTGTGATGTACAGTTGATGTAATATTGCAAATGGGAGGTGAGTAAAGAGGTGACTCTAGGATCCAGGTTTTGTATTTTTATTCTTGTATAAGGTTATTGGGCCGCTCCGTTCTGGCCTGGCTTCTCTGTGTTATTTAAATTCTAATATATGAAAGCATATTTGGATTGAAGTCATGTTCCAGGGCCTTGCTGTGTATGTATTGAATATGTAAAGCCTTTGAATGTGAAGAATTATTGTAAACTATGATATTTTACTGCTTTTGTTTTCTTACTATATCATATACATTTTCTATTTGCGCAGTGATTGGCTCATTTCTGATAATTTAATGCCTGTGTGCGCACGGCCCCGCTTGTCTGTCTGTGTGTGTGTGCGTGTGTGAGAGAGTGTGTGTCTGTGTGTGTGATACGGTGTGTGTGTGTGGGGCCCTTGTAGGCAATGTGTGTATTCTTCTTGTCGGCCTTTTGCGCTCGGCAAAACCTAGAACTGAAATAAAGCATGTAGGGTTTTAGGCCAACAAACTCTCTTGTTTTTTGTTCCCATGTGTTTGAACATTATTTATTTTTATTTTGAATTTTTCCACTCATAGTCATAGGAAAAGTTTCTTGCATAAAGGATGAAGGTGGAATAAATGATGCTTTAATTTTTCAAACAATCTTTTTGCTAAAAATAATATACCAACATACACAGTACTGTGCAAAAGTCTTAGGCCACTAGAATTTTCACCAGCTATAAATGGTTTTAAGTTAGTCATTTCTATCTTTTGCTGTAGTGTGTCAGTAGGAAATATCAGTTTTCATTTCCAAATATTCATTTTGCCATTAATTGTAATAATCCAGTGAGATTTTTGTTTGCACGAGGAATCTGACAACAGCCAGTGCTCCACAGAGATCTGATCTCATCCTCATCATCCAGTCTGTCTGGAATCACATGAAGAAACAAACTGAGACAGAATAAATCCAGAAGAACTGTGGCAATGTCTCCAAGATGCTTGAAGAGACCTACCTGCAAAGCTACCTGAAAAGTTATGTGCAAGTGTACCTAGGGCGAAAAGCTGCTTTAAACACAAAGGATGGTCACACCAAATGTTGATTTAATTTAGATAATTGAAGTTAATTGAGTAATAAAATCTACAGTGCCTTGCAAAAGTATTCATACCCCGTTGTTTTTTTTCACAATTTGTTTTGTTGCAACATTGTTAATCTGCTTTAAATTAGTTTTCTAGAGTCCTAGTTGTTCCAATCGTCTTCCATTATGAATAATGGAGGCAACATGCTTCTGTGAACCTTCAATGCAGCAGATTTTTTTCTGAACTCTTCCCTAGATCATTGCCTTAACGCAAGTCTGTCACTGAGCTCTACAGGCAGTTATCTTGACCTCAGGACCTGGGTTTTGCTCTGATATGCACTTTCAGCTGTTAGACCTTTTCTGAGAGGTGTGTGCCTTTCTAAATCAGACTCATTCGAATGAATTTGCCACAGTTTAACTCCACTCGAAGTGTAGTAACATCTAGAAGCAATATGAATGCTCCTGAACTAAAGTGCAAGTGTCCCAGAAATAGTATGAATGAAGTATGAATACTTATGCAATGGGATATTTTCAGTATTTTATTTTATTTTTTAATTAGCACAAATGTTAAAAACCTATGTTTTGCTTGGACATTATGGAGTAGGGAGTGTAGATTGATGTGGGGGAAAAAGTATTTTAAAGTAGTTTAACATAAGGCAGCAACATAACAAAATGTGAAAAAAATGAAGGGGTATGAATAATTTCGCAAGGCACTGTATTCGTGACATTTTTGACAGCATCCTCATTTTACAGCATTTTTACACAAGCGCCTAAAACGTTTAACAGTACTGTAGCTTTGCAGATAGGTCTCTTGCAGCATCTTGGAGACATTGCCACAGTTCTCCTGTATTTAGTCTGACTCGGTTTGTTCTGTTTCTTTGTCATTCCAGACAAACTGGTTGAGGATGAGATCAGATCTCTGTGGAGCACTGGCTGTTGTCAGACTCCTCGTGCAAACAAAAATCTCACTGGATTATTACAATTAATGGCAAAATGAATTATTGAAACTGATTTGTCCGACTAAAACACTACAGCAAAAGATAGAAATAACTGATTTAAACCATTTTTAAAGTGGAAATACTAGTAGCCTAAGACTTTTTGCACTGCACTGTATATAAACATACTTGTTTATTAATTTTGTTATTTCTTATGTTTTATTTACAAGTCAGATTCATAAACTGAAATCGGTCAGATCCACTAATTCAGATAGTTTACTAATACCTGTATGGAAATGGAGTTTTGTCGCCCTCTATAGTAACCAAATGGAATTTCACATTTGTTAGTGGAGCCCTTCAGTCTAATAAAGATAGTCTTTGTCTCAAAACTAGTATCATATGATGGCCAATAAAGGTTTTTAAACAGGCTTCTCTCTATTGAACAAAGTCACATTTTAATTCCCACGAGTTCAATCCGGATGTTCCTTTTGAAATCTGTGGGATTGATCAAATTCGGATCTTTGTGTCGAATCAGTTTGTTTGGACGATTCCCTACAACCAACATAAGAATTCTCTGCGTGTTTTTTTATGTTCATTTTGTTGTAAATTTGCTGTTTATTAATGCGTTTTCACTATTAGGTTTCATGAATTGCTTTAATTGTTGTTGTTGCTTGTTTTAATATTACTGCTGACAGAAGTATTATTCGTAACATAACATTTGTTCGTTTAATAATGTTTATTATTAATCAAATTAATTATTTCTATTGTTATTAATCTTACCATTTCCATCTGAGATTTTTTTTCTGATAGACAAAGGTTTTTTTTTTGTTTTTTTTTTGACAGGTGAGTCATTGCCAAACACGAAAATGATTCGTTTTCGAATCACTAGAAGTTTAATCGCAAAACGTTACAGTGGATTTAATTATGTTTATAATTAAACAAATAAATTATTCCCATTATTATTAATTATACCATTCTAACAATTTTACTGATAAATTAAGGATTTTCCCAAATCATTTGCGAAAAGCGCTTCGGTATCGATTCAAAAGAATGACTCTTTTTCGAATCACTTGAAATTCAATCGCAAAGCTTTACAGTGGATTTAATAATGTTTATTATTAATCAAATTAATTTATTCCTATTATTATTAATTATACTGTTCCTGTCTTAAAATGTTACTGTTAAACACTTTTTGTTACAGATAAGTGATTCCCAAACGCTTTGCTAAAAGCGCTTCGGTCGAATCACTTAAAAAGTATCGATTCAAAAGAATGATTCTTTTTCAAATCACTAGAAATTCAATCGCAAAACCTTACAGTGGGTTTATTAATGTTTACAATTTAATTATTTATTCCCATTATTATTAATTACTGTTCTTATCAAGTTTGCTGTTGAAGTATTTTTTGTTACAGAGGAGTGATTTCCAAGCACTTTGCTAAAAGCGCTTCGGTCAAATCACTTAAAGTATCTATTCCAAAGAATGATTCGTTTTCGAATCACTAGAAATTTGAATTTCAACATGCTACAGTGGATGTAATAATGTTTATAATTAATCAAATTATTTATTCCCATTATTATTAATTATTGTTCCCAACAAGTTTGCTGTTGAAATAATTTTTGTTACTGATGAATGATTCCCAAACACTGCGAAAAGTGGTTCGGTCGAATCACTTAAAAAGTATCCATTCAAAAGAATGATTCTCTTTTGAATCACTAGAAATTCAATCGCAAAACGTTACAGTTGATGTAATAATATTTATAAGTAATCAAATTATTCCCATTATTATTAATTATACTATTCCTGTCTAACAATTATTCTGGTAAACTATTTTTGTTACAAATGAATGATTCCCAAACACATTGCTGAAAGCGCTTCGGTCGAATCAAAATGAATCACTAAAAAAAGTATTGATTCAAAAGAATGATTCGTTTTCGAATCACAAGAAATTCAATCACAAAACGTTAGTTTTCAGTAATGTTTATAATTTATCAAATCAAATTATCCCATTATAATTACTTATATCGTTCCCGTCTTAACAATTTTACTGTGGTAAACACCGTTTTTTTGTTACAGATGAGTGATTCACTTTGCTAAAAGCGCTTCGGTCGAATCACTAAAAAGTATCGACTCAAAAGATTCGTTTTCGAATCACTAGAAATTCAATCGCGAAACGTTACAGTTGATGTAATAATGTTTAAAATTAATCAGATGACTTATTCCCATTATTATTATTCTGTTCCCTGTCTAACAATTTTACTGGTAAACAAAGTTGTTTGACAGATGAGTGATTCCCAAACACCTCGAATCACTTAAAAAGTGTTGAACTAAAAGAGTGATTCGTTTTCAAATCTCTAGAAATTCAGTTGTTACATTTGTTTATAAATAATCAAATTAATTATTCTTCTTATTATTAATTACACTGTACCCTTCTTACAAGTTTACTGTTAAACTACTTTTTGTTACAGATGAGGGATTCCCAAACATTTTGATGCGATTCGGTCGAATCACTAGGAATCGATTCAAAAAAATGATTCATTTTCGAATCACTAGAAATTCAATCGCAAAACGTTACAGTGGGTTTACTGATGTTTACAATTAATCGTATTATTTATTCCCATTATTAATATTATTACATTAATATTAATTATTACTGTTCCTGTCTAACAAGTTAACTGTTAAAAAAAAATGTTTGTTACAGATGAGTGACTAACGCTTTGGTCGAATCAATAAAAAGTATTGATTTAAAAGTGATTTATTTTCGAATCACAAGAAACGTTAAGCATATTCTATAATATTTATAATTATAAAAATAAATTATTCCCATTATTATTAATTATACTGTTCCCTTCCTAACAATTTTACATTTCCCAAACACTTTGCGAAGAGCGCTTCGGTTGAATCACTAAAAAGTATCGATTCAAAAGAATGATTCTCTATTGAATCAAAAAAAGAGAGTCAAAGAGAAGAATGATTCTCTTTTGAATCACTAGAAATTCAATCGCAAAACACTAGAAGTACATCTATATGTCACAAATACCAACACACACCGTGGCTTTTCAGTGTCTTGTGCCTAAAAACAAAACTGAGGGGTGTTTCTCGTTCCCGTCAGCGAGTGCCGCGCGCTCTTTTTGGCGCTCTTCGCGCTCTAACGCGCGCGTCTGTTGATCGTTGGAGAGACTCGCGGTCACCGTTACGCATTTGAGCAGAACACCGCGCTCAGAATGGCCGAGAGTCACGGCGAAATCAGCGGCCACGATTGTCGGCGACCGGCTTCGGTACAGACCTTCAACCACAGATCCTCCAAGTGGGTCCGTTTGAACGTCGGCGGCACGTATTTTCTGACCACCAGACAGACGCTTTGCCGGGATCCCAAATCGTTCCTGTTCCGGCTGTGCCAAGCGGAACCAGACCTCGATTCGGATAAGGTAACTAAAGCTTGATTTACTTCATTTAGAGACCATTTCACCAGTTCTACTGAGGTAAATAACCTAGTTTGTAAGCCAGAGCATTTATTTATTTAGTTTATTTATAAGTAATTTATAAAGAATGGCTGGGAAAAGTAGGTTAGAGAGTGGAGAAGTCTGTGAAACACAGTCTATGTGAAACCTATTTCATTTTAAGTTTAAATATTATTGTAATACTATTATGTTGACACCATAAATACATTTAAGTGGTAAAAATATTATGTAATTTTATTTATACAAACCCGTTGTTAGCCTATGTAGGATATCGCCTTAATTAATACATGAACATTTTTTTAGCAAAACTGAATGGATGAAAATATTTTTTTGTAATATAAAAATGAAAAAAATAGCCTGTATTATTAAATATTATAATTTTGATTTATAATGTAAGCTGAAGTGCTTTTCAAAGTGTTTTTTATGTTAAAACTTTTAAAACCACTTTAAACAAATATATTAAAATATTAGTAAAATATATTTTAAAAATGTAACATTGAGTAGAAACCGCATTATGTTAACACTGAATGGATGAAAATAAATATTTTGTAATATAAAGATGAAATAATTGCCTATATTATTAAATATTATAATTTTTATTCTCACATTTTGATTTAAAATTGAAGCTGAAGTGCTTTTCCAAGTGTTTTTTTTATGTAAAAACTGGGTTTAAAACCACTTTAACTGACCAAATATATTAAAATATTAGTAAAATGTATTTTACAAATGTATAAAAATTGAAAACTGAGTAGAATGGTAACACTGAATGTATGACATTAAATATTTTGTATTGTAATGATGAAATAATTGCCTATTTTTTATATTATTATATATTATCACGTTTTAATATATAATTGTAGCAAATCAGTTCCTAATTTTAATTTAACATAATTTAATCATGCACAATCAAATGATTCACAAGACAAAAGATCTCTATCTTTTCAATTTTGAGGAGTTTCTTTAAAATGGGTCATGAGTATGAAACTCTATCTGGCTGTTATTTATCTTCACAAGTTCATAAGCGCTTATATTGCTGTATAGAGTTATTTGTATTGTATTTATGGTAATTTAGGGCTTGTCCAGATGGTTGTTTTTGTCTGGAGTTGTTTTCCTGTCGGATGGACACGAACAAACACACTTTTACCGTCCGCTCCACCCCTCCTCTCCCAGTCCCAGAACAAGGTCTCTTCTGTTCTTCTGTGAGTGTTCGTGGCTGGGAAGACGTGCGGTGGATTGTGGCACCTTGTTTGTCTGTGGCATCGTTAGGGGACATCATCAGCACATCTGCCCCAGTTTTGCCTTGTAATCTGGACACAATCCCGCTTATGACACCTGAGCTGTGTCAGAGATCAGGGTCAAAGGTTATGCTGCACGGGTCGGATAAGGCAAAGATCACTGGTGGATCTTTCAAGTGAAGGCTTCTGATGCGACTGTGTCTTAAATTGTTCCCAAAATGATTAAAATGCATTGTGAAAAAAGTATTTTGTTAACCTAAAATGTGCACTAGGACAAAATTAGGGTAGAAAGAAAAATGACCCAGAAACCGCTAAATATCACAGTTGATTACAAATAACAATGTAAATGTTTTAAGTAAAAATCAAGTTAAAATCAAGTTTATAACTAAAGTTGCAAATTCATTGCACTTTATACAACCACCGTGAATCACAAAACTGATCAAATATATAAAAAATGTTAGTAAAATGTATTTTAAAAATGTATAGAAAATTAAAACTGAGTAGAAACAACCTTATGGTAACACTGAATGGATGAAAATAAATATTTTGTAATATAAAAATTAAATAATTGGCTATATTATTAAATATTATAATTTTTATTATCATATTTTGATTTATAATTTCCAAGTGTTTTTTATGTTAATAAACTAACTAATCAAATATCAAATACTGGTAAAATATATATTTTTTAAATGTATAAATATTGCTAACTGAGTAAAAATAGCATTATGGTAACACTAAATGGATGACAATTTTGTAAAATAAAGATATAATAACTGCCTATATTATTAAATATCATTATATATATCACATATTTTACTATGTCATTGGCGCTAAAGTTCTTTTTAAAGTGTTTTTATTTTATGTTAAAACTGGGTTTAAAACCACATTGAGTCAGAAAACTGATCAAATATATAAAAGAATATATTTTAAAAATGTATAAAATTTGAAAACTGAGTAGAAACAGTATAATGTTAACACTGAATGGATGACAATAAATATTTTGTAATATAAAGATGAAATATTTGCTATACCAATAAATATTATTATATTTATCATTACATATTTCATTTATAATTGAAGCTGAAGTGCTTTTCAAAGTGTTTATGTTAAAACTGGGTTTAAAACCACTTTGAGTCAGAAAACTGATCAAATGTATCAAAAATGTTAGTAAAATATATTTAAAAAAAATTATAAATATTAAAAAACTGAGTGGAAACAGCATTATGTTAACACTGAATGGATCAAAATAAATATTTTGTAATATAAAGATGAAATAATTGCCTATATTATTAAATAATATACTTTTTATTATACCATTTTGATTTATAATTGAAGCTGAAGTGCTTTTCCAAGTGTTTTTATGTTAAAACTGGGTTTAAAACCACTTTGAGTCAGAAAACTAATATAATATATAAAATAATTTATAAAATGTATAAAATTGAAAACTGCGAAGAAACAGCATTATGATAACACTGGAAGGATGCAAATAAATATTTTGTAATATAAAAATAAAATAATTGCCTATATTATTAAATATTATAATTTTTATTCTCACATTTGATTTATAATTGAAGCTAAATTGCTTTTCAGTTCCAGAAGTGTTTTTATGTTAAATCTGAGTTTAAAACCACTTAAAGTCAGACAACTGTTCAAATATATCAAAAATATTAGTAAAATATATTTTTACAAACTGAGTAGAAACAGCATTATAGTAACTGAATGGATTAAAAGAACTATTTTGTAATATAACGATGAAATAATTGCCTATATTATTAAATATTATTACATTAATTATCATATATTTTAATTTACAGTTGGAGCTGAAGTGCTTTTCACAGTTTAAAACCACTTTGAGTCAAAAATCTGATCAAATATATAAAAAATTGTAAAATATATTTAAAAAAAAAAAAAAAAAATATATATATATATATATATATATATAAATTGAAAACTAAGTAGAAACAGCATTATGGGAACACTGAATGATTTTTTTAATTTTTTTTTTGTAATATATAGATGAAATAATTTCCTATATAATTAAATAGAATTATATTTATTATCACATATTTTAACTTATAATTGGAGCTGAAGTGCTTTTCCAATGTTTAAACTGGGTTTAAAACCACTTTGGGTCAGAAAACTGATCTTAGTAAACTTAGTAAAATATATTTTAAAAATTAATAAAATTTGAAAACTGAGTAGAAACAGCATTATAACACTGAATGGATGAAAATAAATATTTTGTAATATAAAGATAAAATAATTGCCTATATTATTAAAAATGTATAAATATTGAAAACTGATAAAATAAATATATATATATATATATATATATATATATATAAAATTAATTAAAAAAAAAATTGAAAAATGAGTAGAAATACCATTATTGTGGCATGTTATATGGGTGCAAAAAATAATTTTCTACAGTCTATGAAATCTTACTGCCTAATTTTTTTTTTGTTAAAATACTTTAGTTATTATATTCTAATATGCTGAGATATGCCTAATTATAAAGTAAAATATTTTTAGTTTGATTCTTTAGAAAAAGTATAAGCACATACCAACACATTGCCCTGTTTATTGTCTCCACCAATAGTGTTAGTTTGGGGGCGGAGCTACATGCCAAATATGGGCGGGGTGGTGCTTAAGGAAACCTGTTTGAAACAGTAATTATTTTTGTAATATATTTTGTTTGGAGGCGACAAACCTCACACGCTTCTGCTTTAAACCTTGTCATATAATAGTTAAAGTGCATATTTAAGTATCATTGCACTATAACAAAAATAAAATCATTTAAGCCGTTTGCACAGCTCGTGTCACATTGTTTCGGGCTCGCACAGCTCCGGCTGTCTCACCTCCTCTCATCTCTCAAATCTCAGGCGGTAATCTCAAAATAACCCTAATCCAGAATAATCCTGCTCTCTAGGGGCTTTAACCCTGTAAAGAGCAGGAGTCTCTAAGGCTCTGGGAAATCACTCCACGCTGTTTGTGCCCCAGATTTGATAAAAGGGTGATTTCAGACTCACACACTGTTCCAGGTTCGGTAGCAATCGTCCTGGTTGAAGGCTAAACGCGGCGATGAGTTTGTGTCTACGTACGTCTATTTTTTATGACTGTGGCCTGCGTGCCATTACGGAAAGACATGCCGAGTCCCACCAGCGCACTTGAACACGCACAACGCATTAATGTTTAAACTCACTTTCCTCTAATGCTTCTCTTCTCTTAGTGTTCGCAGACTCACACGCTACGCTAAAATAAAAACAGACCTAATGTATCTTTCTCTGTTGATTTCTACTGTAGGATGAGTCTGGAGCGTATTTGATTGACAGGGATCCTATGTATTTTGGGCCTGTGCTGAATTACCTCAGACATGGGAAGCTGGTTCTCAACAAGAACCTGACGGAGGAGGGTATGACACATATCCACAGTCAAACTGACACGATTGAGGCTGTGATTGCTGCTGTGTAGCCTTCATTCTGTTTGTGTGTGTGTGTGTGTGTGTGTGTGTGTGTGTGTGTGTGTGTGTGTTTAAGGAGCTCTCGAAGAGGCAGAGTTTTACAACATCACATCATTAATAAAACTCATCAAAGAAAAGATCAATGAAAGAGAAGCCAAGACGACACACGTAAGCGAGCAGAAACACACAATTCACTTTGAAACTTACACTGAAACCCTTTAAGATTTATTTTTAGATCCCTTTGTCCAAGCAGACTTAAAAACTGAGATATGCGTCCACACTTTGTAGGTGATTCACTGTGTTATTTTTAGTATTATTTGCTTGCAGTTTTTATTAATGCTTTAGTTCAGTTTTTTCTTGTGATTTTATGATGTGCTTTTGATATTTTTATGTTTTTTTTTTTCCAGAATATTGCTATTTGTGTTTACTTTAGTTCAGTTTTAGTTTTTATTTCCAAATAGCAATTTTAGTGCTAGTTGCCAACGTTCCTCATTTTTTATGTAGTTTTTCATCTAAAAATTTTATTACAGCTTTATTTCAATTAACAGAAGAGTAGTTTTAGATAACAAATACAACCCTGGTGATTTATCAAAGCAAGACTGATAGCAATAATGCATTTTTTTTTTGGCAAAAGATTTATTCTGGGTTCAGGGAAAGTTGCTGTTTTGTGACTGGATTCTGATTGCTTTTTCTACAAGAAACTTTAACTAATATTCCACATTATACTTTTATTTATTTACATTATACTTTTATTAGCATTTTATATATTATATTATATTATATTATTATGGAAGCCCATTTCTGCCACTGAAAAAAAAAATAAAAAAAGGAATTATAACTTTTTAAATCACAATTCTGACCTTTTTTTCTCAGAATTGTGTAATATAATGAAGTCAGAATTGTGAGATACAAACTCACATTTGAGAAATAAAAAGTAATCGCAAGATAAAAACTCGCATTTGCGAGAAAATAAGTCAGAATTGCGAGTTTATGTCTCTCAATTCTGACTTTATTTTTCACAATTGGGAATTTATGTCCCCCAATTCTGACTTTATATCTTGTTAATATTACTTTATAATTCGCAATTCAGGTTTATATCTCACAATTTTGAGAAAAAGTCAAATTTATATCTGTTAATTTCTCACATTTGAGAGTTTATATCCCACAATTTTGACTTTATATCTTTTTATGACTTTATCACTTGCAATTGGAAGTTTACAAAAAGAAAAAGTCAGAATCTCCCTATTCTGACTTTATTTCTTGCAATTGAGAGTTTATATCCCACAATTCTGACTTTATATCCCATTATTATGACTTTATAATTTGCATTTGCAAGTTTATATCTCACAATTCTGAGGATAAAAAAGTCAGAATAGTGAGTTTATATCTCTTAATTCTGACTTTATTTCTTGGATTTGAGAGTATATATCCCACAATTCTGACTTTATATCTTTTTATGACTCTATCATTTACAGTTGGAAGTTTATATCTCACAATTTTGAGAAAAAGTCAGAAGTTTATATCTCCCTATTCTGACTTTATTTCATTGCAGCTGAGAGTTTATATCCCACAATTCTGACTTTATATCTTATTATTATGACTGTATAATTTGCAAGTACGAGTTTATACAATAAATTTGGAAAAAGTCAGAATTGCGAGTTTATATCTCTCAATTCTGACTTTATTTCTTACAGTTTCGAATTTATATCCCCCAATTCTGACTTTATATCTTGTTATTATGACTTTATAATTTGCAATTGTGAGTTTATATCTCACAATTTTGAGAAAAAGTCAGAATAGCGAGTTTATATCTGTTATTTTCTCACATTTGAGTTTATATTCCACAATTCTGACTTTATATCTTTTTATGACTTTATCATTTGCAATTGGAAGTTTATATCTCACAATTTTGAGAAAAAGTCAGAATTATGAGTTTATATCTCCCTATTCTGACATTATTTCTCGCAATTGAGAGTTATATCCCACAATTCTGACTTTATATCTCGTTATTATGACTTTATAATTTGCAAGTACGAGTTTATATATCACAATTTGGAAAAAGTCAGAATTGCAAGTTTGCATCTCACAATTTTGAGACAAAAAGTCAGAATAGAGAGTTTATATCTCTCAACACTGACTTTATTTTTCGCAGTTGCAGTTTATAACTCATTATTATGACTTTGTAATTTGCAATTGCAAGTTTATACCTCACAATTTTGAGAAAAAGTTTTCAACTTTGCGAGTTTGTATCATGCAATTCTGAGAAAAAAAGTTCATATCTCACAATTCTGACTTTTTTCTCTAAGAATTGCTTGATATAAGCTTGCAGTTGCGAGTTAAAAAGTCAGAATTGTGAGATACAAACTCGCATTTGTGAGAAAAAAAATATTTCTCAATTCTGACTTTCTTGCAGTTTCTCACAAAAACTAGATATATTGTTCAAACTTAAGATATAAATTACTGTGATAAATTACTTAAAGTGTCATTTAGGGATTAACAGGCAGAATGCAAATCCAAATGTGCCTTTACGCACACATATACATTAAATTAATTCATATTTAAATGACGAATGTAAATGAAGGTCAAATGTTTTACATATTTTCACAGTCTGTGTCTCTGTTTTCAGACGCCAGTCAAGCATGTTTACAGAGTGTTGCAGTGTCAAGAGGAAGAGCTTACTCAGATGGTCTCGACCATGTCAGACGGGTGGAAGTTTGAGCAGGTAAATCGAACCTGGCCTTAGTTCATCTGATCATTCCAGCTCCACAACAATCAGAATCGCTCCCGCCGGTTCAGTTGAGCTGCGGTGTGTGATATAGGCCCTGCCTTACGCTCTGATTGGTTGTTGCAGCTTGTCAGTGTAGGTTATGGGCGGGCCCAGAAGTCAGAGTTTTTCCTGATTGTGTCTCGAGAGGTGAAGGGGGAGGAGTCAAGCCAAACTCACCCCGCCCACAGTGGAGAGGTGTGTCCAACAATCCCCTGTCCTCCCACTAACCACTGCATGCCGTCACAAGATTGATTTTTATTGCAATGGTGACAGTGAATGCCGTCCCCTGCACAGATGTTGGTGATGCACACTATTCTGCATGCTTAGAAGTATATTAACAAGGACCGAGTCTTTGCATGCAAATGCATTCCTGAGCATGTTGAAAATTTAAGTGCACCATGATGTATTTTGTTAAAGGGACTGTTCACCTAAAAATGACCAATGTACTTTATTATTATGGTTCCTGTACAATGAAAGTAAATGGGAACCAGTGCCTTCAAGCTCCAAAGCTCCAAGCTTCCATGACCAGTTTTCACTCAAGTCAAACCTGTATTTGAATATAAGCAAACTCCAATGAGAGTTAAGGCAGTGATTCATAATCATTGGCATTTTAAGGTGGACTGTCGCTTTAAAGGAATAGTTCGCCCAAAAATGAAAATTTACTGAACATGTTTTCTGGTCATCCAAGATGTAGATGAGTTTGTTTCTTCTTCAGATTTGGAGAAATGTTGCATTACATCACTTGCTCACCAATGGATGAGAGAATGAGAGTCCAAACAGCTGATAAAAACATCACAATCATCCACAAGTAATCCACACCACTCCAGTCCATCAATTAATGTCTTGTAAAACCAAAAGTGTGTGTTTTTAAGAAACAAATCCATCATTAAGGCATTTTAACTTTAAACTTTGACTTTTTCACTGGAGAAAGCAATGTTATGGATGGAGAAGTCATATTTTAGATGAAAGGAACTACAGTTAAGGTCAAAAGAGAACTTACACCTTGCAGAATCTGCAAAATGTTAATTATTTGACCAAAATAAGAGGGATCATACAAAACGCATGTTATTTTTTATTTAGTACTGACCTGAATAAGATATTTCACATAAAAGATGTTTACATATAGTTCACAAGAGAAAATAATAGTTTAATTTATAAAAACGACGCTGTTCAAAAGTTTACAAACACTTGATTCTTAATACTGTGTTGTTACCTGAATGATCCACAGCTGTGTTTTTTTGTTTAGTGATAGTTGTTCATGAGTCCCTTGTTTGTCCTGAACAGTTAAACTGCCCGCTGTTCTTCAGAAAAATCCTTCAGGTCTCACAAATTCTTTGGTTTTTCAGTATTTTTGTGTATTTGAACCCTTTCCAACAATAACTGTGTGATTTTGAGGTCCATCTTTTCACACTGAGGACAACTGAGGGACTCTTATGCAACTATTACAGAAGGTTCAAACGCTCACTGATGCTCCAGAAGAAAACATGATGCATTAAGAGACAGTATCAAAACCTTTGATATGAACATTTTTATTTTGCCTAGATATCTTATTTTTTAATTTAGCTACAGAAGATACTTTCTTATTTTTCTAGAAGACAAAATAAGTTAAGTTTACCCTAATATTCAAATCTGCCTAAAGTTTTCATGCTCTTAATGCATTGTGTTTCCTTCTGAAGCATCAGTGAGTGTTTGAACCTTCTGTAATAGTTGCATATGAGTCCCTCAGTTGTCCTCAGTGTGAAAAGATGGATCTCAAAATCAAAGGGTTCAAAGCACAAAAATGCTGAAAAACCAAATACTTTGTGGGACCTGAAGGATTTTTCTGTAGAACAACGGGAAAAAACAGCTGTGGATCATTCAGGTAACAATAAAATATTAAAAAACAAGTGTATATAAACTTTTGAATGGGGTCATTTTTATAAATTTAACTTGTATACTATATGTAAACATCTTTTATGTAAAATATCTTATTCAGGTCAGCACTAAATAAAAATAACATGCATTTTGTATGATCCCTCTTACTTTGTTAAAATAATTCACATTTTGCAGATTCTGCAAGGTTTATGTAAACTTTAAGTTAAAAATGTCTTAAAGATGGATTTGTTTCTTACAAACACGCAACTTTTCATTTTAAAAGACATTATTTGACGGACTGGAGTGGTGTGGATTACTTGTGGATTATTGTGATGTTTTATCAGCTGTTTGGACTCTCATTCTAACGGCACCCATTCACTACAGAGTTTCCGTTGGTGAGCAAGTGATCTAATGCTACATTTCTCCAAATCTGTTCTGATGAAAAAACAAACTCATTTACATCTTGAATGGCCTGCGGCTGAGTAAACTGTCAGTAAATTTTCATTTTTGAGTGCACTGTTCCTTTAACCATCTATAGTCACTCAATGAGAACAGTTGCTAACCTCCATCTTCTCCTCTTCATTTCTGTCTCTCATTCATATTTTGTGTAGTTGGTCAATATCGGATCCTCCTATAACTATGGTAATGAAGATCAGGCGGAGTTCTTGTGTGTTGTTTCTAAGGAACTGCACAACCAATCATACAGCAACAACACCCAAACCAGTGAGAAAGCCAAGGTAAGAAGCATGTGTGTGTTTGGCTGTGTTCTAAACAGATGACTAGCATACTACATACTACTATTCAAAAGTCTGGGGTCAGTCTAGTTTTTAAATACTGTTATTAGCAAAGTCATGTTAATTTGATTAAAAGTGACAGTAAAGACATTCACAATGTTACCAAATGTTTCCGTTTCTTGTAAATGCTGTTCTTTTAAACAAAGTATCCTAAAAAAACAAAGTATCAAGATTTTTACAAATATATGAAGCTGTTTTCAACATTGAAAATAATCATAAATGTTTCTTGAGCAGCAGATCAGCATATTAGAATGACTTCTGAAGGATCATGTGACACTGACTGGAGGATGGATGCGTAAAATTCAGCTTTGATCACAGGAATAAATTACATTTTACAATATATTCATATAGAGAACATTTATTTTAAATTGTAATAATATTTCAGAATATTACTGATTTTCCTGTATTTCTACTCAAATAAATGCAACCTTGGTGAGCAGAAGAGACTTACAAAAACATTTTAAAATCCTACAGACTCCAAACTCTTGTAATGGGAATAGTGTGTTATTCCAAACATGGCTGTTGTGTTTCAGGTATTGCTGACAGTAGCTTAGTACAGATTAGTAATCTTTTATAGTATTATGTAAATCCTCTGCTCTTTCCCCCCTCAGATTCTACAGGAACGCGGTTCTAGAATATGATCATCTAGAGCTGCCGTGTTTTGAAACATATCAGCTCTATCAACTTGTTCTCTTCATGCCTCAAGAGCACTGGACACCTGACGCACACAAGCAGCACGTGAAGAGCATGTCCACTGTATTCCAGTCTTTATGGTGCTTGTTTATCTGGGATGCTTGCTTGTTTTGATCTTCATGGATTCAGAGACTGATTTGGACTCTCTGGTCAGGATTTGGAGAGCAGGACCAATGACAATCTCAGGGATCAAAAAGGAAACGGACACGTCACTCTAAATCACTGCCCACCTGTTACCACAATCAATATAATGGACATACAGTAAGGTCCAAAAGTGATAATACTTGATTTTTTAGTTAGAAATTGATGTTTATCTGCTTACCCCAGGGCATCAAAGATGTAGGTGACTTTGTTTCTTCAGTAGAACACAAACAAAGATTTTTAACTCAAACCGTTGCAGTTTGTCAGTCATATAATGGCAGTCAATGGCTTTGAGAGTCAAAAAACATACACAGACAAAACCAAATTAAACCCTGCGGCTTGTGACGATACATTGAGGTGTTTACACACAAAACGATCGGTCTGTGCAAGAAATTTAACAGTATTTATATCATTATTTACCTCTGATCCACCGCAACATCCAACTGTCCTGAGCACATTCACAACAGCCGGCGCGTGACGCATCAACCTGCTCTGGCATAGACGCATGCGCAGAAGCGATCTATCGTGTGTATACATCACACAGACCGATTGTTTCATGTGTTAAGACCTCAATGTATCGTCACGAGCCGCAGGGTTTAATTTGGTTTTGTCTGTGTGTGTTTTTTTGACTCTCAAAGCCATGGGTCCCATTGACTGCCATTATATGACTGACAGACTGCAACGGTTTGAGTTAAAAATCTTCGTTTGTGTTCTACTGAAGAAACAAAGTCACCTACATCTTGGAGACCCTGGGGGTAAGCAAATAAATATAACATTTAAATTTTTGGGTGAACTATTTATTTAAAGGGGTCATCGGATGCCCATTTTCCACATATTCATTTGATTCTTAAGGGTCTTAATGAAAAGTCTATAACATACTTTGGTTAAAATTTTTTAAGGGTAGTGTAAAAAAACACTCCTTTTACCTGGTCAAAATCAGCCCTTTTTAAAGTGAGCTATTCTGTCGCATGTTCTTTTAAATGCTAATGAGCTCTGCTCGCCCCGCCCCTCTCTGCCGTGGGATGACAAGCCATAATGTTTACTTTAGCCGCGTTTAGCTGCAAAACTTGCTAACTAGCACATTATTAAGAAAGGCCATTTGCAAAGATGCATAAAAAACCCTTCTACTCACTTCTGCTGTGGGTCAAGCTGCATCAGGAACGATTCGCACAAACATAGACGCATATGTAGATCGGGATCGGCACTTTCCTTTCAAAAACGAAAGTAACGTTAATCCTCTGCGTCTTCAGCGGCTCAGATGTCAACTGCTATGTTTATTATCACATCCAACAACAGAACACCTCAATCACTCAATAAGAGTCTTCCTCTGCACCTGAGTCACACAATTGCAATCAGAGTCGGACTGTTTCAGCTCGGTGAGGGCGGGGCTAGGGTAAGGCGTTCATGTCAATCAACTATCGTGGGAGTGGCCTCTGTCTGTGTGCCGTCACACAGTGACAAGAAGTTGAGAATGACCTGATTTTAAAAAGGGGATATTACTTTTAAAGATTAAAAAAATACCACTGGGTGGATTTTTATCATTGTAGGGTGGTTATGTACACAAACTGGCAACACACATCAGTGTTCAAACAACATGTAAAAGTGAGTTTTGCATCCGATGACCCCTTTAAAGCGAATGCTTTTCTTTACAAGTCTCTCAGTATTTGCTTTGTCTTGCTTTTTCTTTAATCAATAACATCAACAAAACCAGATGAACATGTACTTATGCATGATTTGTGATGTTTCAAAGAGCGTCATGGAAAATCTGAGTGTCTGTACAAAGAGTCGCATAATCAATGTCATTCATTTACTTACATTTTTCGCTTTTTTGGAAAGTGGTCTCTGACTTTTGGATGCCACTGTCCTATGATTTGCAGTTGGGGCCAAAAGTTTTCATACACCTTGCAGAGTCTGCAAAATGTTCATTATTTTACCAAAATATGAGGGATCATGCAAAATACATGTTACTGTTTATTTAAAAGACGTTTACATATTGTCCACAAGAGAAGATATAGAAGACAAAAAGTTTTCATTTATGTGAAATACCTTATTCAGGTCAGTACAAAAAAAAAATAGCATGCATTTTGTATGATCTCTCTTATTTTGCTCAAATAATTAACATTTTGCAGATTCTGAAAGTGTATGTAAACTTTTAAACTTAACTATATAAACACAGCAATACAAATTTTGCAATAGCACCATGGTTGAGCACAATTTTTATGCAAGATTGTAGGGCTGAGTAATATTTCTTAGTGTTTTTAGAGATTTTAGCCACACTACCATTCAAAAGTTTGGGGTCGGTAATATTTTTTGAATGTTTTTCTATGTATCTCTACATTAATTTGATCAAAAATACAGTAAGAACAGTTTAGTTTGAATATATTTTAAAAAGTAATTTATTCCTGTGATCAACGCTGAATTTTCAGCATCATTACTCCAGTATTCAGTGTCACATGATCCTTCAGAAATCATTCTAATATGATGATTTGCTGCTCAAGAAACATCTATGATTGTTATCAAAGTTGAAAACAGTTGTGCTGCTTCATATTTTTGTGAAAATCATTAAACGTGGAATTCTTTGATCAAAAGAACAGCATCTTTACTGTCACTTTTGATCAATTTAATGCATCCTTGCTGAATAAAACTATCATTTTTTTGCAAAAAAATAAATTAAAAAAAACTCTTTAACCCCAAACTTTTGAATAATAATATTATATACAGTATCTGCAACACATTTTACTGGAAACCTGTATGTTTTGTACTCCTTTTATTGTGAAAATTATTGCTTTTGCACTACTGCTATTATTATTATTATTATCTAGGCAATATTACAGAGATATCAGTGAACTGCTGTTAAGAAATGTGTTTGTGTATCTTATTATTGAATACTTGGCTGGACCTTAAAGGGAAGGAGCTTTTCTGTCTGTCAACCAATAAGAAAGAAAGGATAAATGAAGCATTTGAATTACACCTTGCCTGTCCTGATCTTGCACATTTTGATATGCACTATATTATGCATCTTATAAGACAATAATGTATGCATTTGTATGCCATTTTGAACTGCTAATATCTAAACCTGTACTGCAAAATCACGTCACTGTAAAATTCAAGTAGATGAATGTAGCGACACACATCCACACCTTTTAAGATACAAATGCATTTTTAAAATAGTGATGTGTCTGTGTGGTTTTTACTGCCATTTTGGAAAAAATAAAAAATAAATATCAAAGCAATATATTAAAAATTATTAATTAAAACAATTACAAATAATTAAATAAAAATGTTTTTTACATTTTAAAAATAATAAGCAATTTTGCTTTGGCAACTAACTAAAACAAGTGTAAGTTGGTGCACTAAAATTACTAAAACTAAAATACAAATAACACTATTTATAAATATTAATAACTAATAAAAATGACAGAAGCATTTAGCAAAATTACAAAAAAACAAAGGCTAATTCAAAATATTAACAAATACTATAAAAGCATATAAACAATATTAAAATAACACTGATTGGAAATTCATGAGGCCAATACATTTAGATATATTACAGGTTTCATCTCTATATTCACAGCTCCACCATGTGGTGATAAAAAATTATAAATAAATACAAAAATAAATAAATAAAATGTTTTGCTCACAAAACAGTTTCTGGTCCCTATTGACTTCCATAGTATGGAAAAAAAACAGACGTCAATAGGAACTAAGGTCAATTTTTAAATATATAATTATATAGAATGCCCTGGAAAGTATGAATGAAACCAGGGAATTTAGGCCTTACTTAGTATTTATGCTGTATGTTTCTCTTCAGAAATTAAATGAAGAAAGCCAACAGAACAGATCTGTAACAACTTGAGAGTATATAATTGATGAACGACCAGGACAAAACAGCCACTTTAATGATAGATAGATAGATAGATAGATAGATAGATAGATAGATAGATAGATAGATAGATAGATAGATAGATAGATAGATAGATAGATAGATAGATAGATAGATTTTTTTAATTCAGGTACTGTCCCTTTAAATGTTAGCTGTCTATAGGAATGCCTGCTCTAAATTGTTTCCACGAAGGCAAAGACCATAAAGACAACGTCTAATTTTCCCAAACACATGTCGCCTGTCCATCTAATCTAAAATATGTCAACAATTCGATCGGTTGTACAAACAGCATTCGCGTTATTTCAACCGACCGCTTTTTTTCCTTCAGGCGATCTGCGTGCCGTCCCGCGGGTCCTGATTAGACTGCTTCAGAACCGAATGTGTTTTCGGGAGGGAAACTTCACAGCTTTGGTTCCGAGTCAAACACGATTCGAGTACGCGGGCCCAGAAGTCGAATAACACTGGGATTCATAAGGTAAGGCGGTTCTGTCCGTACTGTTGATGTATTATTGCGTTTCGGCGTTCGGTAGACGGTCGCATCGGTTTTGTTTGGCATGGTTGCTGTGTGAACGCGCGCTCGCGTCAAAGGAAGTCGAGTTTCTTTGTCCTGCGCGCTCATGAACGGCGTTCCAGCGCTGGACTCCATATTTATTGACATTTTATGGTGTCACAATGTTAAGTTAAAACCTTGCTTGATTATGGTGTCATAATGTGGAGTTAAAATACCATTGTGTCACAGTGTGCAACGAACTTCTGTTACGATGCCATTGTGAGGACTTAGAAACCTGTGTTATGACACCATAGCCAAGCTTTGAAACTTCATATTGTGACCTACATCAGAATCTATAATTAAAGCCATTATTATGTCTTTAGGAGGAAATTAGTCACCTCGGTTTTGATTGTGGTGTTTATGAAAATTAGCTTGGTTACATAGTGTGACATCAAATGTCGATTATAGTCATACTGTGGATTTTATAACATGTCAAATCTTGATTATGGTAACCTTATCAATTATATACAGTAGTGTTAGTGTTGGGGTAAACTGTGTCATGTCATTGAGTAACTTTACTTTCTTTTTCCTGAAAATGCTAGTAAATGTCCCATTAGACTTTACAGTGTACAAGAACTTTTTCTTGAATGAAGCTCTTAGCAATGCTTATTACTAATCAAAAATTAAGTTTTGATATATTTATGCTAAGAAAATGTACAAAATATTTTCATGAAACATGATCTTAATATCCTAATAGTTTTTGGCATTAAAGAAAAAATGATCATTGTAACCCATACAATGAATTGTTGGTTATTGCTACAGGTGCTCCTTAAAAGAGAAGTTCACTTTCAAAACAAAAATTTACAGATAATGTACTCACCCCCTTGTCATCCAAGATGTTTATGTCTTTCTTTCTTCAGTCGCAAAGAAATTTTTTTATTTATTTTTTTTGAGGAAAACATTTCAGGATTTGATTCCATATAATGGACTTCTATGGTGCCCCCGAGTTTGAATTTCCAAAATGCAGTTTAAATGCAGCTTCAAAGGGCTCTAAATGATCCCAGCCGAGGAAGAAGGGTCTTATCTAGAGAAACGATGGGTTATTTTCTAAAACATTTACAATTGATATACTTTTTAATCTACACAGAGTACACACAGAGCTAGACAAGAGGTTAAAAAGTATATGAATTGTAATTTTTTTAGAAAATAACCAATCGTTTTGCTAGATAAGACCATTCTTTCCTTGGCTGTGATCGTTAGAGTCCTTTGACGCTGCATTTAAACTGCATTTTGGAAGTTCAAACTCTGGGGCACCATAGAAGTCCATTATATGGAGAGAAATCCTGAAATGTTTTCCTCCAAAAACATAATTTTCTTAAAACTAAAGAAAGAAAGACGTGAACATCTTGAAAGACAAGGGGTGAGTACATTATCTGTGCATTTTTGTTCTGAAAGTGAACTACTCCTTTAAGACTTCTTTAAGGTTTTGTGGTCCAGGGTTTATGTTATGTTATGTATTCATTTATTTATTTATTTATGCACCTGATCAAAAATGACTGGCCTACGAAAATTATTATTTATCATCAAAATTATTTATTTATCATAACTAACCCTATTACCAAATATTGGAGTAAATCTTTTTTTTATTTGTTTCATTTATTTATTTCTTTATTGAATTAGATTTTGTGTTTTTTGTTTGGAACTGACTAATTGTAGACCTCATTGAACTGGCCTTATGCATTATTTGAGTAAATACTGACAAAATTATCCACAAAAATATATTTTTTTACTCAAAATGCAACCAATTACTTATATTTATTATTTTTTTTAACAACTATCAACCATATATATATATATATATATGTGTCTGTCATGGTGTATATGATGGGAACTTTCTAAAAATATCACCCTGCTCTCCCCTGTTTATTTTTAGACAGCATGTACTTAAATAAATGTGCATTTCTCCATAGGATCAGTGGTCATGTCTGGCATTGCTCTGAGTCGACTTGCACAAGAGCGCAAAGCATGGCGGAAAGATCATCCATTCGTGAGTAAACCTAATGTACTTTTATATACAGTTCTTGATATACAGTTGAAGTCAAGTTTACATGCCCCTTTCAGAATCTGCAGATTGTTAATTATTTTACTAAAATGAGAGGGATCATACAAAATGCCTGCTTTTTTTTTTATTTAGTACTGACTTGAATAAGATATTTCACATAAAAGATGTTTACATATAGTCCACAGGAGAAAATAATAATAATAGTTGAATTTATAAAAATGACCCTGTTCAAAAGTTTTGATCCACTTGATTCTTAACACTATGTTGTTACCTGAATGATCCACAGCTGTGTTTTTTTTTTTGTTTAGTGGTAGTTGTTCATGAGTCCCTTGTTTGTCTTGAACAGTTAAACTGCTCCTTCAGGTTCCACAAATTCTTTGGATTTCCAGCATTTTTGTGTATTTGAACCCTTTCCAGCAATGACTGTATGATTTTGAGATCCTTCTTTTCACACTGAGGACAACTGAGAGACTCATATGCAACTATTACAGAAGCTTCAAACACTCACTGATGCTCCAGAAGGAAACAAATGCATTAAGAGCCTAGGGGTTATTAAGAATCAAGAGTATGTAAACTTTTGAACAGCGTTGTTTTTTTTTAATAAATTCAACTATTTTCTCTTGTGGACTATATGTAAACATCTTTTATGTGAAAAATCTTGTTCAGGTCAGTACTAAATAAACAATAACACGCACTTTGTATGATCCCTCTTATTTTGGTAACATTTTGCAGTTTCTGAAAGGAGGATGTAAACTTTTGACCTCAACTGTATACTACTAAATGCACCTTTGTTTCATTCTGAACCCTGGTTAACACACAAGCATCGTATTCTCTGGTGCTCACTTAGTGCTTTTGTCCCGACCCAATGTCCCCAGGGCTTTGTTGCTGTGCCGACGAAAAACCCTGACGGTACCATGAATCTTATGAACTGGGAATGTGCTATTCCAGGAAAGAAAGGGGTAAGACTGTTCATTTAAACTTCAAAATTCAATTAATCCGTTGTGGCACCATGTGAGCTCTCTTTCATTCTTTCTCTAGACTCCATGGGAAGGAGGTTTGTTTAAATTAAGGATGCTGTTTAAAGATGACTACCCCTCATCACCCCCAAAATGTGAGTATTGCACAAACACATCCAGTCCTTGCTGTCTCAATCACACCTCATCAAAATGCTTACTTCTCTTCCGTAGGTAAATTTGAGCCCCCGCTGTTCCATCCGAATGTGTATCCGTCAGGAACAGTGTGTCTTTCCATCCTTGAGGAGGATAAAGACTGGAGACCTGCCATTACCATTAAACAGGTCTGTTGAAACTCTAGTCCGTTCTATTTTAGTGCTTTGTGTACTGAAATGCTCTTTTATGAAAACTCACCTTGCTGTTTTTATCTCATTCAGATCCTGTTAGGGATTCAGGAGCTGTTAAATGAACCGAACATACAGGATCCAGCTCAGGCGGAGGCGTACACTATTTACTGGTATGATAAACACAAAAAAAGTTTTACAGTATGTAAGTGTTGCATAGGTCCGAATTTTAGTAAGCGTCTTAAAATAGAACATCACAAGTGGTTAATTTGAAATGTTTCTCACGAGCTTCTCACAGAAATAGCACTCGTCATGCCAGCTGTATGAAAAACACACACACAAGAAAGTGCAGGTTAGCATGCTGCTATTGGCGATGCAATGTATTGGGATTTCTAAAAAGAAAAAAAATAGAACATCAAATCCATTTCTACCACTTCAGTTAATATGAAAAATTTTGAACGTTTTTTTTTTTTTAATTCAACTTTTAGGCTATTTTTATTTTGTCAATTACAAAAAAAAAGTAGAAATTGGTAGAAAAAAGTCATCATGACATTTAAAAAGTAAAAATGAGGCAAAGTCAAATTTTTCCTTGATTTTAGTTTTATCTCAATTATGAATCTTTCTCATAATTGACTCAATTTTCACTTCAATCATAATTTTGAGCTTTTATCTCAATTATGGCTTTATTTTAGAATTGTAGATTAATATGCCAGAACTTTGTTTAATATAATCTTTTTTTTTTTTTAGTTTTCTCAATTATAAATCTTTATCTCATAACTGACTCTGACTCTCATAATCGACTCAATTTTCACTTCAATCATAATTTTGAAGTTTTATCTCAATTATGACTCTTTATCTCATAATTATGGTTTAGTATGTCAATTATTTTAATATAATCATTTTTAATCTTCATCTCATCATCGACTCAATTTTCACTTATATCATAATTTTGAGTTTTTATCTCAGTTATCACTCTGTCTCATAATTATGGATCAGAATGTCAGAATTTTGTCTTAAAATTTTTTAGTTTTATCTTAATTATGAATCTTTATCTCATAATCCATTAATTTTACTTGAATCATAATTTTGAGTTTTTATCTCAGTTTTGACTATCTCATAATTATGGATTAGTATGTTGGATTTTTTTTTTTTATAATAATTTTTAGTTTTATCTCAGTTATCAATCTTTATCTCATAATCAACTTTCAATTTTCACTTAAATCATAACTGAGTTTTTTTTTTTTCCCCCAATTATGCTTAGACTGATTTAGACTAAGCCAGGATTAGACCTTGTCTGTGAAACAGATTTTTTTTTTAATTTTCCTGTTTTGTTTTTTTTGGGAAAGTTGCCGAAAGTTTACCAGAAATTTTTCACTTCTTTGCAACCCTATTAGTATGTCAACTTTTTTTAAAATATGTAATCATTTTTAGTTTAATCTCAATTATGAATCTTTATATCATAATCAGCTCTCAATTTTCACTTTTATCATAGTTTTGAGTTTTTATCTCAATCATGACTCTTTATCTCATAATTATAGATAATGTCAGAATTTTCTTTTTATATTTTATATATATATATATATATATATATATATATATATATATCAATTATGAATATCTCAATTTTCACTTGTAATTTAGAGTTTTTATCTCAATTATCACCATCTCATAATTATGAATTAATATTTAAAAAAAATTTCTCTATAAATCTCATAATCAACTTAATTTTCACTTAAATCGTAATTTTGATTGTTTTATTTTTGTCTTTATATGATTTTTAGTTTTATCTCATTTTATATAATGGATAAGTGAGTCATAATTTTGGCCTTTTATCTGTTTATCTCATAATTATGACACCCAATTGACTGTCAATTTTGACTTCTCATAATTAGGACTTTCAATTATTAAATTTGGAGTTGAGATACTAAATAATAACTATGATATAAAATGATGTATTTACAGTTCCCGATGAATCAGGGTAATTAGGATGCTTTAGAACAGCTTGGACTATTTGGAATGGGATAGAACTTTGGATTTTCCCATAGACTGTGACAGTTTGCAAAGGGTATGAAGAATTTTGAACATGCCACTTTTTGTTCAAATGTAAATAAAAGCTGAGAAATATTTTTTTCCACAATAACGCCTCTTGTACACCGTCTTATTATTTTTTGGGAGAAGCCTGTGTCATTTCCAGTAAAAAAAAAAAGACTTGCTGGTTGAATAAAAGTAACTAAGTCAGAATTTGCCAGGCGTGTGAATAATTTCGTGCTTGACTGTATATCTTATAATTACCTTTCTTTCTCAAAATTTAGATTTATTTCATAATTGGTTTACCTTTATTTTAATATTAATGCTTCATTCAGTATTAGCCCAGATACCATTGCATTCTACACAAAGGAAGAGTGCAGAGCTGCTTTAGATTCATAAGGAAGCATTATTTTCCCTAGAGTTTGAAAGATCCTTTAAGGGCACACTTAAGCCAACTGTAAATGTTCCCTAGCTAGGCAGCTCACTAGTGTGATTATATGGAGTGTGAGATGTTTCTTGCATTGATTGCTCTGTTTTGGTTTACAGTCAGAATAGAGTGGAGTACGAGAAGAGAGTTCGTGCACAGGCCAAAAAATTCTCCCCATCGTAAGCGCGCCGGAAAGATGGACGAATGGAAAGAGGGAATATGTGAATACTCATGCTATCCTCTCACCGGGACTAAAAGGACTTAAAACATGATGTCTGTGCCATCGACCCTGACCCCTTCCCCCTCCACCGAAATCATCACACTCTTACACACTCCTCCTCTTCCCTTTTAATTTCCTTTGCTCTCCGTTCCCTTTAGAACGCACTCACCAATTCAGTATCCACAGGTCTCGCAATCACAGCTTTAGTCTCCGGTCAGAAGCGGACTGTTGGGATTTTAGCTTTTTATTCATTTGGCGTCTGTCTGCGTGCGCATACACTCGTCATTTTATTATGTTCGTGAAGCTTTGTTTCCCCTCGAGTGAGTGAGTGAGTGAGCGAGCGAGTGCGTGCTGTGTCCCGCGTGGCTCTGGTTTAGTTTGGTTTATTGCGTTTTGTATGTGGGATAGTGCCTCATGGTGAAGTTTCCCCCCCAGAATGCTGATCTAGGACCAGTTTCCTCTCCATTGGACGTGTTTGTATTTGACCAGCCACGTGGTCTTAGATCTGTCTAGGATTGTCTAATGCTGATTCGTCGAATAAAGTCCAGAATAATTGCTCCTGTGAGCAGCAGAACCAGAGTCCAATTCTCTTAAACGTGCTGTACATGGTTTCTTGTTTGTTTGATGGGAACATGTGTCCTGTGTTCACACTGATCGTGTCTGTATGTTTAATAAAGCTCTTTCTACAAAATGCGTCTGACGACTGTGTATGTGTTTCTTTTATATCAGATGCGTTCCTGTGTTTAAAAACAACTCGATGGAGGGGTGTTTAAACGTGGCACAGCAACAAAATGCTCATGGCTCGCTAAAAACAGAAGAAGGTGAGACGTGAGTCGTTCTTGATGCTGAATGTTAACTGAGTTTTATTTAAATAGCATTAATGATGATATAAACATTCATAATATCAAAAGGCTATAGCAGAGATCTGAGCAGCTGAATAGCTTTAAATATAAAAATATGCATGACCAGTCAAGTTTTTTTTTTGATCACGAAGCCTGCATTTATTTTGATCCAAAGTATAGCAAAAACAGTAAAATTATGAAATGTTTTTACTGTTTGAAATAACTGCTTTATATTTAAATATATTTTAAAATGTAATTTATTGCTGTGATTTCAAAGCTGAATTTTCAGCATCATTCAGTCTTCAGTGTCACATGATCCTCCAGAAATCATTCTAATATTCTTATTTTCTGATTACAAAACCTTTTCATTATGATGTTGAAAACATTATTTAGGTTGCTTTGATTTAAAAGAAAGTTCAGAAGAACAGCATTCATCTGAAATGGAAATCTTTTGTAACATTATAGATATTTTTCACCACTTTTGATCAATTTAAAGCATCCTTGCTAAATAAAAGTATTAATGTCTATAGTTTCTTTCCCACAAAACATCCTGACGTCAAGCTTTTGAATAGTATAGTGTATAATGTTACACAAGCTTTTTATTTGAAAGAAATGCTGATCTTTCAGACTTTTTACTCATCAAAAAATCCTGAAAAAATTTACGCCACTGTTTTAAATATTAATAACAATACAAATTAGCGAATCAGCATATTAGAATGATTTCTGAAGGATCATGTGACACTGAATATTGGAATGATGATGCTGAAATTCAGCTTTGATCACAGAGATAAATTACAAAATATATTCACGTAGAAAACAGTTCTTTATTTCAAAATTTTACAGTATTTGCTGTACATTAAATCAAATAAACGCAGGCTTGGTGAGCAGAAGAGACTTATTGAAAAAAAAAACATTAAAAATTTTACTGTTCAAAAACTTTTGACTGGTAGTGTAATTAAAATGAAAACAATAAAAAATATATAAGTACATTTAAAAAATTAAAAGTATTTACTTATGTAATTTGTGGCAATTAAACTAAACTATATTGTGGGTAATATATTTAGCTTATTAAAGCAAATAGCAGATTATGCATGCATGGATGCATTTACTTTTATGCTTTTGGTCTATGTAGTATATTAGCACATTATGTATAAAAGTAAAATAAAAATACATTCATTATTGCTCAATTTTAAGCTCGTTGTGCCACATATGAACTACTGTTCAAAAGGGGATCAGTACGTTTTTTTTAAATATTTTTGAACCTTTTAATGCTTTTAAGGCTGCATTTATTTGATACAAAATACAGTAAAAGCGGAAATATTCTGAGATGTTTTTACAATTTAAAATCACTGCTTTTTATTTCGATATGCTTTAAAATGTAATTTATTCCTGTGATGCAAAACTGAATTTTCAGCATCATTACTCCAGTCTGAAATGACACACGATCCTTCAGAAATCATTCTAATATGCTGATTTGATGCTCAAGAAATCCTACTGACCCCAAACTGAACAATAGCATGTATGCACATGTTAGAACGTCTGTGAATTGGACAGTGTGCAGTAATCCTCACTGCATGTGATGCTTCCTCTCTCGGTTGCGACAAAATTGCGAATCCAGCAGCCTGAGTCGACCTCTGACCCCACAGGAGACTGCGGCATGCTGGAAGCCTCGAACTTTCCCATCTTCTCATAGTCTAAAGTGGAGGGTTGAAAGGGCGTGTCTGTGCTTTCTGTCAGAATGTCAATCTGGAGAGACTCCTCCCCCTGCATTATGTCTTGCATCTTACCTGACAGCCCTGAGCAGACCTGAAAATACACACACAGACTACCATTATCGGTCACGTATTAGAAGAGTAATAGTTTGTTTGGTGTCAGAATCGAGAACAACCGTTTCCACCCATGCAAATCTGTAGAACTTCTTAAAGAAGTTCACTTCCAGAACAAAAATTTACAGATAATTTACTCACCTCCTTGTCACACAATATGTTCGTGTCTTTCTTGCTTTAGTCGTTGATAAATTATGTTTCCTGAGGGAAACGTTTCAGGATTTCTCTCCATATAGTGGACTTCTTTGGTGCCCATGAGTTTGAACTTCCAAAATGCAGTTTAAATGCAACTTCAAAGTGTTCTAAATGATCCCAGCCGAGGAAGAAGGGTCTTATCTAGTAAAAAAGATTGCAATTTATATAGTTTTTAACCTCAAAAGCTTGTCTAGCTCTGTGTGAACTCTGTGTATTCCAGTTCAATACAGTTAGGGTATGTAGAAAAACTCCCATCTCTTTTTCTCCTCCAACTTCAAAATCATCCTATTTCACTATTTTACCTTTTTTGTGAAGGGTGTTTGATGTTCTTTTAAACACTTCTGCAGTGAAGTAGGACGATTTTGAAGTTGGAGAAGAAAATGAGATGGGAGTTTTTCGACATTCCCTAACTGTGAAGAACTGGAGTAAAGCTAGACATAAATTGTACTTTTTTTTTTTTTTTTTTTTTTTAGAAAAATCATTTCGCTAGATAAGACCCATCTTTCTTCGGCTGGGATCGTTTAGAGCTCTTTGAAGCTGCATTTAAACTGCATTTTGGAAGCTCAAACTCAGGGGCACAATAGAAATCCACCATGTGGATAACATTCCTGAAATGTTTTCTTCAAGAAACATCTTGGATGACAAGGGGGTGAGTACATTATTTGTAAATTTTCCCCCTTAATTCTAACACTGCAAATCATCATTAAACTAACCATAAAAGGTGCAAGAATAAAGATGAAGACCACATTTTTACTCACAACTTTAACTTAGATTTTTAAGAACCGTGTGCATTAGTGACACTATTAAAGAACAAAATTGTAGAATTGCTGTTGAAAGTTCTGCGGTCTTCAAATTCCCTAAATGGGTTTGCGAAGGCAGAAACATGTTTGATATCTTAAATCTGATAAGACGCCGCAAAACCATATTTGATTCGCTTTTCGTATCTGATTTGTAAAGGTTTTTTACCATCATTTGACAATGACGAAAAGCCAAGACTAGTGTTATTTTAGTATTATTTACAGTTGAAGTGTTTTACATACACCTTGCAGAATTGGCAAAATGGTAATTATTTTACCAAAATAAGAGGGGTCATACAAAATGCATGTTATTTTTGATTTAGTACTGACCTGAAGAAGATATTTCACATAAAGGATGTTTACATATAGTCCACAAGAGAAAATACACTTTATTCTTAATACTGTGTTGTTGCCTGAATGCTCCACAGTTGTGCTGTTTGTTTATTAATTGTTGTTTGTGTGTTCATGTTAAACTGCCCGCTGTTCTTTGGAAAAATCTTTCAGGTCCCACAAATTCTTTGGTTTTCCAGCATTTTTGTGTATTTGAACTCTTTCCAACAATGACTGTATGATTTTGAGATCCATCTTTTCACACTGAGGACAACTGAGAGACTCGAATGCAACTATTACAGAAAGTTCAAACGCTCACTGATGCTCCAGAAGGAAATGGTGCATTAAGAGCCAGGGAGTGAAAACGTTTTGTATTTGAAGATCGGGCTAAATTTGACTTATTTTATCTTCTAGGAAACATGTAACTATCTTCTGTAGCTTCTGAAGGGCAGTATTAAATAAAAAAATATGATATTTAGGCAAAATAAGAAAAATGTACACATCTTCAGTCTGTTCAAAAGTTTTCACCCCCTGGCTCTTAATGAATCACGTTTCCTTCTGGAGCATCAGTGAGTGTTTGAAGCTTCGGTAATAGTCGCATATGAGTCCCTCAGTTGTCCTCAGTGTGAAACGGTGGATCTCAAAATCATACAGTCATTGTTGGAAAGGGTTCAAATACACAAAAATGCTGGAAAATCAAAGAATTTGTGGAACCTGAAGGATTTTTGCAGAAGAACAGCAGACAGTTTAACTGTTCAGGACAAACAAGGGACTCATGAACAACTATCACTAAACAAAAAAACACAGCTGTGGATCATTCAGATAACAACACAGTAAGAATCAAGTGAACAGGGTCATTTTTATAAATTAACAACTATTATTTTCTCTTGTGGACTATATGTAAATGTATTTTATGTGAAATATCTTATTCAGGTCAGTACTAAATAAAAAATAACATGCATTTAGTATGATCCCTCTTATTTTGGTAAAATAACATTTTGCAAGGTGTATGCAAACTTTTGACTTAAAAAAAGTAGAAATTAATTATATGAAGATTTATATGAATTGGCTACAGCATGTGTATACCTTAGTGATTTATTAATTAATTTTGCATTTTTAAACTAATAGGTTGAGTGAATGATTCAGTGACTCACTCATAAACCTCACTTTATACATCAGCATTTTAACAAATCGTTTGAGTGAATGATTGCTTTTTTTCTTTGTTTGTTTTTCTTCTTTTTTTTTGGAAGTTACCTGAGCATCGACATCCCAGTCTCTGAAATAAGGTGCTGGTGATGGTATATAATCATTCTTCCTCCATCTTCAACACAAACAGCCTTCATTTATATACACGAAAACAGAATCCGATCATTTCAGGATGCTGCAGATGTTTTTTCTAACCTGGAGTACGGGATACAGGTCAGAAGGACCAGCGGCAATGACAACAGCAGGAGATACGGGGAAATCTGGAAAAATCCTCCTGGATTCTCTTCTGTAATGCACAATGTGAGATGAATCTTAATCACAGTATGTAATATGAACAGTTTCTCTTTATAGTCGTTTGAGTGCTCTGAAACTGACTCACTGTGAGTGTCTCGTGATCTCCAGTGTAACACAGGGGCCCACAGACTCCACACGCCGTTATAATGCACTTGATCTGGCCGTGATCTCACACTCACTGTGTAATTTGTGTGAGGCTCAAATCTAGACTCCTCCACATACACCTTCTGGTCTGCAGTTTCTACCTCATACAGCTGAAACACAAAGAGGAACCACAGAAATGAGTGACAAATGAAGGAGCAAAACAAGTACTACTCATACTACTACTCATGTTACATACTTCTCCCATGGTGTTAAATAGATACTTGTGAGAAAGAGGAGTTGATAGAAATTAATAGAAACTTGCATCATTGTTAAAGCTATGTAATGTGAAATGATCTCCACATCTAGTTTGACTTATGTAATATGACACAAAGCAATAGTTATGAATGTTTATTAATTCTAGAAGAGGAACAAATTTGCATGTGTGTTTGTGTCTATATACAGTTGTGCTCATAAGTTTACACACCCCTTGCAGAATATGCAAAATGTTCATAGTTTTACCAAAATAAGAGGGTTCATAAAATTGCATGTTATTTTTTATTTAGTACTAAGCTATTTCACAAAACAGATGTTTATATATACTCCACAAGACAAAATAATAACTGAATTTATAAAAATGACATTCATACGCTTGAATCTTAATACTGTGTGTTGTTTCCTGGATGATCCATGACTTTTTGAATTGGATGATCAGGGTAAATTGTACTTATATTGTCTTCTGGGAGACATGTAAATATTTATGTAGCTTCTGAAGTGCAATACTAAATGGAAAAAAATCACAAAAGATAAAAACGGTCGCGGATCATCCAGGAAGCGACACACAGTATTAAGATTGAAGGGTATTTAAACTTTTGAACGGGGTCATTTATATAAATTTTGTTATTATTTTGTCTTGTGGAGTATATATAAACATCTATAATGTGAAATAGCTTCTTCAGGACAGTACTAAATAAAAAAGTAACATACAGTTAACATGATCCCTCTTATTTTGTTAAAATGAATAACATTTAGCATATTCTGCCAGGGGTATGTAAGGTTATGAGCACAACTGTATATAGACAAAAAAAAAATATTATTTATCGTCATTTTTTATTTTAAGTGTATACTGGCTTGATAAAGGGGTTGAAAAATGCATTTCATTTTGATGCCTAAAGACTATAAATACCTACTAAAGTTTGGTGAATCATGCAAAAGAAAAACTAGAAACACTGAAATAGTTTTCACAAACATGTAAACAAAAAACATAAAAAATAATACAGTGTTTTAAAGAACACCAATACTTTTAAAGATGACCTATTATGCCTATTTTGCAATATGTAAGTCTCAGGTGACCCTAGAACGTGTCTGTGAAGTTTCAGCTCAAAATATCCCACAGATCATTTATTATATAATTTTGAAAATGCCTATTTTGAGAGAAAGCAGAAACACGCTGTTTTCGTGAATGTCTCTTTAAATGCGAATGAGCTCGTACAGCTCGTAACTCAGATACTCTGCTAAAGAACATCTGTTTGGTTTTGATTATCATGTCTACCGCGCTGAAATCATGCGTTTCTATGGAAGCCTGTTTCTCCCAATGAATAAAAAAATACAAAAGGTAAATGCAACTTTTTATCTCACAATTCAGACTTTTTTTCTTCTCAGAATTGCATGATATAAACTCGCAATTCTGACTTTTTTCTCAGAATTGTGTGATACAAACTCACAATTGTAAGTTATAAAGTCAAACTGCGGAATATAATGTCTTAATTGCGAGAAATAGTCGCAATTCTGCATTTTTTTCTCACAATTGCGAGTTTACATCTCGCAATTTTGACTTTTTCTTCCCAGAATTGTGAGATATAAATAAAGTCCAGCTCTGAGGAGAAAAAAATACTGTTCACAAAATTGAGAGTTTATATCACACAATTCTGACTTTTTTTTTCGCAATTGCAAGTATATTTAATGCAATTGCAACTTTATTTTTCAGAATTGCAAGACATAAAGTTGCAATTGTGACTTTATATCATGCAACTCCGAAAAAAAAAGTCGCAATAACCTTTTTTTTATTCAGTAGCGGAAATGGGCTTCCATATGTTTCAAACTATTAGTTTAAACTTCTGATATATGCACATAGAAAGCTGCATGTGAGTACTAAACAAAGTTCTCTTTCATGTCTTATTGCGCTTAAACTGGCAAATACCCATGAGTTTATGTTAAAAACACAGGAGTCACAAAAACAGTCGGTTTTGTCTGTGAAGATAAATAGCTGGGAAAGAAATTGCATGTTTATAATAGATCTGTGTGTCAGCAGCGCAATATACAGTAAATAAATCAATAAATCCATTGCTCTCATCTCCCCTGAGGCTGGGATTCTAAATAGCGTTCGGTGCTCGTCTGTGCAGCCAACGACAGAGCAGTTAGCAGGCTTTGCTCCAACTTTTACCATGGTGTTAGAACTAGTACACTATTGTCCCTTGCTTGGGTGGAAACATGCAGATTAGGTGGCGTTAATATTAAAATAAGATCCCCTTACCACCTCATGGGGGGGAGTGAAACATGACTTGCTTGTTTTTTCACATGCTTGCAGAAAAAGGCTTACCAAAACAAAGTTACTTGTTTGTCCTTTTTCACATTTTCTAGCTGTGTAGATGCACTGGGTATCCGACTGTAGCACTTAAACACAGATTTTCACGATATGACACACCTTGTGTTGGCTGTAAATGCTGAGCTGGTACTGTAGATGGGATATGAGGAGTCTGTCTGCATCATATCCGCTGTGCCACTGGAAAAGCACCATGTCTTTCTCCCAGAGCAGTGACAGGTTAGATGGAGTGACCGGAAGAACTACAACACACACACACACACACACACACACACACACACACACACACACACACACACACACACACACACACATATATATATATCAGTGTGACTCTGATGCACTGAGCAGAACTGTGGTCTGAAATGCATGTAGCTACTTGCTCTTACTGTGTTTACTAGGCATGAAGTCAGCATCTAGCACGACGGAGAAGTTGTTGCCATGGTAACTGGAACGGAGGGAGATCCTGTAGCTCTCTATATCGTTGAAAATCACATACGGTGATAAATCCAGCACGCATAGTAATGACTGTTCTCCCATCTTCAGTGTGCAGTCATGGTCTTCGCTACACAAAAAACAGGCATTTATCACAAGCATGCATCCACACTAGTATATTTGTGATTTGATTGGTGTGTGATTGTGATTCAGTGTAGTATCTCACTCATATGTGCTGAAGTGCAGCCAGTAGGACGATTCGTTGCCCAGAGACTCAGCCGAGATGTTCAGAGAGCAGTTGATATTGGATACATAATTACTGAGACACTCCAGACTATACTGATCCCCTGAACACATTTTATAGGCAACATGTAATACATCACAATAAATGCACTGCATACATGTGACCCTGGACCACAAAACAAGTTTGAAGGTATATTTGTACCAATAGCCAACAATTTTTTTTTATTTTATTCCAAAAAATCATTAGGATATTAAGTAAAGATCATGTTCCATGAAAATATTTTGTACATTTTCTACCGTATATATATCAAAAAGTAATTTTTGATTAGTAATATGCATTGCTAAGAACTTCATTTGGACAACTTTGAAGGCGATTTTCTCGTTATTTCTTGCACCCTCAGATTCCAGATTTTTTAAATAGTTGTCATATTCTAACAAACCATTCATCAGCTTATTTATTCATCCTTCAGATGATGTTTAAATTCCAAAAACCCTCATGACTGGATTTCGTGGTCCAGGGTTACATATTTAAGTGGCAATATTTGCCACCTGGAATTGATTTCCAGGGGCATTTTTTACATTTGTGAAGGCTTTTTTATAATCACCTATTATTATTAAAAAACAGGAGCTCATAGGGCTGCAATATTATGACAAAAATCATTATTGTAGATTTTAGTTTTTTATATTGTAATAGTGATTATTAATATCGATATGGAAAACAATATAAAACATTTTTGTTTCGTTTTGGGCATGTCACATTCTGGCTTCATGGGCAAATGTTTTCAGCGCTGACTAATTTAAGTGCAGCTGATTGGCCAATGCATTCCTAAGTTCAACAGAAATGCGTTTAATTGGTTATAAGGCTCTACGCTGCACAAAACAGCAAGCAAAAGCAATCTGATGCAGAGCGAGTCAATCTAAATATAAAAATTCTGCCAATTGACACTTCTCATTAAATTTCACATTTCATTTTAATTGCACATTTCTGCCCTTTTGTCTTGAATTTATAGTAATTTCTGTTCATTTGGGTGGCATTTTTTGCCATAAGCCCTCGTTAATTTCCGACTCTAATATAGCTATATACATATATAATATATATAATTATATATACATATATAATAAAATAAAACAGTGAGTAGAAATAGAAAATCTTACCCCAAGTTATAAAATTCACCAAAATATCAGAAAAACAAACCAATGTGAGGATGAAAGGAGAGCAATGCATGTTCTCTTTACCCTGTAACAAATAAAGACATTAAAAATCAATAAGAAGTGACAGATTATATTATATTAGACTTCTAAGACTTCTAAATTCTGTCGTTTTTCAGCATTTTTGTATATTTGAACCCTTTTTAACAATGACTGTATGATTTTGAGATCCACCGTTTCACACTGAGGACAACTGAGGGACTCATATGCAACTATTACAGAAGCTTCAAACACTCACTGATGCTCCTGAAGGAAAAACAATGCATTAAGTGAAAACTTTTAGAATTTGAAGATCAGGATAAATTCTACTTATTTTGTCTTCTGTGAAACAAGTTCTGTCTTCTGAGGGCAGTACTAAATGAAAATAAAATATGATATTTAGGCAAAATAAGAAAAACGTACACATCTTCATTCTGTTCAAAAGTTTTCACCCCCAGCTCTTAATGATTTGTTTTTTCTTTTGGAGCATCAGTGAGTCCCTCAGTGTGAAAAGATGGATCTCACAATCATACAATCATTGTTGGAAATGAAAAGTAACATGCATTTTGTATGATCCCTCTTATTTTGTTAAAATAATTAACATTTTGCAGATTCTGCAAGGTGTATGTATAACTTTTGACTTGAATCTGAATTCAAACGAAGTAATTTTACAAAGTGTCTGTAAACATAAACTTTATTTACTCTCACTATAAAACTTTATTTTATAACTCTCACTGTCTAATGAGAATTGTGAGGTTACTTTTACTTTAGTGTTATCAACTTAATGAACTTACTATGGTAAGTACACCTACAAAAGAAACCACAGAAAAAAATGAAACCAAATTGCTTACCGAAAACTACAAAGAAAACTCAAGCAAACGCATTTGGCAGAAATAGAAGCATGTGACGTGCTATTCAAAAAATATAATAAAAGTGATTGAAAATATACCTGCAGACGCTGACTGTTGTTGTTGTTGTTGTTTCTGGTTTCACACGCACATGAAAGACAGCTTCAGTTGCGCATCTCTCTCTCTCTTTCTCTATCTCTGTATCTCTCTCCCTGTCTCTGCACTTGTCAGCCTTTTGATGAGAGTCTTATCAGTCATCTGAACTTTTATCCGATTTAACCTCTATCTCCAATCTTTTCACACTTGGGTTCAGATCAGCAAATTCTCTAACATGCTTCAGACGTTTCATCACACTTCTGCCACTTTGAAAGCCTAAACAACGCCATAGGTGTTCAGTTTAACATGTTTAGCAGATTCCCTTTTTTAAATTTCATTATAAACAAATGTCAAGTAACGTTAATGGATCAGATGGTTATATCTAACTTTATCTTTAGTACTCGAATAAAGCGATAACAAGTTACACATAGCATATCACAGCAAATCTCAACTGCTTGATTATATCGCAAAATGAAACTATATTATCTCCCAACTCATTATAGATAGTTGGATAAGTATATCCAATTTTACACGCTACAGGATACTTATATGGCGATACTAGCATATCAAAACTAGCATCATTGTTTATATCAACGCACAATGTGCTAAATGCGAATAAGACATGAAGATATGCCTATAAAGATGTTATAAACATTGAAATAATTAATTGGACATACAAATATATCCATAGTGCGTCAAATTTTACATCCGAATAAGACATGAATATAGGCCTATAAAGATTTTATGAATATTAAAATAATGAATTGGATATAAGTATATTACATGCATACTTAATAGGGCGATACTAGCATATCAAAACTAGCATACTTGTTTATATCGTCGCACAATGTTCTAAATGCGACATGAAGATAGGCATATCATTATTAAAATAATGAATTGGATATATAAGTATATCCAAGTATATCCAATTTTACATGCTTATATAGGGTGATACAACTAGCATATCAAAACTAGCATACTTAATTGTTTGTAACGTCACACAATTTGCTAAATGCGAATAAGACGTGAAGATATGCCTATAAAGATGTTATAAACATTGAAATAATTAATTGGACATACAAATATATCCATAGTGCGTCAAATTTTACATCCGAATAAGACATGAATATAGGCCTATAAAGATTTTATGAATATTAAAATAATGAATTGGATATAATTTTACATGCATACTTAATAGGGCGATACTAGCATATCAAAACTAGCATACTTGTTTATATCGTCGCACAATGTTCTAAATGCGACATGAAGATAGGCATATCATTATTAAAATAATGAATTGGATATATAAGTATATCCAAGTATATCCAATTTTACATGCTTATATAGGGTGATACAACTAGCAAATCAAAACTAGCATACTTAATTGTTTGTAACGTCACACAATTTGCTAAATGCGAATAAGACGTGAAGATAGGCCTATAAAGATTTTATGAATATTAAAATAATGAATTGGATATATAAGTATATCCAAAGTAACCAATTTTACATACATGCATACTTACTGTTTATAGGGCGATACAACTAGCATATCAAAACTAGCATACTTGTTTATATCGTCGCACAATGTGCTAAATGCGAATAAGACAAGAAGATAGGCCTATAAAGATATTATTATCAATAAAATAATGAACTGGATGTACAAGTATATCCAAAGTATATCCAATTTTACACGCATAGCCTACTTATATAGGGCGATACAATCAGCATATCAAAACTAGCATACTTCACTGTTTATATCGTCACACAATGTGCTAAATGCAAAAAAGACAAGAAGATAGGCCTATAAGGATATTATGAACATTAAACCTTATTGTGAAAAGCACTACATTTCACTTGACTTGATGTAATGCTAAAACGCCAGAGTTGAGATTAGTCATGCAAGCAGGAGAGCTTTTAAAATAATTGTTGTGAGTCTATAGTTCAGTTTTAGACACAAGCATAAGTGTATGGTTTATATTATTATCATTGATGTGATAGTTAAAGTTGAGGTTAAATGTGAAACTACACACTTCTTAACCCCACGCCTACGTTGATGAGAATCAGACTGAGGCCTATATTTATTCATGCGGCTTTGGAGGAGCTTTAGTCATGGCTAGTTTTGTTTGTTACGGTTTTATGCCTTCGAACCCGACAGTCTTGCAGAAGGTCAGGCTAAACGAGCTTTTATAATAAGCTGTTTCCTCTGCGCTTTTCCGATTAACAGCAGTTTTGCAATGGTGATATCAGATCAGTCTTTCTGAGGCCCTGAGGTGTTCAATCTGATTGGCTGTCCTAAATCTATGGATGACAACACCTAATGCTGCCTTATGATAAGTGCTACCCAGGCGTCCTACTTTCAAGCATGCCCTACAAAGTAACAGATGTCTTTGCAAACGAGCCTCGCAAAGTAAGTAAACACATGGCGAACGGATGGTGCCAGTATTCAGTAAGCGCCGTGCCAGCGTGCCAACACTTTAGTGAGCTTAATATCCCTTGCTATGATGCTTAGACTTTGTGTGCCAAGCCATGTGCTTGTGTTTGTGGTTTTTATCTAAAAATCAGCTACTGAGAAATGAAAATAACAGCAAAACCTGGCCTGATTCAGATGGTTTGCAATGGGTCTGCAGTGTTCAGTTTGTAATTGAATAGTTGGGATCACACAACAAGTACATGGACAGCAATATTCCAACACATTAGCAACAAGGCAGATTATATTTGTCAAACGGGTTGGTGAATGCAAAAATTATAATTTTGTCAAAACCTGGAAAATAAAAGAAGATATTTTGAAGAATGTAAACCAAACCATCTCTGTCTCCATTTTATCAATTTATTTGAAAGGCTTGGATAAATTTACATCATTTGCTCAGCTATGAATGCTCTGCAGTGAATGGGTGCCATCAGAATGAGAGTCCAAACAACTGATAAAAATATTACAGTGATCCACAAGTAATCATCATGACTCCAGTTCATCAGTTAATGTCTTGTGAAGCTAAAAGCTGCATAATTAAGATGTTTTTAACTTCAAACCACCACTTTTTACTGCTGTCTCCAGTGAAAAAGTCGTCTTGCCTGAATCAGGAGAGAAATCTGCACAAATCAAGTTTAGTTTACAAAATGAAAAACAGTTCTAAACAAATATATGGATGATTTTGATGTGAGAGGACAACGGGGGATGGACTTTTTCAATGGAGAAAGTGTCATTATGGATTATGGATTTATATTTTGATGGTTAAAAAAAGTAAAAAATGGATGGATTTGTTTCTTACAAACATGCAGCTTTTTACTTTATAAGATGTTAACTGAAAGACTGGAGTGTTGTGGATTACTTGTGGAGTATTGTACATTTTCATTCAAGAACATGAATGCATAGTACAATATTTTCTGCTGAAAATGTATTCATATATGTGGGTAATTGTGGGTTAAAATTACCCAATCTGTTATCACCAACACTTACTATCTCGTCAACAGATACATCTGATATGTTTATGAGCTTCTCAGGGTTATCTGATGAGGTTCTGGGAGTGTTGCGCTACAGGAACTTGGGGAAGATAAGGACAGGAAGTATCGAAACATGCTGAATTGAATGAAAACAAGCTGATAGAGTAAAAACAGCTTATATTTTATTTCACTTAGTGCATCCTTAGTGCATACACAATAAAAAGTAACTAACCTTTTAACTTTAAATGCAAAGAAGAGCAAAATATACAGTTGAAGTCTGCAAAATGTTAATTATTTTACCAGGATTATACAAAATGCACGTTGTTTTTTTATTTAGTACTAACCTGAATAAGATATTTAACATAAAAGACGTTTACATATAGTCCACAAAAGAAAAAAAAGAAGCAGAATTTATAAAAAAGGACCTTGTTCAAAAGTTTACATACACTGGTGGTTTTTTTTTTTTTTGGTGGTAGTTGTTTATGAGTCCCCTTTGTGCTGAACAGTTAAACTGCCCGCTGTTCTTTAGAAAAATCCTTCAGGTCCCACAAATTCTTTGGTTTTTCAGCATTTTTGTGTATTTGAACCATATGCAACTATTACAGAAGGTTCAAATGCTCAATGCTTCGGAAGGAAACACGATGCATTAAGAGCCAGGGGCCAAATTAAAACTTTTTGAATTTGTAGATCAGGGTAAATTTAACTTATTTTGCCTTCTGAGAAACACATAAGTATCTTCTATAGCTTCTGAAGGGCAGTACTACATGAAATATATATGTATATTTAGGCAAAATAAGAAAATTGTACACATCTTCATTCTGTTCAAAAGTTTTCACCCCCGGCTCTTAATGCATCGTGCTTAAAGCATCAGTGAGCATTTGAACCTTCTGTAATAGTTGCATATGAGTCCCTCAGTTGTCCTCAGTGTGAAAAGATGGATCTCAAAATCATACATTAATTGTTCGAAAGACTTCAAATACACAAAAATGCTAAAAAAAACAAAGAATTTGTGGGACCTGAAGGATTTTTCTGAAGGATAAGTGAACACTGAAGATTCCGAAATAAAGAAAATGTTTAAAAAAGCACATTCATATTCTTCAATGTCATTTGAAGGGATGATATTGGAGAATTTGACTTTAAACGAGGGTGTATTTTAATATTGTGTCAGGAGGAGGCAGCAATGAGCTGATAGATAGTCGGTGTATAAAATAAATGAACGTCATCCGTGTGAATAAATTACAGCATAAGACATCAAATCATTAAATGTATATATTTAATGTAAACATTTATGTGCTTTAAATATCTCCCGTGAGCTTTATGATTAAACAGGCATTTTTGCTTTTGTAAGTGTGGAGTACGACACATTTTATCTTTTATATCTCTATAAAATACCTTCGGAAGGATATCAAGTTTAAATTCAACTTGTCATTATTTAGTTTTATTTTATTATTTTGTTTTATTTCATATCACCCACCCGAACTACATGAGATGCGACACAGCCACGTCACTCAAATCGAAAGTTATTTCAATAAATTCACTGTGATGCACATGTTTATGCACATTAACAATGATAACAATTGTCTACTTTAGTAGTGGACGTCTATAAACAGTTAATCCGTTTAATTTCCTTTTGTAAACGGGTTTTATCCGATAAACGTTTTGCAAGCGGAATGTTTCTTCGCTGCATTTTCTCCTCCACCGGTACATATTACTACGAGCGCAACCAGGAAGCAGTGTACAAACACTGAAAACATTAAGCACAGAAACTGTTGATCAATTTTATTCTACTAAATTAACGCTGGAGGAAGCGATCGCACTGTTTGAACTGTATCTCGTGGTCATGATTATATCGTTCTCATGGGCTGTTTACTTCATGTTCGTGTCTAAGGCTGGTGTGGGCAAGAATTATGGAATAGACTGGTGAAGGTCTGCTGGAGAGATTACAATTAAGTAAACAGCAAAATATGAATCGCTAAATATTTTCAACATGTCGTTTTTCTTCGCTCCCTCTGTGCAGATGGGGTTTTAACTCTTTCAGATGGTGAATCTGACTCTGTAGGGTTCCCAAAGGCGTGAAAATGGACTTCTCCAAGTTCCTGGCAGATGATTTTGATGTGAAGGACTGGGTGAATGGAGCTTTTAAAGTGGCTCAGAAAGATGTACCTGGTAAAACGGACGCTCACGCTTCTACTCTGGTCATGAAGCTGCAGCTGTTCATTCAAGAGGTTAATAACTCTATAGAAGGTGAGTTTAGCACTCCTTTAAATGTCTGAATGTCATTGCATTCTCAAAAATATTGTAGTGGGCGAGTGTTGGTCTCTTTTGCTCACCAAGGCTGCATTTATTGCCTTAAAAATACAATAAAAAACAGTAAAATGGTGAAATATTTTTACTATTTAAAAAAAAATGGTTCTAATCGAATATATTGTAAAATGTAATTTATTCCTGGGATTCTAAGCTGAATTTTCAACATCATTACTCCAGTGTTCAGAAATCATTCTAATATCCATTTTAATTCTAAATCCCAAAGTTTTGAATGGTAGTTTATATCCGTTTGGTCTGTATTTGATTGTTTCTGTGTGTGTTTTGCAGAGAGCAGCAGTCAGGCACTGCAGAATATGCCGCGTGTATTGAGGGATATTGAAGCTTTGAAGCAGGAGGCGTCTTACCTGAAGGATCAGATGATTCTGGTTAAAGAGGACATCAAGAAATTCGAACAGGACACGGTGCAGTCTATGCAGGTATCAATAAATACACACATTTAAATCACTGTTTGATCTTTGTGATTATTATCCTTGCTTAATTTCACTTGATTAATTTCACTAATTTCACTTTTTAAAGTAGTCTTTTCTGCCTACCAAGCCTGCATTTATTTGATCAAAAGTACAGGAAAAGCAGTAATATTGTGAAATATTTTTACAATTTAAAATAGCTGCTTTCTATTTGAATATATTTTCAAATGTAATTTATTCCTGTGATCAAAGTTGATTTTCAGCATCAGTATCCTATCCTCGGTGTCACATGATCCTTCAGAAATCATTCTAATATACTGATTTGCTGTTCAAGAATCATTTATTATTTATCATTTTATAATTTATTTATTATTAATTATTATTTATTCAATGAACACTGTGCTACGTCCAAACAGATTGCATTGTATTTTATGTATAATTATTTTTACTGTTTTAATTCATTTTAAATCTATTTTTAAATCATTTTAAATGTTCTTAAATTCTCTGTTTTTATTGTTGTGATTATTATTTTTTTATGATTATTTTAATTCCTCTTATGTACAGCACTTTGAATTAGCATTGTGTATGAAATGTGCTATATAAATAAACTTGCCTTGCCTTATTATCAATATTTCAAACAGTTGAGTAATTTTTTTTCAGGATTCTTTGATGAATAGAAATAGAAATAGATCAGCATTAATCTGAAACAAAGCTTTTGTAACATTATGCACTATATTATTCAAAAGATTGGCGTCTGTATTTTTTTTGGAGAAAGAGATTATAGAAATTCATACTTTTATTTAGTAAGGATGCTTTCAATTGGTCAAAAGTGATGATAAAGACATCTTTAATGTTACAAAAGATTTCCGTTTCAGATAAATGCTGTTCTTCTGAACTTTCTATTAATGAAAGAAACCTGAAAAAAAGTCAGTATTTAACATTATAATAATACTACATGTTTTTGAGCAGCAAATCAGAATATTAGAATGATTTCTGAAGGATCATGTGACTGGAGTAATAATGCTAAAAATTCAGCTTTGAAATCACAGGAATAAATCACAGTTTAAGCTTCTTTAAAAACATTAATATTCATTAAAAAACGTTTTGACTGCTAGTGTACAGTGTACAGTGAGTGTTTATGTGTGGCAGGTGTTGGTGGAGATTGATCAGGTGAAGTCCCGAATGCAGTTAGCAGCAGAAGCGCTGCAGGAAGCTGATAAATGGAGCACTCTCAGTGCCGACATCGAGGAGACTTTTAAGACCCAGGTGACGTACTGGATATCTGTCTTCATGTATTTAACGTGAGCATGGATGTGGGTCTGAAATGTTGATGTGTTTGTCTGCAGGATGTGGCTGTGATCAGCAGTAAACTGACAGCAATGCAGGGTAGTTTGGCTATGCTTGTGGACACACCGGACTACAGTGAGAAGTGTGTTCAGCTGGAGGCTCTGAAGAACCGTCTGGAAGCTCTGACCAGCACACAGATTGTCTCTACATTCAACTCACTGGCAACAGGTGATGTTATATATTAGGTTTATGTGTAAATTAACTGTTTTAAACTGCATCACATTTATCAAAAATTTTAGGTTAGTAAGATTAGTTTTTTAATACATCAAAAATGCATTAAATATATAATGTTACAAATGATTTCTATTTCAAATGAGCGCTGTTCTTTTGATCTTTATATTCATCAAAAGATCAGTTTCCACAAAAATATGAAGCTGCACAACTGTTTTCAGCATTAATGATAACCATAAATGATTCTTGAGCAGTAAATCAGAATATTAAAATTATTTCTGAAGGATCATGTGACACTGAAGACTGGAGAAATTATGCTGAAAATTTAGCTTTGATCACAGGAATAAATTACATTTTACTATAAATTCAAATAGAAAACATTTATTTTGATTTGTAATAATATTTCACAATATGACAGTTTTTACTGTATTTTTGATCAAATAAATGTAGCTTTGGTGAAAGAAGTGTCACCAAAAATAAAATACAATCTTACAGAATAATATGCTTTAACATGTCAAGATGTTAATATTTATTTGTATATTCTGTTTCAGATCAAGCAAAGCTTTTTGTAAGAGTTTTTACCGAAATGGACAGAATGCCTCAGTTACTGGCTTACTACTATAAATGCCACAAGGTACAATATTTTAATTTCAGTCTTTTTTAATATTGATATCATAAGTTGACCTGTGTTTTAAACTGCAGTAAGATATATTTGCTGCAATATAAAAAGGCAACATTTTATTTTTTAGAGAATTTAGAGACTTTTTTTTTTAGTGTTTAAAAAAGTATCATTCAAATATGTGACCCTGGACCACAAAACCAGTCTTAAGTCGCTGGGGTATATTTGTAGCAATAGCCAAAAATACATTGTATGGGTCAAAATTATAGATTTTTCTTTTATGCCAAAAATCATTAGGAAATTAAGTAAAGATCATGTTCCATGAAGATTTTTTTTAAAATTCCTACTATAAATATATAAAAATGAAATTTTTGATTAGTAATATGCATTGTTAAGAACTTAATTTGAAGAACTTTAAATGTGATTTTCTCAGTATTTTGATTTTTTTGCATCCTCAGATTCTAGATTTTCAAATAGTTGTATCTCGGCCAAATATTGTCCTATTCTAACAAACCATACGTCAATAGAAAGCTTATTTATTGAGCGTTCATATGCTATATACATCTCAGTTTTGTCAAATTTAACCTTATGACTGGTTTTGTGGTCCTGGGTCACATATGTTTGAGTTTTCGTCTCGTATTAATCTTAACAAGTTGTGCTTGTTAACATTAATTAAAGGAGAAGTTTACTTCCAGATCAAAAAGTTACAGATTATTTACTCACCCCTTGTCATCCAAGATATTCAAGTCTATCTTTCGTAAAGAAACGATGTTGTTTGAGGAAAACATTTCAGGATTTATCTCCATATAGTGGAGTTCTATGGTGCCCGCAAGTTTGAACTTCTAAAATGCAGTTCAAATGCTGTTTCAAAGGGCTCTTTAGCTGAGGAAGAAGGGTCTTATCTAATGAAACCCTCTGTCATTTTCTTAAAAAATTGACAATTTATAGGCATTTTAACCTCAAATATTCATATTGTCTAGCTCTGTGTATTCCGATTCATGACAGTTAGGGTGTGTTAAAAAACTCCACTCTCATTTTCTCCTCCAACTTCAAAATCATCCTACATCGCTGCAAAAGTACTAACCCAGTGTTTAAAAAGTGAACGTGCAAAGAAGATCAAACGTCCTTTACATTAAAAGGTAAAACAGCGATGTAGGGCAATTTTGAAGTTCAGTGTTGTTTTTGACAACCATCTTAGATTTAGTCTTAGTCTTAGTCTTTTGGACTAAAATGGTTATTAGTTTTAGTCAAATTTTAGTCACTTCTATATGTGATAGTTTTAGTCCAATTTTAGTCGACGAAAAGTCAAGAAGGTTTTAGTCTAGTTTTAGTCGACGAAAAGTCAAAAAGGTTTTAGTCTAGTTTTAGTCAATAAACTGGGGGAAAAGTAGTCTTTTAACAAATTAATGTAGGTCAGTAAGTATTTTGCTGTTGGGTAGTGTCACTTATAAGTTCTGAAAATAGCAGATCTATAGGCTAATTCAACACAATGTGAGCTTCCGGATCGACTATTTTTTTTACCAATAATTACAATAATGAAGGAATGTTTTAAAACATAAAAGACAAACAAGGATGGAATGCTAAAACGGCTTGCCATACTAGTATGGCAAAGAGCATTTAATGCTAAAACGGCTTGCCATAGCGGCAGGTACTTTTTTCGGTTTTAATTGGCATGCACAATAAGCAGAAATGTCATGCATTTTAAACGTCTGCCGGACCACCCACTAACATTTTCGTCTATTCTCGTCTCGTCAACGAAAACTCACACACGTCTCGTCATGTTTTAGTCATCAACGAGCCATTTTTATCTCGTCATCGTCTCGTTTTCGTCATGGAAAAAAGTGGCGTCAACGAAATGATTTCGTCATCGTCATCGTTGACGAAAACAACACTGTTGAAGTTAGAGGAGAAAATCAGATGAGAGTTTTTCGACATACTCTAACTGTCATGAACCAAGATCACACAGAGCTAGACAAGATGAGCATTTGAGGATAAAAGGTATATACATTTTCAAATAAATTGATTCGCTAGATAAGGCCCTTCTTTCTTGGCTGGGATAATTTAGAGGTCTTTGAAGCTGCATTTAAAACTGCATTTTGGAAGTTCAAACTCACATGGGCACCATAGAAGTGCATCATATGGAGAACATTGCGGGAATAAATGAATAACATTTATTTTTGTGTGTTTAGGCGCAACTGGTGACCGTGTGGGAAAGTATCTGTCAGTCAGATGCTCCTCTGAAGCAGCAGCTGTCTGAGTTTTATGACACTCTTCTGTCCACGTGGCACACACAGCTCCAGTGGAGCAGTCAGGTACACACTTTCAGCCACACCGCGATACAGTGTTCATACTTCTACTGTCGCTCACTCTAAGACATGTGTATGCAGGTCTTTAAAAACCCCTGTGAAGTGCTCACCGTGCTGATGATCCAGACGTTGGGAGCGATGGTGCCATCTATCCCAGACTGCATTGCTGTGGCATTGAAGCGTTGCTCTGGTGACTGTCGTGTGGATGTGCTGTTGGAGCTCCATCAGACGGCGGCGAACTTTAGTCGCAGCCTGGAGGCGGCAATGCAGCCGCAGCTCGGTTTGTATTTGTAATACGTGTTTATGTACCAAAATATCCTGTCAGGCATATTTGGAACAAGAATCATGTGATGACAATAAACGAGTCTATTTAAGGATCACAGTTAGTCACTTTACCAATCACTATCCTTCAAACTACTAGGTTATGCCCATTTGTCAGCAAGTTTTAATCATGTAAAATGCAATAAAATTGAGTCTGATCACTTATTCTCTTATATATTTTAATTTACATTTTTGCATTTCACTCATTTTTTTTCCACTCAAAATTATTTCTCACGTATAAAATACCAGTCAAAAGTTTTTGAACAGTACATTTTTTATTGTTGTTTAAAGAAGTCTCTTCTGCTCACCAAGCCTGCATTTATTTGATCCAAAATAGAGCAAACGCAGTAATATTATGAAAGATTTTTACTATATAAATAACTGTTTTCTGTTTGAATATATTTTAAAATGTAATTTATTCCTGTCATCAGAGTTATATTTTCAGCATCACATGATCCTTCAGAAATCATTTTAATATGCGGATATGCTGTTCAAGAAACATTTTTTTATTACTGTTATCAATATTTAAAACTGTATTTTTTCAGGATACTTTGATGAAAGATCCAAAGATCAGCATTTACCTGAAATAAAAAGCTTTTGTAACATTATACACTATACCATTCACAGGCATGGAGTCGAGACTTCTTTTTTGGGAAAGAAATGATAGAAATTAACATTTTAGTTTAATAAGAATGCTTTAAATTTCTGAAGGATCAGGTGACTGGAGAAATGAAGCTAAAATTCAGCTTTGAAATCAGAAGAATAAATCACATTTTAAAACATATTCAAATAAAAAACAGTTATTTTAAATAGTAAAAAAATCTCAATATTTTACTGTTTTGTAATGTACTTTGGATCAAATAAATGCAGGCTTTGTGAGCAGAAAATACTTACTTAAAAAAAAACATTAAAAATCTTACTGTTCAAAAACGTTTGACTGAAGAAATATTTACATATTTGTTATATAATTTAAGTTTTAGAGAATAATTGCATGAGTTTATATTTACAGAAATGAGAGTTATTTTTTCTCAGAAAAACCTGGGGGAATAATTTGCTTAATTGTTTAATTGTCTTAATAATTATAATTTTTATAAGTAGTCTTTTTTTTTTAATTATCTTTATCTTTAGTACCTTTAAAATAAATAATTTAGTATATTTAAAATAAATAATATTCATAACAGTTTATAATAAATAAATACCCATTATTAAATAATAAAAAAAGATTTAAAACGTCAGGCTTCTTGTAAATGTGTGAGATTATTTTCTCACCATTTTCTTGTCTTTATGTGTGTGTGTTTCAGGCGAGTGTAACCTTTTGAAGGTGGCAGAGCTAGTATCAAGTGTTTATTCACCTTATAAGACCTATCAGATGCAGTACGGAGAACTAGAGGAGACAAACTTGCTGATCCAACTCAGTGCTGTTCCTCTGGTGAGTAAACAAAAGCTTTCATTTTTGATCTTGCACCAATTATTTTTACTTGCATTGTGAGTATATGATCTGAACTAAATGAAATGAGGCATAAAAAAGGTAGGATACTCAGAACTATTACCAAGACAGTACATAAACCACACTTTTTTTCTATTGCATTGTCTTCATTGACTGAATGCAGTCTGATTTGCAAAAAAGTGACTCTTTATAATGAATCATTCTCAGACTGAATCACATTGCTCACTAAATCTGTCTGAGCACTTACTGAATTACCTACTTTGATAGATGTTGATAAGAGCACGTAGTTAAAGATATGTATTCGCAAAAGAGATTTACTGTATAAATATATAATATTTCCCCCTACAGCATTCACCATGTGTTTCATTCATTGTTTGTGTGTGCGTTAGGAGCGTGGTGAGGTTCTGGACTGCGTGTTAGAGCTCACACACTCGGTTCAGAAGGTGTTTGGTTTGGCGGCGGCTGCTGTGGATCGCTGCGTGAAGTTCACGGATGGTCTCGGCGTGTGTGGACTCATCAAAGCCCTCCGAGCGCTTTTCAGCAAGTATGAATCATACGCGCATTTACTACGCTTACACACAGAGACAAACACACAGCCCACAGGTCAGCCGCGCTCTCTAGCGGATTTCTTTTTTCTTTTCTCAGGTATGTGTCAGACTTTTCAGTCACGCTTCAGTCAATCAGGAAGAAGTATAAGTTAGAGGACACGCCCACTTCTGAAGTGTTCACTGAGGATTGGACGGCTTTCCAGAACTCTGTCAGGTGGGCGTGGTTTTTTGCTATTAATGTGATTAGTTTAAAGTTCTGTTTATAGATGTATGTACAGTTATATAAAAGTTTATAAATCATACATTTGTTCTGTGTCTTCTAGAATCATTGCAACCTGTGGAGAACTACTAAGACAATGTGGAGCATTTGAACAGCAGCTTTCAAACAAGTAAGATGTGTTAAAAAAAAAAAATAAAAAAAAAAAAATGTATATGAATATATGTGTATATGTATGTATATATGTATTTATGTCTATATGTGTGTATATATATATATATATATATATATATATATATATATGTGTGTGTATATGTATGTGTGTATATATATATATATATATATATATATATATGTATGTATGTGTGTGTATATATGTACATACATACATACATATATATATATATATATATATATATATATATATATATATATATATATATATATATATATAT
>NC_133384.1:34311179-34387536 GCF_049309525.1 Garra rufa
AGGGCCCGAGCACCGATGGTGTGAGGACCCTATTGGATCTGCTTCGTTTATTAGGGCCCGAGCACCGATGGTGTGAGGACCCTATTGGATCTGCTTCGTTTATTATTATTATTATTATTATTATTATTATTATTATTATTATTATTATTATTCTCCAAAATGAATCGCATTTTTGAGGGCTTAGACATACCCGAAAACTCATGAAACTTCGCACACACATCAGACCTGGCGAAAATTTACGTCTGATATGGGTTGCAGAAGTGGGTGTGGCAAAATGGCTCGACAGCGCCACCTTTACACGTTCCGCGGTGTGCGCTTTCAGCTGTGATTCACGTTCATGCACGGAAATCGGTACACACATGTAACACACCAATACCTACAAAAAAGCCTCTTGGAGCAAAATCCGGAACCCAACAGGAAGTCGGTTAATATTAATATTCTCAACAAAATTTGTGTCATTTTTGCCATTTTCAGGCGTCGTACTTGAACGAACTCCTCCTAGAGGTTTATTCGGATCAACACCAAATTTGCAGAGTCTAGTCTAAAGCCCTTTGTGACGTTAAATTGTGAAGATCTAGAGTTTTTATCGGAGGGCGTGTCCATGGCGGCCTCGCAAATTTCGATGTTTCGCCATGAAAAAGGAAGTTGCTATAACTCAGGCATACAATGTCCGATCTGTCCCAAACTTCTCATGTGTGATAACACTCCTGACCTGATGACATCTACATGCCCATATTCAGTTTTACTCATAGCGCCACCTGCTGGCAACAGGAAGTGTCATGCTGTACTCTGCAACAAACTCCTCCAAGAGATTTAATCAGATCAACACCAAAATCGGTCAGTCTAATAAAAAGGCTTTAGCGATGTTAAATTGCGAAGATCTTGAGTTTTTGTTAAAGGGCGTGTCCGTGGCGGCCTGACAAATTTCGAGGTCTCGCCATGGATAATAAAACTTGTTATAACTCAGCCATAAAATGTCCGATTTGCCTCAAACTTCACATATTCGATAAGAGTCCTGGCCTGAATACAATCTGAAGGCCAATATTCTATTATAATCACAGCGCCACCTGTTGGCAACAGGAAATGACTTGTATCAAACTCCTCCTAGAGATTTAATGATATCAACATTATATTTGGTCAGTCTGATCTAGAGGCCTTAGAGATGTTAAATTGCGAAGATCTTGAGTTTTCGTTAAAGGGCGTGTCTGTGGCTGCATGACAAAGTTTGATGTTTCGCCATGGACATAGAAGTTGTTATAACTCAGCCATAAAATGTCCGATCTGCCTCAAACTTCACAGGTTTGGTGAGAGTCCTGGCCTGAAGACACCTAAAGACCAATATTCAGATATTATCATAGCGCCACCTGTTGGCAGCAGGATATATCATATCTTTCACTAACTCAAACATACCAAGGTCAATCTGCACCAAACTTCATATGTTTGATGAAAGTGGTGGCCTGAACACATCTACATGTCAATAATCAGTTATAGGCATAGCGCCACCAGCTGGCAGCAGGAAATTTGGCACATTTAAGTGACTTTGACATATTTCTCCTATTTTACTGTATTAAAAACATACTACCCACCATTTGCTGTGTTCCTAAAGCCACCGGTCGGCGGTGAGCCCGTGTGCGAGGGCCCGTTCATCGCTGCTTGCAGCTTTAATTATTATTATTCTTCTTCTCCGGAATGAATCGCATTTTTGAGGGCCTAAACATACCCGAAAACTCATGAAACTTTGCACACACATCAAACCTGGCGAAAATGGATGTCTGATATGGGTTTCAGAGATGGGTGTGGCAAAACGGCTCGATAGCGCCACCTTTACACGTTCCGCGGTGTGCGCTTTCAGCTATGATTCACGTACATGCATGAAAATCGGTACACACATGTAACTCACCAATACCTACAAAAAAGCCTCCTGGGACAAAATCCGAAACCCAACAGGAAGTCGGTTATTATTAATTTTCTTAGCAAAATTTGTGTCATTTTTGCCATTTTCAGGCATCATACTTGAACGAACTCCTCCTAGAGATTTACTCCGATCAACAGCAAATTTGGCGAGTCTAATCTAAAGCCCTTTGTGACGTTAAATTGTGAAGATCTAGAGTTTTCATCGGAGGGCGTGTCTGTGGCGGCCTAGCAAATTTCGATGTTTCGCCATGAAAAAGGAAGTTGCTATAACTTAGGCATAAAATGTCCGATCTGTCCCAAACTTCACGTGTGTGATAACACTCCTGACCTGATGACATCTACATGCCCATATTCAGTTATAGTCATAGCGCCACCTGCAGGCAACAGGAAGTGTCATGCTGTACTATAAAACCAACTCCTCCTAGAGATTTATACAGATCAACACCAAAATCGGTCAGTCTAATATAAAGGCCTTAGCGATGTTTAATTGTAAAGATCTAGAGTTTTCGGTAAAGGGTGTGTCCGTGGCGGCCTGACAAATTTCGAGGTCTCGCCATGGATATAAAACTTGTTATAACTCAGCCATAAAATGCCCGATTTGCCTCAAACTTCACATATTCGATAAGAGTCCTGGCCTGAACACATCTGAAGGCCAATATTCTATTATAATCACAGCGCCACCTGTTGGCAACAGGAAATGACTTGTATCAAACTCCTCCTAGAGATTTAATGATATCAACATTATATTTGGTCAGTCTGATCTAGAGGCCTTAGAGATGTTAAATTGCGAAGATCTTATGTTTTCGTTAAAGGGCGTGTCCGTGGTGGCGTGACAAAGTTTGATGTTTCGCCATGGACATAGAAGTTGTTATAACTCAGCCATAAAATGTCCGATCTGCCTCAAACTTCACAGGTTTGGTAAGAGTCCTGGCCTGAAGACACCTAAAGGCTAATATTCAGATATTATCATAGCGCCACCTGTTGGCAGCAGGATATATCATATATTTCACTAACTCAAACATACCAAGGTCAATCTGCACCAAACTTCATATGTTTGATGAAAGTGGTGGCCTGAACACATCTACATGCCAATAATCAGTTATAGGCATAGCGCCACCAGCTGGCAGCAGGAAATTTGGCACATTTAAGTGACTTTGACATTATCTCCTATTTTTACTGTATTAAAAGCATACTACCCACCATTTGCTGTGTTCCTAAGCCACCGGTCGGCGGTGAGCCCGTGTGCGAGGGCCCGTTCATCGCTGCTTGCAGCTTTAATTAGGGCCCGAGCACCGATGGTGTGAGGACCCTATTGGATCTGCTTCGTTTATTATTATTATTATTATTCTTCTTCTCCGGAATGAATCGCATTTTTGAGGGCCTAAACATACCCGAAAACTCATGAAACTTTGCACACACATCAAACCTGGCGAAAATGGATGTCTGATATGGGTTTCAGAGATGGGTGTGGCACAACGGCTCGATAGCGCCACCTTTACACGTTCCGCGGTGTGCGCTTTCAGCTATGATTCACGTACATGCATGAAAATCGGTACACACATGTAACTCACCAATACCTACAAAAAAGCCTCCTGGGACAAAATCCGAAACCCAACAGGAAGTCGGTTATTATTAATTTTCTTAGCAAAATTTGTGTCATTTTTGCCATTTTCAGGCGTCGTACTTGAACGAACTCCTCCTAGAGATTTACTCCGATCAACAGCAAATTTGGTGAGTCTAATCTAAAGCCCTTTGTGACGTTAAATTGTGAAGATCTAGAGTTTTCATCGGAGGGCGTGTCCGTGGCGGCCTCGCAAATTTCGATGTTTCGCCATGAAAAAGGAAGTTGCTATAACTGAGACATAAAATGTCCGATCTGTCCCAAACTTCACATGTGTGATAACACTCCTGACCTGATGACATCTACATATCCATATTCAGTTATAGTCATAGCGCCACCTGCTGGCAACAGGAAGTGTCATGCTGTACTCTACAACCAACTCCTCCTAGAGATTTATACAGATCAACACCAAAATCGGTCAGTCTAATATAAAGGCCTTAGTGATGTTAAATTGTGAAGATCTTGAGTTTTCGGTAAAGGGCGTGTCCGTGGCGGCCTGACAAATTTTGAGGTCTCGCCATGGATATAAAACTTGTTATAACTCAGCCATAAAATGTCCGATTTGCCTCAAACTTCACATATTCGATAAGAGTCCTGGCCTGGACACATCTGAAGGCCAATATTCTATTATAATCACAGCGCCACCTGTTGGCAACAGGAAATGACTTGTATCAAACTCCTCCTAGAGATTTAATGATATCAACATTATATTTGGTCAGTCTGATCTAGAGGCCTTAGAGATGTTAAATTGCGAAGATCTTGAGTTTTCGTTAAAGGGCTTGTCCGTGGCGGCGTGACAAAGTTTGATGTTTCGCCATGGACATAGAAGTTGTTATAACTCAGCCATAAAATGTCCGATCTGCCTCAAACTTCACATGTTTGGTAAGAGTCCTGGCCTGAAGACACCTAAAGGCCAATATTCAGATATTATCATAGCGCCACCTGTTGGCAGCAGGATATATCATATATTTCACTAACTCAAACATACCAAGGTCAATCTGCACCAAACTTCATATGTTTGATGAAAGTGGTGGCCTGAACACATCTACATGCCAATAATCAGTTATAGGCATAGCGCCACCAGCTGGCAGCAGGAAATTTGGCACATTTAAGTGACTTTGACATATTTCTCATATTTTTACTGTATTAAAAGCATACTACCCACCATTTGCTGTGTTCCTAAAGCCACCGGTCGGCGGTGAGCCCGTGTGCGAGGGCCCGTTCATCGCTGCTTGCAGCTTTAATTAGGGCCCGAGCACCGATGGTGTGAGGACCCTATTGGATCTGCTCCGTTTCTTATTATTATTCTTCTTCTCCGGAATGAATCACATTTTTGAGGGCCTAAACATACCCGAAAACTCATGAAATTTTGCACACACATCAAACCTGGCGAAAATGTACGTCTGATATGGGGTTCAGAGATGGGTGTGTCAAAATGGCTCGATAGCGCCACCTTTACACGTTCCGCGGTGTGCGCTTTCAGTTGTGATTCACGTACATGCACGAAAATAGGTACACAGATGTAACTCACCAATACCTACAAAAAAGCCTCTTGGAGCTAAATTTGACAACCAACAGGAAGTCGGTTATTTTTAATTTTCTCAGCAAATTTTGTGTAATTTTTGCCATTTTCAGGCGTCATACTTGAACAAACTCCTCCTAGAGATTTATTCGGATCAACGCCAAATTTGCTGAGTCTAATCTAAAGCCCTTTGTGACGTTAAATTGCGAAGATCTAGAGTTTTCATCGGAGGGCGTGTCCGTGGCGGCCTGGCAAATGTCGATGCTTCGCCATGAAAAAGGAAGTTGTTATAACTCAGGCATAAAATGTCCGATCTGCCCCAATCTTCACATGTGTGATAACACTCCTGACCTGATGACATCTATATGTCAAAATTCAGTTATAGTCATAGCGCCACCTGCTGGCAACAGGAAGTGTCATGCTGTACTCTGCAACAAACTCCTCCTAGAGATTTATACAGATCAACACCAAAATCGGTCAGTCTAATATAAAGGCTTTAGTGATGTTTAATTGCGAAGATCTTGAGTTTTCGTTGAAGGGCGTGTCCGTGGCGGCCTGACAAATTTCGAGGTCTCGCCATGGATATAAAACTTGTTATAACTCAGCCATAAAATGTCCGATTTGCCTCAAACTTCACATATTCGATAAGAGTCCTGGCCTGAACAAATCTGAAGGCCAATATTCTATTATAATCACAGCGCCACCTGTTGGCAACAGGAAATGACTTGTAGCAAACTCCTCCTAGAGATTTAATGATATCAACTTTATATTTGCTCAGTCTGATCTAGAGGCCTTAGAGATGTTAAATTGTGAAGATCTTGAGTTTTCGTTAAAGGGCGTCTCTGTGGCGGCGTCACAAAGTTTGATGTTTCGCCATGGACATAGAAGTTGTTATAACTCAGCCATAAAATGTCCGATCTGCCTCAAACTTCACAGGTTTTGTAAGAGTCCTGGCCTGAAGACACCTAAAGGCCAATATTCAGATATTATCATAGCGCCACCTGTTGGCAGCAGGATATATCATATCTTTCACTAACTCAAACATACCAAGGTCAATCTGCACCAAACTTGATATGTTTGATGAAAGTGCCAGCCTGAACACATCTACATGCCAATAATCAGTTATAGGCATAGCGCCACCAGCTGGCAGCAGGAAATTTGGCACATTTAAGTGACTTTGACATAATTTTTCCTATTTTTACTGGATTAAAAGCATACTGCCCACCATTAGCTGTGTTCCAAAAGCCACCGGTCGGCGGTGAGCCCGTGTGCGAGGGCCCGTTCATCGCTGCTTGCAGCTTTAATTAGGGCCCGAGCCCAAAAGGGCGAAGGCCCTATTGTTCTTCTAAGGATTCTTATTTTTTTTTTTTTTTTTTTTTTTTTTCAACCGTTGGGGCACTTTTGGGGGCCTTAACATACTCAAAAACTCTTGAAAATTTGCACACACGTCGGAATCTGCCGTCGTCCGGACGCCACAGAGGCTGGGACCCGGGCGTGGTTCAGGGCCTCTACAGCGCCCCCTGGAACACAGTTTGAAAACTTGATGTACTGCGCACACATACTTGCGTGTATTGATATGAAACTCGGTACACATATAGAACTCATCGAGCTGAACAACTTTTGTACTCTATGTCATGGGCTCCACGCAACAGGAAGTGAGATATTTAGGGCTGTTTAAAAAGCGCATGCTCTGGAATTTAACGTACTCCTCCCAGGAATTCCATGGGATTGTCACCAAACTCGGTCAGCATGATCTCAAGACATTGGGGACGCTAAATTGCGAGGAGATTTTTGATATCTCGAACGGTTTAGCCGTGGCAAGGCGACAAAGTTATGGCGAGAAATGAGAAACAGGAAGTGTCTAATAACTGTTGCACACATTGCCTGATTCTGATGGAACTTCACCAGTTTGTTCCTTGTATGATGCCGATTCCATAAATGTGACTATTATGAGTCAAAGTTATAGCGCCACCAACTGGCAGCAGGAAACGTGTCATTTTCAAAATGCTTTGAAATCAGCCTCTTAATTTTACTTGATTTTCTTCAAACTTCATCAAAATAATGTCAAAACACGGCCGATGAGAATATGTAAAGGGGTTGATGATAAATCAAATACCGTTGCCATGGCAACGTGTCAAACTTTAAAATTTGATTCCTGTCTTTTCGAGGCAGATAACATGCTTAGAATTTCATGAAACTCAACACACGCATCAATATTAATGATAGTTAGACACTGGCAAAAGGTCATAAATGGGCGTGGAGCAGGCACTCTCTAGCGCCATCTTTTGACAAACGTTGGGGGGTTAGTTTTTCCTACAGTCACAAAACTCTGTACATATATTGTTCTCATCAATCTGGACAACTTTCTAAATCAAACTCATTAGCTAAGACCAACAGGAAGCCGGCTATTTTGATTTGAATGTGGATTTTTGGAAAAATCAGGCTGTAAACAAATTCACACTCCTTCTAAGAAAAATAAGGTATTCACACCAAACTTTTTTAACATGAAGAGAAGATTCTGAAGATGTTAAATTGCGAGCGGATTTGGGATATCTTGAACGGTGTTGACGTGGTGATTTTTTAAAGATGTAGTAAAAAACATAACCGTAATTTTTTAATATCTTTAAAGTGCAGCATCCAAACTCTTTAAAACTTTTTTCACACAGAGATCTTATCATTCTGAGCAAGTGGTGTAAATATCAATTTTATACAAGCTTCTATGAATTAAAGAAAATTAAAAAAAGAAATTAGAAACCTGCTGTCACTCTGCCTGTGCCTGTCTGTGTTCAGTCACCATTGAGTCACTGAAGAGTGACTGAAGGGGGGAGGGGTGTAAGGGAGAGAGACCAGTGGAACATGCTGTTTTGCTTAAGACCATCTTTGAGGAAGATGCACATTGCTGTAGCGTAATCGACATAAATATGTCTGATATTTTGAGAAAATATAAAGGGTCATTAAATCTTTCATTGTTTGTATTTTGCAGTTGTTGTTTTTTATTTATTTTTACTGAACTGTACCATGAACTTGTCCTATTCAGTCACATAGCAAAAGATTAAGAAAAATACAACTTTTAAGCATGAGTGATTTATCTTCATTGTAGACAATATTTTCATAGTGTTATTTATTGAATATAAAATTATAATAATTAAAAATTTCAAGACAAACTTTGACAACAAAACAAACTTTGCTGTTATCTGTTCAAAACATCCGAAAACCATCATTTGAAGATCAGTTATATATATATCGCCCCATTAAAACACTCAACTTGATTTTTAAAGATATTTTGAAAGAATTAAGCGTTTATAGAGCACTTTATTGTGTATTGCTGTGCACCCACATGAACTGTGTTCATGTTCATGTTAATTCACAGTACATAAACTAAAAGATACTAATTTACCTTTAAACAATATATGAATACTTTTTTTTTTAGCTTAATATTAATTAACATTAATAAATGCTATTTAATTATTGTTCATGTTAACTAATATAGTTAATGTTAACAAATGAAACTGGATGGCAACATTTTATATATTGTGTGTATGTGTCTCTGTGTTGATTTTAAAGTGTAACCCTTTCAATTCAGTAAACTTAAAATCCAAACAAGCAGAGGGTTACTGTGAATGCATTTGCCAACTGTGCACCATTTTCCTAATTGATTCTTAGTTATGTAGCGCTTAAGAGTGATGTCTTATAACAGGAGTCACCAGCAAAGCAATATCCACATTCAAATTGTACAGATAGGTAACGATTTAAGCAGAAGTGGTGAATGTAATGCAAGCAATAATAACATTTTGTTATCATCATGAATTACATGTTCTTATCATCATCATCATCAGAATATAGGGAAAATGTTCACATTTGGTTCACAGTTGGCATTATCTGAAGTCCTTGCAGGGGATTAGGTTTATAGCAAACTCCTCCTAGACATTTAATGAAATCAACATTATATTTGGTCAGTCTGATCTAGAGGCCTTAGAGATGTTAAATTGTGAAGATCTTGAGTTTTCGTTATAGGGCGTGTCCGTGGCGGCCTGACAAAGTTTGATGTTTCGCCATGGACATAGGTGTAATAACTCAGCCATAAAATGTCTGATCTGCCTCAAACTTCACAGGTTTGGTAAGAGTCCTGGCCTGAAGACACCTAAAGGCCAATATTCAGATATTATCATAGCGCCACCTGTTGACACCAGGATATATCATATATTTCACTAACTCAAACATACCAAGGTCAATCTGCACCAAACTTCATATGTTTGATAATAGTGCTGGCCTGAACACATCTACATGCCAATAATCATTTATAGGCATAGCGCCACCAGCTGCCAATGGGAAGTTTGGCACATTTAAATGACTTATGACATATTTCTCATATATTTACTGTATTAAAAGCATACTGCCCACCGTTTGCTGTTTTCCTAAAGCAACCGGTCGGCGGTGAGCCCGGGTGCGAGGGCCCGTTCATCGCTGCTTGCAGCTTTAATTATTATTATTATTTCATCAATGTTTTGGGTAATTTCGGGGCCCTTAACATACACGAAAACTCTTGAAACTTTGCACACACATTGGAACCTGCGGCCATCAGGGCCGGACCAACTTTGACATGGGGGGGTCACCTGGGGGGGGCGTGGCACAGCATGAAAAAAAAATTCATTTGAGGGACTCTGGAGCGCACACCGGTTGACCTACAGTTATCAAAATTCATACACATATAGACCTCATCGGGCTGAAAAACTTTCATGCTCAAAGTCAGTGCTTCACCCTACAGGAAGTCAGCTATTCAGGGATGTCTAAAAAGCGCATGCAATGGAATTTGAAATACTCCTCCTAGACCTTTCCACCGATGGCCACCAAACTCGGTCAGCATGATCTCAAGACATTGGGGACGCAAAATTGCCAGGGGATTTTTGATATCTCGAACGGTTTGGCCGTGGCGGGGCGACAAAGTTATGGCGAGAAATGAGAAACAGGAAGTGTCTAATAACTTTAACACACTTTGTCTGATTTTGACCAAACTTCAGCAGTTTGTTCATCTTATGATGCCGATCACAGAGATGTGACTATTAGGAGTCAAAGTTATAGCGCCACCAACTGGCAGCACAAAGCGCAACATTTTCTAAATGCTTTTAAATCAACCTCTTAATTTTACTCAATTTGCTTCAAACTTCATCTCAATAATGTTGAAACATGGCCAATGAGAATCTGTGAATTGCATTATCGATAACTTTTATCATGTTGCCATGGCAACGTATCAAACTTTAACTTTAGCTTTTTGTGTTTTGGAGCCACTTAAAATACTCAGAATTTCATGAAACTTCACACACACATCTGTATTAATGATATTTAGACACTGATAAAAGCCCATAAATGGGTGTGGAGCAGGCGCTCCATAGCGCCACCTTTTGACAAAAGTTGGGGGTTTAGTTTGTCCTACAGTCACCAAACTCGGTACATATATTGATCTCATCAAGCCAGAAACATTTCTAATTTACACCCATTAGCTACGATCGACAGGAAGTCAGCTATTTTGATTTGAATGTGGATATTTGGAAAAATCAGGCTGTGGAATTTTATATACTTCTCTCGGGAAAACCAACCAATTCACACCAAACTTTTTTGACATGATGCCAACATTCTGAAGATGCTAAATTGCGAGCAGATTTAGGATATCTTGAACGGTGTTGATGTGGTGATTGATTGAAATCGGAGTAAAAAAAGATAGCCGTAATTTTATTATATCTTTAAAGTGCAGCATCCAAAGTCTTTGAAACTTTTTTCATACAGACTACTAGTCATTCTGATCAGACACCGTTCATTTCATAATTATACAAAGATCTATGAATTAATGAAAATTAAAAAACAAATCTGATCCCTCTCTGCTCTGCACTTATGTGTGTGCGTGGTAAGTGGGTGTGTGTTTGTTGAGTGTTAGGGTGAGAGTGGGGAGGGGGGATGGGTGGAAAGAGAGAGTCAGAGAGGAGGAGATAGAAGGGAATATTTAAACTCTTGGTTGTTTATTCATTAGGATGTGAATTAGGGCTGGGTATTGTGACCAATTTAGCAATTCGATTCGATTCTTATTTTTATGGTTTCGATTCAATTCGATTCGATATCGATTAGCTATCAATATTTCATTTAAAATGTTAGTTTTGCAGACATGGGATCCATATTTTGATATAAATGCTGGTAACTTAAAACTCCCCTACTTAAGTGTATTACTGAAATACACATCTACATTAATAATAGGGTGCACACAGTTGTTTATTTTAAACAACTTTTATTTTAAATGAATACTGTAACAAGAAGTCATAAATATGTGCATCCAATGTACACCATGTAAACAAACTGCAAAATGTACATTACTGTAAAAAAATAAAAAGACTAAATGTGCAACAGTGAAATCTATTAAGAACTTCAAACATGTTTAAGAAATAAAACATTTTTCTAAATTCAAATCAGGCCCATCATAAAGCCCTTGTCTGCATATACAAAACATTCTAACTGTCCATAAAACTAACAGTTCTTAACTACAGCCTAATCATTTTTGATCACCAGATTTTTTTTGCAAAAAATTTATACCCATTAGCTACGACCAACAGGAAGTCAGCTATTTTGATTTGAATGTGGATTTTTGGAAAAATATAGCTGTGAATAAATTCATATCACTCATAGCAGAATCAGACAGTTCACACCAAACTTTGTCAACATGATGCCAAGATACTGAAGATGTTAAAATGTGAACGGCTTTGGGATATCTTGAACGGTGTTGATGTGGTGATTTATGAAAGTAACAGTAAAAAAGATGAAGAGTTATTTCCATATATCTTTAAATTGCATTATTCTAACTCATCAAAACTTTTTACATATAAAGAACAAGAAATTCTTAGGAAATACGTGTAGTTTCAAAAGGTTATCATGCTCAGAGGCCCCAAAAACATTAAAAGTGTCATATAAATTTGTCAGATTAAAGCTCTAGTACCAGGGATGAACACTAGAGGTCCTCATAAGATAAGGAATCGTTTGAACAATAATGCTATTTAGCTCATTCTCAGTGTATAAGAATGAAAATAATCCATAGAATCAGTTTATATATACTGTACTGTCAGTGTACTTTTACATAATTATTTTGTATAGGTGCTTAAAGAGCATTAAAATCTTTTATTAATCTTTTAAGGAAAACTTATATGATTTATATACATATATACAATCTCACTGATAGAATAAAAAATCTTATAAGTATGACACTATACTGCTCAGTTCACTTAATTAGAATGAGAAACAAATACATCAACTAAGTTAATATGTATTTATTTTTAATAAATTTGTTTATAATTATTTCACAGATGCTTATAGATCATTAAAATAATATTTAAAAATGGTTGTAGATCATAAAACATGGTAACTATTTAAAATAGGGTCTCTTTTGTTAACAATGGTTAATGAACTAACACACGAACGAACAACGAACAATATATTTGTATTCGATTTTCTTCAAACTTCATCAGAATGATGTAAAAACACGGCCGATGAGAGTCTGTAAAGGCGTCCCTGATGCATCAAATGCTGCTGCCATGGCAAATAAATAAAAATACAAAATACATTCAAATATTTGTTTCCTGTGTTTGTGAGGCAGATATCGTGCCTAGAATTTCATTTTCCATTTTCAATTTTCAATGATTTATTATATATTTAAAGTGCAGCATCCTAACTCTTTGAAACTTTTTTCATACAAATAACTATTCATTCTGATTAAACACAGTTCATTTCATAATTATACAAAACTCCACGAATGAAAGAAAATTAAAAAACATATCTGATCTCACTCTGCTCTGCACTCTATGTGTGTGTTTGTGTGGTAAGTGGCTGAGTGTAAGGAGGGGGGATGGGTGGCAAGAGAAAGAGTCAGACAGGAGGGGAGACAGTTAGTGTTAGTCCAAAGGGTTACTGTGAATGCATGTGCCAACTGGGCACCGTTTTCCTGATGCTATCGGGATGGCGACTGCCAGACGGCGAGGGCCCGGTCAACGCTGCTTGCAGCTTTAATTAGGGCCCGAGCACCGATGGTGTGAGGACCCTATTGGATCTGCTCCGTTTATTATTATTATTATTATTAGGGCCCGAGCCCAAAAGGGCGAAGGCCCTATTGTTCTTCTAAGGATTCTTATTTGTTTTTTTTTTTTTTTTATTTTTGTTTTTTTTCAACCGTTGGGGCACTTTTGGGGGCCTTAACATACTCAAAAACTCTTGAAAATTTGCACACACGTCGGAATCTGCCGTCGTCCGGACGCCACAGAGGCTGGGACCCGGGCGTGGTTCAGGGCCTCTACAGCGCCCCCTGGAACACAGTTTGAAAACTTGATGTACTGCGCACACATACTTGCGCGTATTGATATGAAACTCGGTACACATATAGAACTCATCAAGCTGAACAACTTTTGTACTCTATGTCATGGGCTCCACGCAACAGGAAGTGAGATAATTAGGGCTGTTTAAAAAGCGCATGCTCTGGAATTTAACGTACTCCTCCCAGGAATTCCATGGGATTGTCACCAAACTCGGTCAGCATGATCTCAAGACATTGGGGACGCTAAATTGCGAGGAGATTTTTGATATCTCGAACGGTTTGGCCGTGGCAAGGCGACAAAGTTATGGCGAGAAATGAGAAACAGGAAGTGTCTAATAACTGTTGCACACATTGCCTGATTCTGATGAAACTTCACCAGTTTGTTCGTTGTATGATGCCGATTCCATAAATGTGACTATTATGAGTCAAAGTTATAGCGCCACCAACTGGCAGCAGGAAACGTGTCATTTTCAAAATGCTTTGAAATCAGCCTCTTAATTTTAATCGATTTTCTTTAAACTTCATCAAAATCATGTCAAAACACGGCCGATAAGAATATGTAAAGAGGTCGATGATAAATCAAATGCTGTTGCCATGGCAACGTGTCAAACTTTAAAATTACATTCCTGTCTTTTCAAGGCAGATAACATGCTTAGAATTTCATGAAACTCAACACACACATCAATATTAATGATAGTTAGACACTGGCAAAAGGTCATAAATGGGCGTGGAGCAGGCACTCTATAGCGCCATCTTTTGACAAAAGTTGGGGGGTTAGTTTTTCCTACAGTCACCAAACTCAGTACTTATATTGTTCTCATCAATCTGGACAACTTTCTAAATCAAACTCATTAGCTAAGACCAACAGGAAGCCGGCTATTTTGATTTGAATGTGGATTTTTTGAAAAATCAGGTAGTAAACAAATTCACACTACTCCTAAGAACAACCAGCTGTTCACACCAAACTTTTTTAACATGAAGAGAAGATTCTGAAGATGTTAAATTGCGAGCGGATTTTGGATATCTCGAACGGTGTTGACGTGGTGATTTTTTAAAGATGTAGTAAAAAACATAACCCTAATTTTTTATATCTTTAAAGTGCAGCATCCAAACTCTTTAAAACTTTTTTCACACAGAGATCTAATCATTCTGAGCAAGTGCTGGAAATATAAATTTTATACAAGCTTCAATGAATTAAAGAAAATTAAAAAAATAACTCAGAAACCTGCTGTCACTCTGGTGAATGTCTACAGTATGTGTGTGCGTTCAGTCAGGCACAGAGAAGCTCATTATTGCAGGGGGGAGGGGTGAGAGGCAGAGAGGGTGACAGAGTAGAGAGCCATCCTACAGACCATCTTTGAACAAAAAATGCTAATACTGTAATTACATAAATATGTCTGATCTTTGAGAGTCTGATATTTTGAGAAAATATAAAGGGTCACTAAGTCTTTCATTGTTCGTATTTTGCAGTTGTTGTTTTATATTTATTTTTTACTTAACTGTACCATGAACTTGTCCTATTCAGTCACATAGCAAAAGATTTAAAAAAATACAACTTTTTAGCATGATCAATTTATCTTCATTGATAGACAATATTTACATAGTGTTATTTATTGAATATAAAATAATAATAATAAAAAATTAAGACAAACTTTGACAACAAAACAAACGTTACTGTTATCTCTTCAAAACATCTGAAAACCATAATTTTAAGATCAGTTATATATATGTATCACCCCGTTAAAATACTCAACTTGATTTTTAAAGATATTTTGAAAGAATGAAGCGTTTATAGAGCACTTTATTGTGTATTGCTGTACACCCCCATGAACTGTGTTCATGTTCATGTTAATACTAAGTACATAAACTTTATATGAATACTTTTTTTAGCTTAATATTAATTAACATTAATAAATGCTATTTATTTATTGGTCATGTTAACTAATATAGTTAATTTTAACAAATGAAACTGGATGGCAACATTTTATATTTTGTGTGTATGTGTCTGTGTGTTGATTTTAAAGTCTAACCCTTTCAATTCTGTAAACTTAAAATCCAAACTAGCAGATGGTTACTGTGAATGCATGTGCCAACTGGGCACCGTCTTCCTTATTGATTCTTAGTTATGTAGCGCTTAAGAGTGATGTCTTGTAACAGGAGGAGTCACCAGCAAAGCAATATCCACACAAAACTTGTACAGATAGGTAACAATGACATTTAAGCAGAAGTGGTGGACGTAAAGCAAGCAATAATAACATTTTGTTATCATCATGAATCATGTTCTTATCATCATCAGAGTATAGGGAAAATTTTGCATATTGGTTCACAGTTGGCATTTATCTGAAGTCCTTGCATTGATTGCATTTAATTAAAGCAACATTATATTTGGTCAGTCTGATCTTGAGGCCTTAGAGATGTTAAATTGTGAAGATCTTGAGTTTTCAGTAAAGGGCATATCCGTGGTGGCCTGACAAAGTTTGATGTTTCTGCATAGACATAGAAGTGGTTATAACTTAGCCATAAAATGTATGATCTGCCACAAAATTCACAGGTTTGGTAAGAGTCCTGGCCTGAAGACACCTAAAGACTAATATTCAGATATTATCATAGCGCCACTTGTTGGCAGCAGGATATATCATATCTTTCACTAACTCAAACATACCAAGGTCAATCTGCACCAAACTTCATATGTTTGATAATAGTGATGGCCTGAACACATCTACATGCCAATAATTAGTTACAGGCATAGCGCCACCATCTGGCAGCGGCAAGTTTGGCACATTTAAATGACTTATGACATATTTTTTCTATATTTACTGTATTAAAAGCATACTGCCCACTGTTTGCTGATTTCCTGAAGCCACCGGTCGGCGGTGAGCCCAGGTGCGAGGGCCCGTTCATCGCTGCTCGCAGCTTTAATTATTATTATTCTTCTCCAAAATGAATCGCATTTTAGAGGACCTAAACATTCCCGAAAACTCACAAAACTTTGCACACACATCAAACCTGGCGAAAATTTACGTCTGATTGGGTTTCAGAAGTGGGTGTGGCAAAATGGCTCGACAGCGCCACCTTTAGACGTTCAGCGGTGTGCGCTTTCAGCTGTGATTCACGTACATGCACGGAAATCGGTACACACATGTAACACACCAAAACCTACAAAAAAGCCTCTTGGAGCAAAATCCGGAACCCAACAGGAAGTCGGTTAATATTAATATTCTCAACAAAACTTGTGTCATTTTTGCCATTTTCAGGCGTCGTACTTGAACGAACTCCTCCTACAGATTTATTCGGATCAACGCCAAATTTGCAGAGTCTAGTCTAAAGCCCTTTGTGACGTTAAATTGTGAAGATCTAGAGTTTTCATCGGAGGGCGTGTCCGTGGCGGCCTCGCAAATTTCGATGTTTCGCCATGAAAAAGGAAGTTGCTATAACTTAGGCATAAAATGTCCGATCTGTCCCAAACTTCACATGTGTTATAACACTCCTGACCTGAAGACATCTACATGCCTATATTCAGTTATAGTCATAGCGCCACCTGCAGGCAACAGGAAGTGTCATGCTGTACTCTACAACCAACTCCTCCTAGAGATTTATGCAGATCAACACCAAAATCGGTCAGTCTAATATAAAGGCCTTAGTGATGTTAAATTGTGAAGATCTTGAGTTTTCGGTAAAGGGTGTGTCCGTGGCGGCCTGACAAATTTCGAGGTCTCGCCATGGATATAAAACTTGTTATAACTCAGCCATAAAATGTCCGATTTGCCTCAAACTTCACATATTCGATAAGAGTCCTGGCCTGAACACATCTGAAGGCCAATATTCTATTATAATAACAGCGCCACCTGTTGGCAACAGGAAATGACTTGTATCAAACTCCTCCTAGAGACTTAATGATATCAACATTATATTTGGTCAGTCTGATCTCGAAGCCTTAGAGATGTTAAATTGTGAAGATCTTGAGTTTTCATCAAAGGGCGTGCCCGTGGTGGCCTGACAAAGTTTGATGTTTCGCCATGGACATAGAAGTTGTTATAACTCAGCCATAAAATGTCCAGTCTGTCTCAAACTTCACATGTTTGGTAAGAGTCCTGGCCTGAAGACATCTAAAGGCCAATATTCAGATATTATCATAGCGCCACCTATTGGCAGCAGGATATAACATATCTTGCACTAACTTAAACATACCAAGGTCAATCTGCACCAAACTTCATATGTTTGATGAAAGTGCTTGCCTGAACACATCTACATGCCAATAATCAGTTATAGGCATAGCGCCACCAGCTGGCAGCAGGAAGTTTAGCACATTTAAGTGACTTTGATCTATTTTTGCTACATTTACTGTATTAAAAGCATACTGCCCACCGTTTGCTGTTTTCCTAAAGCCACCGGTCGGCGGTGAGCCCGGGTGCGAGGGCCCGTTCATCGCTGCTTGCAGCTTTAATTAGGGCCCGAGCACCGATGGTGTGAGGACCCTATTGAATCTGCTCCGTTTATTATTATTATTATTATTATTATTATTATTATTATTATTATTATTCTCCAAAATGAATCGCATTTTTGAGGGCTTAGACATACCCGAAAACTCATGAAACTTAGCACACACATCAAACCTGGCGAAAATTTACGTCTGATATGGGTTTCAGAAGTGGGTGTGGCAAAATGGCTCAACAGCGCCACCTTTAGACGTTCAGCGGTGTGCGCTTTCAGCTGTGATTCACGTACATGCACGGAAATCGGTACACACATGTAACACACCAATACCTACAAAAAAGCCTCTTGGAGCAAAATCCGGAACCCAACAGGAAGTCAGTTAATATTAATATTCTCAACAAATTTGTGTCATTTTTGCCATTTTCAGGCGTCATACTTGAACGAACTCCTCCTAGAGATTTATTCGGATCAACGCCAAATTTGCAGAGTCTAGTCTAAAGCCCTTTGTGACGTTAAATTGTGAAGATCTAGAGTTTTCATCGGAGGGCGTGTCCATGGCGGCCTCGCGAATTTCGATGTTTCGCCATAAAAAAGGAAGTTGCTATAACTCAGGCATACAATGTCCGATCTGTCCCAAACTTCTCATGTGTGATAACACTCCTGACCTGATGACATCTACATGCCCATATTCAGTTTTACTCATAGCGCCACCTGCTGGCAACAGGAAGTGTCATGCTGTACTCTGCAACAAACTCCTCCAAGAGATTTAATCAGATCAACACCAAAATCGGTCAGTCTAATAAAAAGGCTTTAGTGATGTTAAATTGCGAAGATCTTGAGTTTTTGTTGAAGGGCGTGTCCGTGGCGGCCTGACAAATTTCGAGGTCTCGCCATGGATATAAAACTTGTTATAACTCAGCCATAAAATGTCCGATTTGCCTCAAACTTCACATGTTCAATAAGAGTCCTGGCCTGAAAACATCTGAAGGCCAATATTCTATTATAATCACAGCGCCACCTGTTGGCAACAGGAAATGACTTGTAGCAAACTCCTCCTAGAGATTTAATGATATCAACATTATATTTGGTAAGTCTGATCTAGAGGCCTTAGAGATGTTAAATTGCGAAGATCTTGAGTTTTCGTTATAGGGCGTGTCTGTGGCGGCGTGACAAAGTTTGATGTTTCGCCATGGACATAGAAGTTGTTATAACTCAGCCATAAAATGTCTGATCTGCCTCAAACTTCACAGGTTTGGTAAGAGTCCTGGCCAGAAGATACCTAATGGCCAATATTCACATATTATCATAGCGCCACCTGTTGGCAGCAGGATATATCATATCTTTCACTAACTCAAACATACCAAGGCCAATCTGCACCAAACTTCATATGTTTGATAAAAGTGCTGGCCTGAACACATCTACATGCCAATAATCAGTTATAGGCATAGCGCCACCAGCTGGCAGCAGGAAATTTGGCACTTTTAAGTGACTTTCACATATTTCTCCTATTTTTACTGTATTAAAAGCATACTGCCCACCATTAGCTGTGTTCCTAAAGCCACCGGTCGGCGGTGAGCCCGTGTGCGAGGGCCCGTTCATCGCTGCTTGCAGCTTTAATTATTATTATTATTATTCTTATCCGGAATGAATCGCATTTTTAAGGGCCTAAACTTACCCGAAAACTAACGAAACTTTGCACACACATCAGACCTGGCGAAAATGGACGTTTGATATGGGTTGCAGAAGTGGGTGTGGCAAAATGGCTCAATAGCGCCACCTTTACACGTTCCGCGGTGTGCGCATTCAGCTGTGATTATCGTACATGCACAAAAATTGGTACACACATGTAACACACCAATACCTACAAAAAAGCCTCTTGAGATAAAATCCGAAACCCAACAGGAAGTTGGTTATTATTAATTTTCTCAGCAAAATTTGTGTCATTTTTGCCATTTTCAGGTGACATACTTGAACGAACTCCTCCTAGAGATTTATTCCGATCAACACCAAATTTGGTGAGTCTAATCTAAAGCCCTTTGTGACGATAAATTGTGAAGATCTAGAGTTTTCATCGGAGGGCGTGTCCGTGGCGGCCTCGCAAATTTTCGATGTTTCGCCATGAAAAAGGAAGTTGCTATAACTTAAGCATAAAATGTCCGATCTGTCCCAAACTTCACATGTGTGATAACACTCCTGACCTGAAGACATCTACATGCCCATATTCAGTTATAGTCATAGCGCCACCTGCAGGCAACAGGAAGTGTCATGCTGTACTCTACAACCAACTCCTCCTAGAGATTTATACAGATCAACTCCAAAATCGGTCAGTCTAATAAAAAGGCCTTAGCGATGTTAAATTGTAAAGATCTTGAGTTTTCGGTAAAGGGCGTGTCCGTGGCGGCCTGACAAATTTCGAGGTCTCGCCATGGATATAAAACTTGTTATAACTCAGCCATAAAATGTCCGATTTGCCTCAAACTTCACATATTCGATAAGAGTCCTGGCCTGAACACATCTCAAGGCCAACATTCTATTATAATCACAGCGCCACCTGTTGGCAACAGGAAATGACTTGTATCAGACTCCTCTTAGAGATTTAATGATATTAACATTTTATTTGGTCATTCTGATCTAGAGGCCTTAAAGATGTTAAATTGCGAAGATCTTGAGTTTTCGTTAAAGGGCGTGTCTGTGGCGGCCTGACAAAGTTTGATGTTTCGCCATGGACATAGAAGTTGTTATAACTCAGCCATAAAATGTCCGATCTGCCTCAAACTTCACAGGTTTGGTAAGAGTCCTGGCCTGAAGACACCTAAAGGCCAATATTCAGATATTATCATAGCGCCACCTGTTGGCAGCAGGATATATCATATCTTTCACTAACTCAAACATACCAAGGTCAATCTGCACCAAACTTCATATGTTTGATGAAAGTGGTGGCCTGAACACATCTACATGCCAATAATCAGTTATATGCATAGCGCCACCAGCTGGCAGCAGGAAGTTTGGCACATTTAAGTGACTTTGACATTTTTCTCCTATTTTTACTGTATTAAAAGCATACTACCCACCATTTGCTGTTTTCCTAAAGCCACCGGTCGGCGGTGAGCCCGGGTGCGAGGGCCCGTTCATCGCTGCTTGCAGCTTTAATTATTATTATTCTTCTTATCCGGAATGAATCGCATTTTTGAGGGCCTAGACATACCCGAAAACTAACGAAACTTCGCACACACATCAGACCTGGCGAAAATGGACGTCTGATATGGGTTGCAGAAGTGGGTGTGGCAAAATGGCTCAATAGCGCCACCTTTACACGTTCCGCGGTGTGCGCATTCAGCTGTGATTATCGTACATGCACAAAAATCGGTACACACATGTAGCACACCAATACCTACAAAAAAGCCTCTTGAGATAAAATCCGAAACCCAACAGGAAGTCGGTTATTATTAATTTTCTCAGCAAAATTTGTGTCATTTTTGCCATTTTCAGGTGTCATACTTGAACGAACTCCTCCTAGAGATTTATTCCGATCAACACCAAATTTGGTGAGTCTAATCTAAAGCCCTTTGTGACGTTAAATTGTGAAGATCTAGAGTTTTCATCGGAGGGCGTGTCCGTGGCGGCCTCGCAAATTTCGATGTTTCGCCATGAAAAAGGAAGTTGCTATAACTTAGGCATAAAATGTCCGATCTGCCCCAAACTTCACATGTGTGATAACACTCCTGACCTGATGACATCTACATGCCCATATTCAGTTATAGTCATAGCGCCACCTGCAGGCAACAGGAAGTGTCATGCTGTACTCTACAACCAACTCCTCCTAGAGATTTATACAGATCAACACCAAAATCGGTCAGTCTAATATAAAGGCCTTAGCGATGTTAAATTGTGAAGATCTTGAGTTTTCGGTAAAGGGCGTGTCCGTGGCGGCCTGACAAATTTCGAGGTCTCGCCATGGATATAAAACTTGTTATAACTCAGCCATAAAATGTCCGATTTGCCTCGAACTTCACATATTCGATAAGAGTCCTGGCCTGAACACATCTGAAGGCCAATATTCTATTATAATCACAGCGCCACCTGTTGGCAACAGGAAATGACTTGTATCAAACTCCTCCTAGAGATTTAATGATATCAACATTATATTTGGTCAGTCTGATCTAGAGGCCTTAGAGATGTTAAATTGCGAAGATCTTGAGTTTTCGTTAAAGGGCGTGTCCGTGGCGGCGTGACATAGTTTGATGTTTCGCCATGGACATAGAAGTTGTTATAACTCAGCCATAAAATGTCCGATCTGCCTCAAACTTCACAGGTTTGGTAAGAGTCCTGGCCTGAAGACACCTAAAGGCCAATATTCAGATATTATCAAAGCGCCACCTCTTGGCAGCAGGATATATCATATCTTTCACTAACTCAAACATACCATGTTCAATCTGCACCAAACTTCATATGTTTGATGAAAGTGGTGGCCTGAACACATCTACATGCCAATAATCAGTTATAGGCATAGCGCCACCAGCTGGCAGCAGGAAATTTGGCACATTTAAGTGACTTTGACATATTTCTCCTATTTTTACTGTATTAAAAGCATACTACCCACCATTTGCTGTTTTCCTGAAGCCACCGGTCGGCGGTGAGCCCGGGTGCGAGGGCCCGTTCATCGCTGCTTGCAGCTTTAATTAGGGCCCGAGCACCGATGGTGTGAGGACCCTATTGGATCTGCTTCGTTTATTATTATTATTATTATTATTATTATTATTATTATTATTATTATTCTCCAAAATGAATCACATTTTTGAGGGCTTAGACATACCCGAAAACTCATGAAACTTTGCACACACATCAGACCTGGCGAAAATTTACGTCTGATATGGGTTGCAGAAGTGGGTGTGGCAAAATGGCTCGACAGCGCCACCTTTACACGTTCCGCGGTGTGCGCATTCAGCTGTGATTCACGTACATGCACGAAAATCGGTACACACATGTAACACACCAATACCAACAAAAAAGCCTCTTGGAGCAAAATTTGACACCCAACAGGAAGTCGGTTATTTTTAATTTTCTCAGCAAATTTTGTGTCATTTTTGCCATTTTCAGGCCTCGTACTTGAACGAACTCCTCCTAGAGATTTATTTGGATTAACGCCAAATTTGCTGAGTCTAATCTAAAGCCCTTTGTGACGGTAAATTGTGAAGATCTAGAGTTTTCATCGGAGGGCGTGTCCGTGGCGGCCTCGCAAATTTCGATGTTTCGCCATGAAAAAGGAAGTTGCTATAACTCAGGCATACAATATCCGATCTGTCCCAAACTTCACATGTGTGATAACACTCCTGACCTGAAGACATCTACATGCCCATATTCAGTTATGGTCATAGCGCCACCTGCTGGCAACAGGAAGTGTCATGCTGTACTCTACATCAAACTCCTCCTAGAGATTTATACAGATCAACACTAAAATCGGTCAGTCTAATAAAAAGGCTTTAGTGATGTTAAATTGCGAAGATCTTGAGTTTTCGTTGAAGGGCGTGTCCGTGGCGGCCTGACACATTTCGAGGTCTCGCCATGGATATAAAACTTGCTATAACTCAGCCATAAAATGTCCGATTTGCCTCAAACTTCAAATATTCGATAAGAGTCCTGGCCTGAACACATCTGAAGGCCAATATTCTATTATAATCACAGCGCCACCTGTTGGCAACAGGAAATGACTTGTATCAAACTCCTCCTAGAGATTTAATGATATCAACATTATATTTGGTCAGTCTGATCTAGAGGTCTTAGAGATGTTAAATTGCGAAGATCTTGAGTTTTCGTTAAAGGGCGTGTCTGTGGCGGCGTGACAAAGTTTGATGTTTCGCCATGGACATAGAAGTTGTTATAACTAAGCCATAAAATGTCCGATCTGCCTCAAACTTCACAGGTTTGGTAAGAGTCCTGGCCTGAAGACACCTAAAGGCCAATATTCAGATATTATCATAGCGCCACCTGTTGGCAGCAGGATATATCATATCTTTCACTAACTCAAACATACCAAGGTCAATCTGCACCAAACTTCATATGTTTGATGAAAGTGCTGGCCTGAACACATCTACATGCCAATAATCAGTTATAGGCATAGCGCCACCAGCTGGCAGCAGGAAATTTGGCACATTTAAGTGACTTTGACATATTTCTCCTATATTTACTGTATTAAAAGCATACTACCCACCATTTGCTGTTTTCCTAAAGCCACCGGTCGGCGGTGAGCCCGTGTGCGAGGGCCCGTTCATCGCTGCTTGCAGCTTTAATTATTATTATTATTCTTCTTCTCCAAAATGAATCGCATTTTTGAGGGCTTAGACATACCCGAAAACTCATGAAACTTCGCACACACATCAGACCTGGCGAAAATTTACGTCTGATATGGGTTGCAGAAGTGGGTGTGGCAAAATGGCTCGACAGCGCCACCTTTACACGTTCCGCGGTGTGCGCATTCAGCTGTGATTCACGTACATGCACTAAAATCGGTACACACATGTAACACACCAATACCTACAAAAAAGCCTCTTGGGACAAAATCCGAAACCCAACAGGAAGTCGGTTATTATTAATTTTCTTAGCAAAATTTGTGTCATTTTTGCCATTTTCAGGTGTCGTACTTGAACGAACTCCTCCTAGAGATTTATTCCGATCAACAGCAAATTTGGTGAGTCTAATCTAAAGCCCTTTGTGACGTTAAATTGTGAAGATCTAGAGTTTTCATCGGAGGGCGTGTCCGTGGCGGCCTCGCAAATTTCGATGTTTCGCCATGAAAAAGGAAGTTGCTATAACTTAGGCATAAAATGTCCGATCTGTCCCAAACTTCACATGTGTGATAACACTCCTGACCTGATGACATCTACATATCCATATTCAGTTATAGTCATAGCGCCACCTGCTGGCAACAGGAAGTGTCATGCTGTACTCTACAACAAACTCCTCCTAGAGATTTATACAGATCAACACCAAAATCGGTCAGTCTAATATAAAGGCCTTAGTGATGTTAAATTGTGAAGATCTTGAGTTTTCGGTAAAGGGCGTGTCCGTGGCGGCCTGAGAAATTTCGAGGTCTCGCCATGGATATAAAACTTGTTATAACTCAGCCATAAAATGTCCGATTTGCCTCAAACTTCACATATTCGATAAGAGTCCTAGCCTGAACACATCTGAAGGCCAATATTCTATTATAATCACAGCGCCACCTGTTGGCAACAGGAAATGACTTGTATCAAACTCCTCCTAGAGATTTAATGATATCAACATTATATTTGGTCAGTCTGATCTTGAGGCCTTAGAGATGTTAAATTGTGAAGATCTTGAGTTTTCATTAAAGGGCATGTCTGTGGTGGCCTGACAAAGTTTGATGTTTCGCCATGGACATAGACGTTGTTATAACTCAGCCATAAAATGTCTGATCTGCCTCAAAATTCACAGGTTTGGTAAGAGTCCTGGCCTGAAGACACCTAAAGACCAATATTCAGATATTATCATAGCCCCACCTGTTGGCAGCAGGATATCTCATATATTTCACTAACTCAAACATACCAAGGTCAATCTGCACCAAACTTCATATGTTTGATGAAAGTGGTGGCCTGAACACATCTACATGCCAATAATCAGTTATAGGCATAGCGCCACCAGCTGGCAGCGGCAAGTTTGGCACATTTAAATGACTTATGACATATTTTTTCTATATTTACTGTATTAAAAGCATACTGCCCACCGTTTGCTGTTTTCCTGAAGCCACCGGTCGGCGGTGAGCCCGGGTGCGAGGGCCCGTTCATCGCTGCTTGCAGCTTTAATAGTAAGATTGGTATTTTAGATTGAAAATGTATTGTAAAGATATCATTTATGGTTAAAAATGTAAACATTTACTCTTTTCTCCGGTATCAGTTTTAAAGTAATTTTAACTGCACATTGTATAAACTTTTCCAAGCTTCTTTACAACTTTAGCTTTTTTATAACTTGCAAAAAGCAGTTTGGTGATGACGCAGATAGAATACGGTGAACATTCGAGAACATGCTGGATCAACCCTGGGGCCTCATTTATAAAACTTTCTTACGCACTGATTTGATCTTAGAGTGTTCGTACGATCAAATCCACGTCTAAGTACAGATTTATAAAAACCGTCTTTGACGTGGAAAAGTACTTATCTCCACGTCAGATTCCAGCTTGGCGTACGACCGTTTCCTTGTGGTAATGCCTGGTATTGCAGATAGTTCAGCCTCACCATAATATGGTTTCTTGCGCTCCTTTTTACTTGCCATTGTCACAGAGTTTTTGCTTTAGGAATGAGCTCATTTTATATGTTAATTAATTAAGCAGGGGCGTTTCGACAGCGGAACATTCAGCTGCACACAATTCCACGATCATTTGTGATTTATAACCTAATGACTGGCGTACGCATGGATTTCGTGGTACGTTCGTTTCTCTGAATCGCTCTTACGATCAAATCAGAAAAGTTCTTAGATAAAATCAAGGATGGTTTCTACGCAAGTCTTTATAAATGAGTCCCCTGGTGTAGCCTACTACAAACTTTTCCAACCTTTTTTTTTTTCATTAATTAGAAATAAAACATTTTTGGTGATGGTGCAGATAGAATATGGAGAAAATTCAGGCTCATGGGCTTCACCCACACCTGAATACACCTGAACACGTGAAACAAGAAGATTTGTCTTTCTGTTTCTGTTTTTGTCATATGTGAAATGTTGGTTGTTTTATGTGAAATTTCAGTAGAAGTTATAAATTGTATGTTATAATTACAGTGTACTGTATACTGAAGTTACTCCCTAAACTAAAGTTCAAGTTGAATGATAAATTATGAGTTAATGCTGGTACTTGCATACTTGATCATTGTGTTGCTTATGATTATATATGTTTGTCCATAACATCTTAAGAAAAAAAAACATGTCTTGTCTTTTCCATCATTTTTATTTTATTTTTTTAATGACAACAATCATCTATCCAATACAAAGAATGTGAGAATGTTTGGGAATATTTACAGATAATTTCATACACATCAGTTAAACAAAACTGAACATTTATGAACAGAATAAAACATGATTTTAAACTGTGTCGTCAAAAAGACATTTCCCATCGTGCCTTTTGTCAGCGCTGTCGAGTAGGAGCAACTGCAGCACCTACAGTACATGGTCACATTAGAACAAGTCGGACCACACTCACACACATTTCTAACCAGCATACATCTCACATGGATCACCGGTGATGGGTTCGGCACAGATTTGGCATATTTTTTTAAATGAGCCTAAAGAGAGGGTATGATGTGGACTCCCTTTAGTATTTGAAACCAGATACACCAACACTTCATTCTGAATCATCAGCAGATGTTTGATTGTTCAGTTCCGGTCAACAAAAAAATGCAGTCTTTAAAAATGGATAAGATGCTGTGGAGCATGTTCAAAAAAGATGGATTTGCTTTAAGTGATGTTGTGTGTTCTAACAGCTGTTTGTAGTCTATTTTGGATACACATCCTTTCTTTGACTTTGTGATTCCTCTGTATATTCCCAGGGCCGCTGCTGGCCAAATGGGTGCCCTAAGCATAAGTTTACCTTTGTGCCCCCTCCCCCAAATATTACGAAAGTAAAAATAAAGTAATAAAAAAAAAACACCTACTATAGGGGCCAAAATAGAATATCAACAACAAAGAGTTACCTCCAATAGTTATGATTTTATTAATACAGTTGTCTGATTGATTTAATAGTCTCAGAATCATACAAAAGGAAATTAAGTAGTTTTACTATGATAAAACCATGGTTATCTGCCTTTTTATCTATCTTTCTATCATATCCATGCTTGTAAATTGTGTTTTATAGAATATATAATTTGTATTTGTCTGTATTTTTTTATATATATTTTTATTATATGTTTTTTACCTGTTTGCACCAAGGGTGTGAGAGAAATGAAACTTCAAAACTCTTGTATGCACTGTACATGTGGCAGTTTTGACAATAAAGCAAACAAGGGTTATGATGTCCACATGTTTTTGTTGAGGAAATGATAGGAAAGATTATGGATATTTTAATTAAATGTTTGGTCAATATTAAACAAGGAATTCGATCATCATGTAAGTGTAACAACTGCATTTACCAGGCCTTGTGTCCTTTTCAGGCATTTCTATTAAAATTGTAATGTAAACTGTTAATATTGTATTAGATTATGTATTTTAACACTGTTATTTAATGACACCATATGGTCATTATTAATCAATAATCATAATTGCCTCTGTGTTTTAATATAATGCATTTTAAGTAATTTTGTTTACTTAGATCTGCTTGCATTCATATTACGAAAGACACGTTAGTCGTGAAATTATTACCGACATTAAAACACATTAACGTCGACAGAATAAAATAAAGTTTCACAGGATTATGAACGTACCTGAAAGTGATGCAGGGGCTTTTTTTTCTTTCGTTTCTCGGCGCCGGACTGTTGATGTCTCTTTCCAGGACCAGGCATATTGTTCATCAATTATTATCATCATCTTGGCCAAATAGGCAGCTGTAAACAAGAGGTGAGGGCGCCTCGCGGAGCAAATACTGCGCGTCATCACGTGTGCTTACCAGCCTACTCAAATGCAATATATACGTTTATATTTTTGTTTATTTGTATATGTATATTATTAATATTAATTTATTATTATAATATATAAAAACAATTTTTGTGAGCAGCTGGGATGGTGCCCCCCTGGGACTTGGTGCCCTACGCAGACTGCGTACTCTGCGTATAGGGAGCGGCGGTACTGTATATTCCCACACATTTTTTTGATCTCAGACTGAAAACGGGATTTCCACTTTCACCTGCATGACCTGCCATGGACATCAGAAACTCATTTCTTTGCCTTTTCTCATTCATAGCAGAGGAATGAGTGATATCTTTGCATGTGTGCATTTGGAGATTCCCCTGGCAATCAAATGTGTTGAAATACAATTTCTCATTCTTACTGGGTGCACAAATGTGGTTGAGTAAACCTTTTCCCAAAACATCTGTTTGTCCAAGTAATTTAACAAGGCACTGATCTTTGTCATGAAACATGTGCTGTTCTTTGGGAAGTTCTGCCTTATAAATCAGAACAAAGTCAGTGGTGGGGAAGAACACATATGCGTCATATAGACAAACGTACTCGAATGTATGACAGGCAGTCAAGGTGTAATCATTCCCCAGGTAGACTCCATAGCAGGACTTGATTCTGTTTCCTCGTTTCAGTTTGATACAACATACTGGCTCTCTTGTTAACCGGAATTCACTCCAGTTTGTGATCTCAGACTGTCCGACGATCTCTCCATTTCTAAACAACAGTAGACCTCGATGTGATTTAAACATCTCAATGCAAGATTCTACATCTGAGGAGGTCATGCAGGGAACGGTGAATCCTTCATTCGTTATGCTGTAGTTGAGAGTCCCATCATCTCTGTGGCTTGTTGAATTGGGTGAGAGTCCGGTGGTCTCTGCAGCTGCCATCTAAAAGAAAAAAAGTAACATTTTTGTTTTACTTTTAGAGTAAGATACTTTGTTTATACAATGTAATTATATGTAAATAAAACTGTACTAAATGACAGTAATACATTTTATTTATAATTTTCTATATAGTATCCAATACAAAATAAGCTTATTAAGGCACGTAATATCGTAAAATAAACAATTTACCTTGTCCGGATTTTCACTTGTATTCCAGTCCAGAAATCAACATTTTCAGCCTGTGACATTGAGGTAAATGGTTTGCAACGAATCCTTATATAGCCAGATTCTCGGCAATCCGAAATTGCTGATAAATTGCTGTTATGAAGCGAACTCGGGATGTCCGAAGCGCACATTTCAACGAAGCTAAGAGGCATGACTTTCGGTCCTGGGGCGAAATTGCGTTATGAGGGCACTTATCGGAGACCAGGGACCCGGGGATGGTGGAAGGCGGAGATGGGTCTCCCTCGGCAGAAATCGGGGACCGGCGGCACCTAGACCGGACCGAGGGCACTTTAGCGTCGGACCTCAAAGGGGCAGGGACAGTAGTAGTCTCGTCCAACCCGGGATGTCCGAAGCACACACGTCGTGTTCTGGTCTTGCAGGGATGACCGGACTCCGTACATAAAGCAAATAGGATGTCCGAAGCGCACATGTAGACAAAGCTATCTGCATGACTTTCGATTTTGCACGTACAAACCGGGATTCATTGCAGATGGAATAAATTACGGGGCGGAATATATTACAGCCGGATTATGGAGAACGCCTAATCTTTAAACGTCGAACCCGGGATGTCTGAAGCGCACATGTGAACTTTTGGTCTTGCAGGGATGACCGAACTCCTGAAAGGGAGCAAACCCGTGAGTGCCCTTGCGGTCCGGTCTACGTGCCCCGATTTCTACCGAAGGGGAACCCCCTCCCCGGTCAGCGATTGTGCCCTCTCAACGCCATTTAGCCTATACGCCTCTTGAGGTCTGTGCACGCCACTGTGCAGGAACATGAGTCGGTATACACCGCCGGATTACCGGGAACGCATTACCGGTCTTTAAAGCGATCCCCGAAGCGTTCATGTCGAACCCGGGATGTCTGAAGTGCACATGTCGACATTTGGTCGTGTTGGGATAGCTATACCGAACTCCTGACGTGGGATGTCCGTGATGGAGACACAACACATACATGCTGGAATACTACATTTTCGCCGGATCACCGGGAACGCCTCATCTTTAAAGTGTCGGAGGTTGTCAGAGTTCGAAAGCCGGGACTTGAACTCGGAGAAGCCCGTAGCGCTGCATGTCCTCGCGCTGCCCACTAGGCTATCAACGTCGACACAAGGCGAAACTGACTTCTGATATAAGTATGTATAGGAGATACATGTATAACAGATGTAGGTCTATTGCGGCGAACCACTGACATTTCTAAATTCCAAAAACTTCAGCTGTTTGATGGATCCACAGTTTTCGGTGTGTTTCTGTTTTTGTCGTAGGTGATTGGTTGTTTTATGTGAAATTTCATGAGTTGTAAATTGTAAATGTTGTAATTTCAATGTACATTTACTAGCGAAAACATATTAACTAAAGCTACTGCTTAAACTAAAGTAGGCTATTGAATGCTAAAATATGATTTAATGCTGATTCTGATGGTGATGTTTTCACATTGTGTCTTTGATGTTTACATTTGTCCATAGCATCTAAATATATATATAAAAATAAAAAATATAAACATTTACTTCCACATTCATGTCTTGTGTTTTCCATCCATTTTTTTTTTTCATGACAACAATCATCTTACCAATACAGATAATGTCCGAATGTTTACACATAATTTTATACACATCAGATAAATTAAATTGAACATTTTTAAAGAGATCAAAACATGGTTGTTTAAACCAACAAACATTCAGCTTTGCCAGCAACACATTTCCCATCGTGCCTTTAGTCAGCGCTATCGGGGAGGAGCAACAGCAACACCTCCATGGCCACATCACAAGCTCTTTGGCATACGTCAGCAGACATCAGAACAAGTCAGACCGTCCTGAGACAAAACCAGCATACATCTCACCGGTGATCAGCATATTCTGTGCATTTTTAAACGAGCCTAAATAGAGGACTAGAGAGAGTAGAAGAGTAGAAGAAAAGAAGAGAGTTCGGAGACTATAATAGAGTTCGGTCTGGATTAAAAAGTGACTAACAAGGAATTCTTTTGCCATCGTTTTCTCAAAGACTTGGTGACTTTTGTTTCTGAGCGTCAAGGACAAGGTGATATTTAGAGCCACTTGTTTAGTTGTTCCAGTGGCATTGCAAAATTTGAGAAGGTGCTGGAATTTTGGGCTCCAGAAAGGAAAGTCAGGTGTTGTTTGGACTTGTGTATCCAGTGACTGAATACTAAGGTTAGCTGAATGTTTTACCATATTTATGTCTATTTAATCTTTAAATTACTATTTACTTTTTATGAGAAAATACCATTTGTTAAGTTGGTTTTGTGAGATAAACCGTGTTATAGACTGAATGATGTAGGCTATGTAATAATTTGCCATGCGGAAGTGTACATTTTCAACAAAAGAAAATAAATAAGTGTAAATATTTCTGACTCAGTCTTTTTCTTCAAAGCTATTACAAATCTTTCATTTTTCACCAGTATTTGGCAAAACAGTAGACATATAATAGTGAGATTGGTATTTGTATTGAAAAAGTAGGCTATTGTGAAGATATCATTTATGATTAAAAAATGTAAACATTTACTCTTTTCTCCTGTATCAGTTTTAAAGTAATTTTAACATCACATTGTATAAACTTTTCCAAGCTTCTTTACAACTTGAGCTTTTTTATAACTCGCAAAAAGCAGTTTGGTGATGACGCAGATAGAATAAGGAGAACATTAGAAAGCATGCTGGATCTCTGGGTCGTGAGCTCAGACCAGAAAACTGAAGCATTAAAATAAAGGAATAAACACTGGTGTACAAACTTTTCCAACCTTCTAAAATTTTTTGCAATAAAACATTTTTGGTGATGGCGCAGATATATATGGAGAAAATTCAGGCTCATGGGCTTCACCCACACCTGAATACACCTGAACACGTAAAACAAGAAGATTTGTCTTTCTGTTTTTGTCATATGTGAAATGTTGGTTGTTTTATGTGAAATTTCAGTACAAGTTATAAATTGTAAATGTTATAATTACAGTGTACTGTATACTGAAATTACTCCATAAACGAAAGTTCAAGTTGAGAGTTAATGCTGATACTTGCATATTTGATCATTGTGTTGCTTATTTTATGGCTATATGATTATATATGTTTCTCCATAACATCTTAAAAAAAAAAAAAACGTTTCAAATACATGTCTTTTCCATCATTTTTTTTTTAAATGACAACAATCATCTATCCAATACAAAGAATGTGAGAATGTTTGGGAATATTTACACATAATACACACCAGTTAAACAAAACTGAACATTTATGAACAGAATAAAACATGATTTTAAACTGTTTTGTCAGAAAGACATTTCCCATCCTGCCTTTTGTCAGCGCTGTCGAGGAGCAACTGCAGCACCTACAGTACATGGTCACATCAGAAAAAGTCGGATCACACTCACACGCATTTCTAACCAGCATACATCTCACAGGGAAACAAAAAATTGTTTTGAATGACAAAAACGATGCTGAAGAACTATTGACATTTTCGTCAACGAATAAAAACGAGACATCCCAGGATGCCGAGACATATTTTAAAAAAAGAAAGAAAAAAAAGTCTCACAAGCTTTTAAAGTGATTCAGGCCAACCGAACTCTTTGTATTCACACAGTTGAAAAAGACAAGCAGAAGCAAAAGACAAAGGGATGATGATTAAACACGTTTTTTATTGAATAATCTTAGTAATTTAGTAAACAGCACAAATGTATGGTTGTTTCTACACACATTGTTGTGCCAAAGGCTGTCCCGATCTGGGCTGTGGGGTTTTCCCTCAGCCACCTGAGGTCGCTGTTCCCTGCACTGCACTTCCTAATTGTTATCACCTGTCTTTGTCATCAGCACTCATCACATCCACAGCTGTTCACAATCACCATTGTCTTTATAATCTCCTCTCTCCCACTACCCTGTTGAGTCTGCATTGTTTTCCTGTATGCTGTCTTCGTAAGTCTGTCTCTGTGTTCTGGATCCCTGGCTTTTGATCGTGTTCCCTGTTCTGTTTATTTTGTATTTGTTCTAGTCGTGTTGTGCCGTGTTGGCCTTTTGGTTTGTTATTCGTTCGTTTATTTGTGTTTATTTAATAAATTCTATTCCCTGCACTTGGACCCAGACCTCCTCTGTCTCACACGTGACAAAGGCACCCAGTGAAAGCCTGTTTCATGGCCTGCCATGATCGTTTGAAGAAGGCCTTGACTCTTCTCTTGCTACTGCTTTGGATTTTGTTCTCTGGAGGTTCTGTCATGGTTAAGGGAGGCGTGACAACAGTGTTTTCCACCTGGTAGTTGAGAGACTGATGGTCGATGATGGCGACGTCCCCAGGTCTATGCGTTCCAGTCCCTGTTTCCAGTGTCTTTACAACCTTCCACTCCTCCATCAGTATCTCATATTCTCTCTGAGAGATTTCAGACATCATATTCTGTAAGCGAGAAATATGGAATTATTTAATAAAGGAAAATTAAATGTAAACATTAAGTTGTCAGTGAAAAATGTCATCTGTTTTCCAAACTCATTTATACTTTGGGCATTAATGACCTGACATCAGCATACTACAATTTAAAATAACAATAAAAATTGTTTCAAACTGACAAAAGCCTTCTTTCTAGGCAAGTACCAGATAATTGGTGTCATGTCTTAAAATATTTTTTGTATAAACAAATTTGTATTTAATGCCACAATCCACACTTTTAATTTTTACCTCATTGGTGACAGCCGTAATAAATTTAGCTGAATTGTGCTGGGGCATTTTTTTTGTCTGATTTTATATCATTTTTGCCACAAGTCTACTTTAATTTCCAGTTAATCTCTGTCTAGTTTTAACTCTGAAAAAAATCAACTGGTGTGCTGTCGTCTTATATCACAAAGCGGGAGTGCTGAACCCCCGTCCCCGATTTCTGCCCGTTAGGGACCCCCAAAAACCAAACCCCCGCCCGCCTTGCTCCTCTGGAGGTCTGTGCACACCACTGAGGCTAAGCACTTAATAGCATAATGGTAAAATAAACAACTTACCTTGTCTATTTCACTTGTATTCCAGTCCAGAAATCAAGAGATCTAGCCTGTGACACTGAGAAGAAAGACGTGCAAGACGATGCTTATATAGCCAGATTCTCGGTCATCTTGACACTGCTGTTATGAAGCTCGGGATGCCCGAAGCGCACATGTCGAAGAACTTACGAGGCATGACATTCGGTCCTACTCAGGATGCCTCAAACAAAGTAAGAGAGGTCCGAGCGGATGTCTGAAGCGCACATGCATGTAGACAAAGCTACGGATCTGCATGACTTTTGGTTTTGCAGGAATGTCCGAACTGCTGATCTCGGTCTTGAACCCGAGTTGTCCGAAGGGTTGTCCCCTTTGAGGTCCGACGCTAAAGTGCCCGTTCGGTCCGGTCTAGGTGCTCCCGGTCTGCGATCTCTGCCAGGCGAACCGGTGTAAGTGCCCTCGGTTGGCGGGACCACCGGGACCCCCAGCACCCTCCTAACTATATTTCACCCCTTCGGAGGTCTGTGCACGCCACTGTTTAAAGCGATTTCTGAAGCGTTCATGTCGAACCCGGGATGTCCGAAGCGCACAACTATCTGCATGACTTTCGGTTTTGCACGAAATACATTACCCGCCGGAATAAATTTTGGAGCGGGATATATTAGTTGAACCCGGGATGTCCGATGCGCACATGTGGACTTTTGGTCTTGCAGGGATGACCGAAGTCCTGACTTTGGTCTTAAAGCGAATGGTATGTCCGAAGCAGTTACATTTTCCGCCGGATTACCAGAAACCTGTAATCAGCGTCGAACCCGGGTTGTCCAAAGCGCACATGGATGCCCGAACACAGGGAGGGTGCGAACCCGTGATAAAGTGCCCTTGCGGTCCGGTCAATGATGATGATCAATGTGTCCCGGTCCGAAGGGGACCCGCCTCCCCGGTCCGCGATTGTGCCCTCGCAACGCCATTTCGCCTATACGCCTCGGGAGGTCTGTGCACGCCACTGTCTTTAAAGCGATCATGTCGAACCCGGGATGTCCGAAGTGCACGTCAACTTTTGGTCGTGTAAGGGATTACCGAACTCCTGACTTCGGACTTAAAGCGAATGGGGTGTCCGGGATGTCCGAAGCGCACATGTAGACAAAGCTATGTATCTGCAAGACTTTCGGTTTCGCACATACATGCCGGAATACATTTCCGCCGGATGACCGGGAACGCGTAATCAGCGTCTAACCCGGGATGTCCAAAGCGCATATGTCGACTTTTGGTCTTGCAGAAATAGTCAAAATCCTGACTTCAATCTCAAAGCGAATGGGATGTCCGAGATGGAGACAAAACACATACATGCTGGAATACTACATTTTCGCCGGATCACCGGGAACGCCTCATCTTTAAAGTGTCGGAGGTTGTCGGAGTTCGAAAGCCGGGACTTGAACTCGGAGAAGCCCGTACGTAGCGCTGCCAACTAGGCTATCAACGTCGACACAAGGCGAAACTGACTTCTGATATAAGTATGTATACGAGATACATGTATAACAGATGTAGGTCTATTGCGGCGAACCACTGACATTTCTAAATTCGAAAAACTTCAGCTGTTTGATGGATCCACAGTTTTCGGTGTGTTTCTGTTTTTGTCGTGAGTGATTGGTTGTTTTATGTGAAATTTCATAAGCTGTAAACTGTAAATGTTGTAATTACAATGTACATTTACTGTCTTGCGAAAACATATTAAGTAAAGCAACTGCTTAAACTATAGGCTATTGAATGCTAAAATATGATTTAATGCTGATTCTGATGGTGATGTTTTCACATTGTGTCTTTGATGTTTACATTTGTCCATAGCATCTAAATATATATATAAAAATAAAAAATATAAACATTTACTTCCACATTCATGTCTTGTGTTTTCCATCCATTTTTTTTTTCATGACAACAATCATCTTACCAATACAGATAATGTCCGAATGTTTACACATAATTTTATACACATCAGATAAATTAAATTGAACATTTTTAAAGAGATCAAAACATGGTTGTTTAAACCAACAAACATTCAGCTTTGCCAGCAACACATTTCCCATCGTGCCTTTAGTCAGCGCTATCGGGGAGGAGCAACAGCAACACCTCCATGGCCACATCACAAGCTCTTTGGCATACGTCAGCAGACATCAGAACAAGTCAGACCGTCCTGAGACAAAACCAGCATACATCTCACCGGTGATCAGCATATTCTGTGCATTTTTAAACGAGCCTAAATAGAGGACTAGAGAGAGTAGAAGAGTAGAAGAAAAGAAGAGAGTTCGGAGACTATAATAGAGTTCGGTCTGGATTAAAAAGTGACTAACAAGGAATTCTTTTGCCATCGTTTTCTCAAAGACTTGGTGACTTTTGTTTCTGAGCGTCAAGGACAAGGTGATATTTAGAGCCACTTGTTTAGTTGTTCCAGTGGCATTGCAAAATTTGAGAAGGTGCTGGAATTTTGGGCTCCAGAAAGGAAAGTCAGGTGTTGTTTGGACTTGTGTATCCAGTGACTGAATACTAAGGTTAGCTGAATGTTTTACCATATTTATGTCTATTTAATCTTTAAATTACTATTTACTTTTTATGAGAAAATACCATTTGTTAAGTTGGTTTTGTGAGATAAACCGTGTTATAGACTGAATGATGTAGGCTATGTAATAATTTGCCATGCGGAAGTGTACATTTTCAACAAAAGAAAATAAATAAGTGTAAATATTTCTGACTCAGTCTTTTTCTTCAAAGCTATTACAAATCTTTCATTTTTCACCAGTATTTGGCAAAACAGTAGACATATAATAGTGAGATTGGTATTTGTATTGAAAAAGTAGGCTATTGTGAAGATATCATTTATGATTAAAAAATGTAAACATTTACTCTTTTCTCCTGTATCAGTTTTAAAGTAATTTTAACATCACATTGTATAAACTTTTCCAAGCTTCTTTACAACTTGAGCTTTTTTATAACTCGCAAAAAGCAGTTTGGTGATGACGCAGATAGAATAAGGAGAACATTAGAAAGCATGCTGGATCTCTGGGTCGTGAGCTCAGACCAGAAAACTGAAGCATTAAAATAAAGGAATAAACACTGGTGTACAAACTTTTCCAACCTTCTAAAATTTTTTGCAATAAAACATTTTTGGTGATGGCGCAGATATATATGGAGAAAATTCAGGCTCATGGGCTTCACCCACACCTGAATACACCTGAACACGTAAAACAAGAAGATTTGTCTTTCTGTTTTTGTCATATGTGAAATGTTGGTTGTTTTATGTGAAATTTCAGTACAAGTTATAAATTGTAAATGTTATAATTACAGTGTACTGTATACTGAAATTACTCCATAAACGAAAGTTCAAGTTGAGAGTTAATGCTGATACTTGCATATTTGATCATTGTGTTGCTTATTTTATGGCTATATGATTATATATGTTTCTCCATAACATCTTAAAAAAAAAAAAAACGTTTCAAATACATGTCTTTTCCATCATTTTTTTTTTAAATGACAACAATCATCTATCCAATACAAAGAATGTGAGAATGTTTGGGAATATTTACACATAATACACACCAGTTAAACAAAACTGAACATTTATGAACAGAATAAAACATGATTTTAAACTGTTTTGTCAGAAAGACATTTCCCATCCTGCCTTTTGTCAGCGCTGTCGAGGAGCAACTGCAGCACCTACAGTACATGGTCACATCAGAAAAAGTCGGATCAACCTCACACGCATTTCTAACCAGCATACATCTCACAGGGAAACAAAAAATTGTTTTGAATGACAAAAACGATGCTGAAGAACTATTGACATTTTCGTCAACGAATAAAAACGAGACATCCCAGGATGCCGAGACATATTTTAAAAAAAGAAAGAAAAAAAAGTCTCACAAGCTTTTAAAGTGATTCAGGCCAACCGAACTCTTTGTATTCACACAGTTGAAAAAGACAAGCAGAAGCAAAAGACAAAGGGATGATGATTAAACACGTTTTTTATTGAATAATCTTAGTAATTTAGTAAACAGCACAAATGTATGGTTGTTTCTACACACATTGTTGTGCCAAAGGCTGTCCCGATCTGGGCTGTGGGGTTTTCCCTCAGCCACCTGAGGTCGCTGTTCCCTGCACTGCACTTCCTAATTGTTATCACCTGTCTTTGTCATCAGCACTCATCACATCCACAGCTGTTCACAATCACCATTGTCTTTATAATCTCCTCTCTCCCACTACCCTGTTGAGTCTGCATTGTTTTCCTGTATGCTGTCTTCGTAAGTCTGTCTCTGTGTTCTGGATCCCTGGCTTTTGATCGTGTTCCCTGTTCTGTTTATTTTGTATTTGTTCTAGTCGTGTTGTGCCGTGTTGGCCTTTTGGTTTGTTATTCGTTCGTTTATTTGTGTTTATTTAATAAATTCTATTCCCTGCACTTGGACCCAGACCTCCTCTGTCTCACACGTGACAAAGGCACCCAGTGAAAGCCTGTTTCATGGCCTGCCATGATCGTTTGAAGAAGGCCTTGACTCTTCTCTTGCTACTGCTTTGGATTTTGTTCTCTGGAGGTTCTGTCATGGTTAAGGGAGGCGTGACAACAGTGTTTTCCACCTGGTAGTTGAGAGACTGATGGTCGATGATGGCGACGTCCCCAGGTCTATGCGTTCCAGTCCCTGTTTCCAGTGTCTTTACAACCTTCCACTCCTCCATCAGTATCTCATATTCTCTCTGAGAGATTTCAGACATCATATTCTGTAAGCGAGAAATATGGAATTATTTAATAAAGGAAAATTAAATGTAAACATTAAGTTGTCAGTGAAAAATGTCATCTGTTTTCCAAACTCATTTATACTTTGGGCATTAATGACCTGACATCAGCATACTACAATTTAAAATAACAATAAAAATTGTTTCAAACTGACAAAAGCCTTCTTTCTAGGCAAGTACCAGATAATTGGTGTCATGTCTTAAAATATTTTTTGTATAAACAAATTTGTATTTAATGCCACAATCCACACTTTTAATTTTTACCTCATTGGTGACAGCCGTAATAAATTTAGCTGAATTGTGCTGGGGCATTTTTTTTGTCTGATTTTATATCATTTTTGCCACAAGTCTACTTTAATTTCCAGTTAATCTCTGTCTAGTTTTAACTCTGAAAAAAATCAACTGGTGTGCTGTCGTCTTATATCACAAAGCGGGAGTGCTGAACCCCCGTCCCCGATTTCTGCCCGTTAGGGACCCCCAAAAACCAAACCCCCGCCCGCCTTGCTCCTCTGGAGGTCTGTGCACACCACTGAGGCTAAGCACTTAATAGCATAATGGTAAAATAAACAACTTACCTTGTCTATTTCACTTGTATTCCAGTCCAGAAATCAAGAGATCTAGCCTGTGACACTGAGAAGAAAGACGTGCAAGACGATGCTTATATAGCCAGATTCTCGGTCATCTTGACACTGCTGTTATGAAGCTCGGGATGCCCGAAGCGCACATGTCGAAGAACTTACGAGGCATGACATTCGGTCCTACTCAGGATGCCTCAAACAAAGTAAGAGAGGTCCGAGCGGATGTCTGAAGCGCACATGCATGTAGACAAAGCTACGGATCTGCATGACTTTTGGTTTTGCAGGAATGTCCGAACTGCTGATCTCGGTCTTGAACCCGAGTTGTCCGAAGGGTTGTCCCCTTTGAGGTCCGACGCTAAAGTGCCCGTTCGGTCCGGTCTAGGTGCTCCCGGTCTGCGATCTCTGCCAGGCGAACCGGTGTAAGTGCCCTCGGTTGGCGGGACCACCGGGACCCCCAGCACCCTCCTAACTATATTTCACCCCTTCGGAGGTCTGTGCACGCCACTGTTTAAAGCGATTTCTGAAGCGTTCATGTCGAACCCGGGATGTCCGAAGCGCACAACTATCTGCATGACTTTCGGTTTTGCACGAAATACATTACCCGCCGGAATAAATTTTGGAGCGGGATATATTAGTTGAACCCGGGATGTCCGATGCGCACATGTGGACTTTTGGTCTTGCAGGGATGACCGAAGTCCTGACTTTGGTCTTAAAGCGAATGGTATGTCCGAAGCAGTTACATTTTCCGCCGGATTACCAGAAACCTGTAATCAGCGTCGAACCCGGGTTGTCCAAAGCGCACATGGATGCCCGAACACAGGGAGGGTGCGAACCCGTGATAAAGTGCCCTTGCGGTCCGGTCAATGATGATGATCAATGTGTCCCGGTCCGAAGGGGACCCGCCTCCCCGGTCCGCGATTGTGCCCTCGCAACGCCATTTCGCCTATACGCCTCGGGAGGTCTGTGCACGCCACTGTCTTTAAAGCGATCATGTCGAACCCGGGATGTCCGAAGTGCACGTCAACTTTTGGTCGTGTAAGGGATTACCGAACTCCTGACTTCGGACTTAAAGCGAATGGGGTGTCCGGGATGTCCGAAGCGCACATGTAGACAAAGCTATGTATCTGCAAGACTTTCGGTTTCGCACATACATGCCGGAATACATTTCCGCCGGATGACCGGGAACGCGTAATCAGCGTCTAACCCGGGATGTCCAAAGCGCATATGTCGACTTTTGGTCTTGCAGAAATAGTCAAAATCCTGACTTCAATCTCAAAGCGAATGGGATGTCCGAGATGGAGACAAAACACATACATGCTGGAATACTACATTTTCGCCGGATCACCGGGAACGCCTCATCTTTAAAGTGTCGGAGGTTGTCGGAGTTCGAAAGCCGGGACTTGAACTCGGAGAAGCCCGTACGTAGCGCTGCCAACTAGGCTATCAACGTCGACACAAGGCGAAACTGACTTCTGATATAAGTATGTATACGAGATACATGTATAACAGATGTAGGTCTATTGCGGCGAACCACTGACATTTCTAAATTCGAAAAACTTCAGCTGTTTGATGGATCCACAGTTTTCGGTGTGTTTCTGTTTTTGTCGTGAGTGATTGGTTGTTTTATGTGAAATTTCATAAGCTGTAAACTGTAAATGTTGTAATTACAATGTACATTTACTGTCTTGCGAAAACATATTAAGTAAAGCAACTGCTTAAACTATAGGCTATTGAATGCTAAAATATGATTTAATGCTGATTCTGATGGTGATGTTTTCACATTGTGTCTTTGATGTTTACATTTGTCCATAGCATCTAAATATATATATAAAAATAAAAAATATAAACATTTACTTCCACATTCATGTCTTGTGTTTTCCATCCATTTTTTTTTTCATGACAACAATCATCTTACCAATACAGATAATGTCCGAATGTTTACACATAATTTTATACACATCAGATAAATTAAATTGAACATTTTTAAAGAGATCAAAACATGGTTGTTTAAACCAACAAACATTCAGCTTTGCCAGCAACACATTTCCCATCGTGCCTTTAGTCAGCGCTATCGGGGAGGAGCAACAGCAACACCTCCATGGCCACATCACAAGCTCTTTGGCATACGTCAGCAGACATCAGAACAAGTCAGACCGTCCTGAGACAAAACCAGCATACATCTCACCGGTGATCAGCATATTCTGTGCATTTTTAAACGAGCCTAAATAGAGGACTAGAGAGAGTAGAAGAGTAGAAGAAAAGAAGAGAGTTCGGAGACTATAATAGAGTTCGGTCTGGATTAAAAAGTGACTAACAAGGAATTCTTTTGCCATCGTTTTCTCAAAGACTTGGTGACTTTTGTTTCTGAGCGTCAAGGACAAGGTGATATTTAGAGCCACTTGTTTAGTTGTTCCAGTGGCATTGCAAAATTTGAGAAGGTGCTGGAATTTTGGGCTCCAGAAAGGAAAGTCAGGTGTTGTTTGGACTTGTGTATCCAGTGACTGAATACTAAGGTTAGCTGAATGTTTTACCATATTTATGTCTATTTAATCTTTAAATTACTATTTACTTTTTATGAGAAAATACCATTTGTTAAGTTGGTTTTGTGAGATAAACCGTGTTATAGACTGAATGATGTAGGCTATGTAATAATTTGCCATGCGGAAGTGTACATTTTCAACAAAAGAAAATAAATAAGTGTAAATATTTCTGACTCAGTCTTTTTCTTCAAAGCTATTACAAATCTTTCATTTTTCACCAGTATTTGGCAAAACAGTAGACATATAATAGTGAGATTGGTATTTGTATTGAAAAAGTAGGCTATTGTGAAGATATCATTTATGATTAAAAAATGTAAACATTTACTCTTTTCTCCTGTATCAGTTTTAAAGTAATTTTAACATCACATTGTATAAACTTTTCCAAGCTTCTTTACAACTTGAGCTTTTTTATAACTCGCAAAAAGCAGTTTGGTGATGACGCAGATAGAATAAGGAGAACATTAGAAAGCATGCTGGATCTCTGGGTCGTGAGCTCAGACCAGAAAACTGAAGCATTAAAATAAAGGAATAAACACTGGTGTACAAACTTTTCCAACCTTCTAAAATTTTTTGCAATAAAACATTTTTGGTGATGGCGCAGATATATATGGAGAAAATTCAGGCTCATGGGCTTCACCCACACCTGAATACACCTGAACACGTAAAACAAGAAGATTTGTCTTTCTGTTTTTGTCATATGTGAAATGTTGGTTGTTTTATGTGAAATTTCAGTACAAGTTATAAATTGTAAATGTTATAATTACAGTGTACTGTATACTGAAATTACTCCATAAACGAAAGTTCAAGTTGAGAGTTAATGCTGATACTTGCATATTTGATCATTGTGTTGCTTATTTTATGGCTATATGATTATATATGTTTCTCCATAACATCTTAAAAAAAAAAAAAACGTTTCAAATACATGTCTTTTCCATCATTTTTTTTTTAAATGACAACAATCATCTATCCAATACAAAGAATGTGAGAATGTTTGGGAATATTTACACATAATACACACCAGTTAAACAAAACTGAACATTTATGAACAGAATAAAACATGATTTTAAACTGTTTTGTCAGAAAGACATTTCCCATCCTGCCTTTTGTCAGCGCTGTCGAGGAGCAACTGCAGCACCTACAGTACATGGTCACATCAGAAAAAGTCGGATCACACTCACACGCATTTCTAACCAGCATACATCTCACAGGGAAACAAAAAATTGTTTTGAATGACAAAAACGATGCTGAAGAACTATTGACATTTTCGTCAACGAATAAAAACGAGACATCCCAGGATGCCGAGACATATTTTAAAAAAAGAAAGAAAAAAAAGTCTCACAAGCTTTTAAAGTGATTCAGGCCAACCGAACTCTTTGTATTCACACAGTTGAAAAAGACAAGCAGAAGCAAAAGACAAAGGGATGATGATTAAACACGTTTTTTATTGAATAATCTTAGTAATTTAGTAAACAGCACAAATGTATGGTTGTTTCTACACACATTGTTGTGCCAAAGGCTGTCCCGATCTGGGCTGTGGGGTTTTCCCTCAGCCACCTGAGGTCGCTGTTCCCTGCACTGCACTTCCTAATTGTTATCACCTGTCTTTGTCATCAGCACTCATCACATCCACAGCTGTTCACAATCACCATTGTCTTTATAATCTCCTCTCTCCCACTACCCTGTTGAGTCTGCATTGTTTTCCTGTATGCTGTCTTCGTAAGTCTGTCTCTGTGTTCTGGATCCCTGGCTTTTGATCGTGTTCCCTGTTCTGTTTATTTTGTATTTGTTCTAGTCGTGTTGTGCCGTGTTGGCCTTTTGGTTTGTTATTCGTTCGTTTATTTGTGTTTATTTAATAAATTCTATTCCCTGCACTTGGACCCAGACCTCCTCTGTCTCACACGTGACAAAGGCACCCAGTGAAAGCCTGTTTCATGGCCTGCCATGATCGTTTGAAGAAGGCCTTGACTCTTCTCTTGCTACTGCTTTGGATTTTGTTCTCTGGAGGTTCTGTCATGGTTAAGGGAGGCGTGACAACAGTGTTTTCCACCTGGTAGTTGAGAGACTGATGGTCGATGATGGTGACGTCCCCAGGTCTATGCGTTCCAGTCCCTGTTTCCAGTGTCTTTACAACCTTCCACTCCTCCATCAGTATCTCATATTCTCTCTGAGAGATTTCAGACATCATATTCTGTAAGCGAGAAATATGGAATTATTTAATAAAGGAAAATTAAATGTAAACATTAAGTTGTCAGTGAAAAATGTCATCTGTTTTCCAAACTCATTTATACTTTGGGCATTAATGACCTGACATCAGCATACTACAATTTAAAATAACAATAAAAATTGTTTCAAACTGACAAAAGCCTTCTTTCTAGGCAAGTACCAGATAATTGGTGTCATGTCTTAAAATATTTTTTGTATAAACAAATTTGTATTTAATGCCACAATCCACACTTTTAATTTTTACCTCATTGGTGACAGCCGTAATAAATTTAGCTGAATTGTGCTGGGGCATTTTTTTTGTCTGATTTTATATCATTTTTGCCACAAGTCTACTTTAATTTCCAGTTAATCTCTGTCTAGTTTTAACTCTGAAAAAAATCAACTGGTGTGCTGTCGTCTTATATCACAAAGCGGGAGTGCTGAACCCCCGTCCCCGATTTCTGCCCGTTAGGGACCCCCAAAAACCAAACCCCCGCCCGCCTTGCTCCTCTGGAGGTCTGTGCACACCACTGAGGCTAAGCACTTAATAGCATAATGGTAAAATAAACAACTTACCTTGTCTATTTCACTTGTATTCCAGTCCAGAAATCAAGAGATCTAGCCTGTGACACTGAGAAGAAAGACGTGCAAGACGATGCTTATATAGCCAGATTCTCGGTCATCTTGACACTGCTGTTATGAAGCTCGGGATGCCCGAAGCGCACATGTCGAAGAACTTACGAGGCATGACATTCGGTCCTACTCAGGATGCCTCAAACAAAGTAAGAGAGGTCCGAGCGGATGTCTGAAGCGCACATGCATGTAGACAAAGCTACGGATCTGCATGACTTTTGGTTTTGCAGGAATGTCCGAACTGCTGATCTCGGTCTTGAACCCGAGTTGTCCGAAGGGTTGTCCCCTTTGAGGTCCGACGCTAAAGTGCCCGTTCGGTCCGGTCTAGGTGCTCCCGGTCTGCGATCTCTGCCAGGCGAACCGGTGTAAGTGCCCTCGGTTGGCGGGACCACCGGGACCCCCAGCACCCTCCTAACTATATTTCACCCCTTCGGAGGTCTGTGCACGCCACTGTTTAAAGCGATTTCTGAAGCGTTCATGTCGAACCCGGGATGTCCGAAGCGCACAACTATCTGCATGACTTTCGGTTTTGCACGAAATACATTACCCGCCGGAATAAATTTTGGAGCGGGATATATTAGTTGAACCCGGGATGTCCGATGCGCACATGTGGACTTTTGGTCTTGCAGGGATGACCGAAGTCCTGACTTTGGTCTTAAAGCGAATGGTATGTCCGAAGCAGTTACATTTTCCGCCGGATTACCAGAAACCTGTAATCAGCGTCGAACCCGGGTTGTCCAAAGCGCACATGGATGCCCGAACACAGGGAGGGTGCGAACCCGTGATAAAGTGCCCTTGCGGTCCGGTCAATGATGATGATCAATGTGTCCCGGTCCGAAGGGGACCCGCCTCCCCGGTCCGCGATTGTGCCCTCGCAACGCCATTTCGCCTATACGCCTCGGGAGGTCTGTGCACGCCACTGTCTTTAAAGCGATCATGTCGAACCCGGGATGTCCGAAGTGCACGTCAACTTTTGGTCGTGTAAGGGATTACCGAACTCCTGACTTCGGACTTAAAGCGAATGGGGTGTCCGGGATGTCCGAAGCGCACATGTAGACAAAGCTATGTATCTGCAAGACTTTCGGTTTCGCACATACATGCCGGAATACATTTCCGCCGGATGACCGGGAACGCGTAATCAGCGTCTAACCCGGGATGTCCAAAGCGCATATGTCGACTTTTGGTCTTGCAGAAATAGTCAAAATCCTGACTTCAATCTCAAAGCGAATGGGATGTCCGAGATGGAGACAAAACACATACATGCTGGAATACTACATTTTCGCCGGATCACCGGGAACGCCTCATCTTTAAAGTGTCGGAGGTTGTCGGAGTTCGAAAGCCGGGACTTGAACTCGGAGAAGCCCGTACGTAGCGCTGCCAACTAGGCTATCAACGTCGACACAAGGCGAAACTGACTTCTGATATAAGTATGTATACGAGATACATGTATAACAGATGTAGGTCTATTGCGGCGAACCACTGACATTTCTAAATTCGAAAAACTTCAGCTGTTTGATGGATCCACAGTTTTCGGTGTGTTTCTGTTTTTGTCGTGAGTGATTGGTTGTTTTATGTGAAATTTCATAAGCTGTAAACTGTAAATGTTGTAATTACAATGTACATTTACTGTCTTGCGAAAACATATTAAGTAAAGCAACTGCTTAAACTATAGGCTATTGAATGCTAAAATATGATTTAATGCTGATTCTGATGGTGATGTTTTCACATTGTGTCTTTGATGTTTACATTTGTCCATAGCATCTAAATATATATATAAAAATAAAAAATATAAACATTTACTTCCACATTCATGTCTTGTGTTTTCCATCCATTTTTTTTTTCATGACAACAATCATCTTACCAATACAGATAATGTCCGAATGTTTACACATAATTTTATACACATCAGATAAATTAAATTGAACATTTTTAAAGAGATCAAAACATGGTTGTTTAAACCAACAAACATTCAGCTTTGCCAGCAACACATTTCCCATCGTGCCTTTAGTCAGCGCTATCGGGGAGGAGCAACAGCAACACCTCCATGGCCACATCACAAGCTCTTTGGCATACGTCAGCAGACATCAGAACAAGTCAGACCGTCCTGAGACAAAACCAGCATACATCTCACCGGTGATCAGCATATTCTGTGCATTTTTAAACGAGCCTAAATAGAGGACTAGAGAGAGTAGAAGAGTAGAAGAAAAGAAGAGAGTTCGGAGACTATAATAGAGTTCGGTCTGGATTAAAAAGTGACTAACAAGGAATTCTTTTGCCATCGTTTTCTCAAAGACTTGGTGACTTTTGTTTCTGAGCGTCAAGGACAAGGTGATATTTAGAGCCACTTGTTTAGTTGTTCCAGTGGCATTGCAAAATTTGAGAAGGTGCTGGAATTTTGGGCTCCAGAAAGGAAAGTCAGGTGTTGTTTGGACTTGTGTATCCAGTGACTGAATACTAAGGTTAGCTGAATGTTTTACCATATTTATGTCTATTTAATCTTTAAATTACTATTTACTTTTTATGAGAAAATACCATTTGTTAAGTTGGTTTTGTGAGATAAACCGTGTTATAGACTGAATGATGTAGGCTATGTAATAATTTGCCATGCGGAAGTGTACATTTTCAACAAAAGAAAATAAATAAGTGTAAATATTTCTGACTCAGTCTTTTTCTTCAAAGCTATTACAAATCTTTCATTTTTCACCAGTATTTGGCAAAACAGTAGACATATAATAGTGAGATTGGTATTTGTATTGAAAAAGTAGGCTATTGTGAAGATATCATTTATGATTAAAAAATGTAAACATTTACTCTTTTCTCCTGTATCAGTTTTAAAGTAATTTTAACATCACATTGTATAAACTTTTCCAAGCTTCTTTACAACTTGAGCTTTTTTATAACTCGCAAAAAGCAGTTTGGTGATGACGCAGATAGAATAAGGAGAACATTAGAAAGCATGCTGGATCTCTGGGTCGTGAGCTCAGACCAGAAAACTGAAGCATTAAAATAAAGGAATAAACACTGGTGTACAAACTTTTCCAACCTTCTAAAATTTTTTGCAATAAAACATTTTTGGTGATGGCGCAGATATATATGGAGAAAATTCAGGCTCATGGGCTTCACCCACACCTGAATACACCTGAACACGTAAAACAAGAAGATTTGTCTTTCTGTTTTTGTCATATGTGAAATGTTGGTTGTTTTATGTGAAATTTCAGTACAAGTTATAAATTGTAAATGTTATAATTACAGTGTACTGTATACTGAAATTACTCCATAAACGAAAGTTCAAGTTGAGAGTTAATGCTGATACTTGCATATTTGATCATTGTGTTGCTTATTTTATGGCTATATGATTATATATGTTTCTCCATAACATCTTAAAAAAAAAAAAAACGTTTCAAATACATGTCTTTTCCATCATTTTTTTTTTAAATGACAACAATCATCTATCCAATACAAAGAATGTGAGAATGTTTGGGAATATTTACACATAATACACACCAGTTAAACAAAACTGAACATTTATGAACAGAATAAAACATGATTTTAAACTGTTTTGTCAGAAAGACATTTCCCATCCTGCCTTTTGTCAGCGCTGTCGAGGAGCAACTGCAGCACCTACAGTACATGGTCACATCAGAAAAAGTCGGATCAACCTCACACGCATTTCTAACCAGCATACATCTCACAGGGAAACAAAAAATTGTTTTGAATGACAAAAACGATGCTGAAGAACTATTGACATTTTCGTCAACGAATAAAAACGAGACATCCCAGGATGCCGAGACATATTTTAAAAAAAGAAAGAAAAAAAAGTCTCACAAGCTTTTAAAGTGATTCAGGCCAACCGAACTCTTTGTATTCACACAGTTGAAAAAGACAAGCAGAAGCAAAAGACAAAGGGATGATGATTAAACACGTTTTTTATTGAATAATCTTAGTAATTTAGTAAACAGCACAAATGTATGGTTGTTTCTACACACATTGTTGTGCCAAAGGCTGTCCCGATCTGGGCTGTGGGGTTTTCCCTCAGCCACCTGAGGTCGCTGTTCCCTGCACTGCACTTCCTAATTGTTATCACCTGTCTTTGTCATCAGCACTCATCACATCCACAGCTGTTCACAATCACCATTGTCTTTATAATCTCCTCTCTCCCACTACCCTGTTGAGTCTGCATTGTTTTCCTGTATGCTGTCTTCGTAAGTCTGTCTCTGTGTTCTGGATCCCTGGCTTTTGATCGTGTTCCCTGTTCTGTTTATTTTGTATTTGTTCTAGTCGTGTTGTGCCGTGTTGGCCTTTTGGTTTGTTATTCGTTCGTTTATTTGTGTTTATTTAATAAATTCTATTCCCTGCACTTGGACCCAGACCTCCTCTGTCTCACACGTGACAAAGGCACCCAGTGAAAGCCTGTTTCATGGCCTGCCATGATCGTTTGAAGAAGGCCTTGACTCTTCTCTTGCTACTGCTTTGGATTTTGTTCTCTGGAGGTTCTGTCATGGTTAAGGGAGGCGTGACAACAGTGTTTTCCACCTGGTAGTTGAGAGACTGATGGTCGATGATGGCGACGTCCCCAGGTCTATGCGTTCCAGTCCCTGTTTCCAGTGTCTTTACAACCTTCCACTCCTCCATCAGTATCTCATATTCTCTCTGAGAGATTTCAGACATCATATTCTGTAAGCGAGAAATATGGAATTATTTAATAAAGGAAAATTAAATGTAAACATTAAGTTGTCAGTGAAAAATGTCATCTGTTTTCCAAACTCATTTATACTTTGGGCATTAATGACCTGACATCAGCATACTACAATTTAAAATAACAATAAAAATTGTTTCAAACTGACAAAAGCCTTCTTTCTAGGCAAGTACCAGATAATTGGTGTCATGTCTTAAAATATTTTTTGTATAAACAAATTTGTATTTAATGCCACAATCCACACTTTTAATTTTTACCTCATTGGTGACAGCCGTAATAAATTTAGCTGAATTGTGCTGGGGCATTTTTTTTGTCTGATTTTATATCATTTTTGCCACAAGTCTACTTTAATTTCCAGTTAATCTCTGTCTAGTTTTAACTCTGAAAAAAATCAACTGGTGTGCTGTCGTCTTATATCACAAAGCGGGAGTGCTGAACCCCCGTCCCCGATTTCTGCCCGTTAGGGACCCCCAAAAACCAAACCCCCGCCCGCCTTGCTCCTCTGGAGGTCTGTGCACACCACTGAGGCTAAGCACTTAATAGCATAATGGTAAAATAAACAACTTACCTTGTCTATTTCACTTGTATTCCAGTCCAGAAATCAAGAGATCTAGCCTGTGACACTGAGAAGAAAGACGTGCAAGACGATGCTTATATAGCCAGATTCTCGGTCATCTTGACACTGCTGTTATGAAGCTCGGGATGCCCGAAGCGCACATGTCGAAGAACTTACGAGGCATGACATTCGGTCCTACTCAGGATGCCTCAAACAAAGTAAGAGAGGTCCGAGCGGATGTCTGAAGCGCACATGCATGTAGACAAAGCTACGGATCTGCATGACTTTTGGTTTTGCAGGAATGTCCGAACTGCTGATCTCGGTCTTGAACCCGAGTTGTCCGAAGGGTTGTCCCCTTTGAGGTCCGACGCTAAAGTGCCCGTTCGGTCCGGTCTAGGTGCTCCCGGTCTGCGATCTCTGCCAGGCGAACCGGTGTAAGTGCCCTCGGTTGGCGGGACCACCGGGACCCCCAGCACCCTCCTAACTATATTTCACCCCTTCGGAGGTCTGTGCACGCCACTGTTTAAAGCGATTTCTGAAGCGTTCATGTCGAACCCGGGATGTCCGAAGCGCACAACTATCTGCATGACTTTCGGTTTTGCACGAAATACATTACCCGCCGGAATAAATTTTGGAGCGGGATATATTAGTTGAACCCGGGATGTCCGATGCGCACATGTGGACTTTTGGTCTTGCAGGGATGACCGAAGTCCTGACTTTGGTCTTAAAGCGAATGGTATGTCCGAAGCAGTTACATTTTCCGCCGGATTACCAGAAACCTGTAATCAGCGTCGAACCCGGGTTGTCCAAAGCGCACATGGATGCCCGAACACAGGGAGGGTGCGAACCCGTGATAAAGTGCCCTTGCGGTCCGGTCAATGATGATGATCAATGTGTCCCGGTCCGAAGGGGACCCGCCTCCCCGGTCCGCGATTGTGCCCTCGCAACGCCATTTCGCCTATACGCCTCGGGAGGTCTGTGCACGCCACTGTCTTTAAAGCGATCATGTCGAACCCGGGATGTCCGAAGTGCACGTCAACTTTTGGTCGTGTAAGGGATTACCGAACTCCTGACTTCGGACTTAAAGCGAATGGGGTGTCCGGGATGTCCGAAGCGCACATGTAGACAAAGCTATGTATCTGCAAGACTTTCGGTTTCGCACATACATGCCGGAATACATTTCCGCCGGATGACCGGGAACGCGTAATCAGCGTCTAACCCGGGATGTCCAAAGCGCATATGTCGACTTTTGGTCTTGCAGAAATAGTCAAAATCCTGACTTCAATCTCAAAGCGAATGGGATGTCCGAGATGGAGACAAAACACATACATGCTGGAATACTACATTTTCGCCGGATCACCGGGAACGCCTCATCTTTAAAGTGTCGGAGGTTGTCGGAGTTCGAAAGCCGGGACTTGAACTCGGAGAAGCCCGTACGTAGCGCTGCCAACTAGGCTATCAACGTCGACACAAGGCGAAACTGACTTCTGATATAAGTATGTATACGAGATACATGTATAACAGATGTAGGTCTATTGCGGCGAACCACTGACATTTCTAAATTCGAAAAACTTCAGCTGTTTGATGGATCCACAGTTTTCGGTGTGTTTCTGTTTTTGTCGTGAGTGATTGGTTGTTTTATGTGAAATTTCATAAGCTGTAAACTGTAAATGTTGTAATTACAATGTACATTTACTGTCTTGCGAAAACATATTAAGTAAAGCAACTGCTTAAACTATAGGCTATTGAATGCTAAAATATGATTTAATGCTGATTCTGATGGTGATGTTTTCACATTGTGTCTTTGATGTTTACATTTGTCCATAGCATCTAAATATATATATAAAAATAAAAAATATAAACATTTACTTCCACATTCATGTCTTGTGTTTTCCATCCATTTTTTTTTTCATGACAACAATCATCTTACCAATACAGATAATGTCCGAATGTTTACACATAATTTTATACACATCAGATAAATTAAATTGAACATTTTTAAAGAGATCAAAACATGGTTGTTTAAACCAACAAACATTCAGCTTTGCCAGCAACACATTTCCCATCGTGCCTTTAGTCAGCGCTATCGGGGAGGAGCAACAGCAACACCTCCATGGCCACATCACAAGCTCTTTGGCATACGTCAGCAGACATCAGAACAAGTCAGACCGTCCTGAGACAAAACCAGCATACATCTCACCGGTGATCAGCATATTCTGTGCATTTTTAAACGAGCCTAAATAGAGGACTAGAGAGAGTAGAAGAGTAGAAGAAAAGAAGAGAGTTCGGAGACTATAATAGAGTTCGGTCTGGATTAAAAAGTGACTAACAAGGAATTCTTTTGCCATCGTTTTCTCAAAGACTTGGTGACTTTTGTTTCTGAGCGTCAAGGACAAGGTGATATTTAGAGCCACTTGTTTAGTTGTTCCAGTGGCATTGCAAAATTTGAGAAGGTGCTGGAATTTTGGGCTCCAGAAAGGAAAGTCAGGTGTTGTTTGGACTTGTGTATCCAGTGACTGAATACTAAGGTTAGCTGAATGTTTTACCATATTTATGTCTATTTAATCTTTAAATTACTATTTACTTTTTATGAGAAAATACCATTTGTTAAGTTGGTTTTGTGAGATAAACCGTGTTATAGACTGAATGATGTAGGCTATGTAATAATTTGCCATGCGGAAGTGTACATTTTCAACAAAAGAAAATAAATAAGTGTGGAATATTTCTGACTCAGTCTTTTTCTTCAAAGCTATTACAAATCTTTCATTTTTCACCAGTATTTGTATTGGCAAAACAGTAGACATATAATAGTGAGATTGGTATTTGTATTGAAAAAGTATTGTGAAGATATCATTTATGATTAAAAAATGTAAACATTTACTCTTTTCTCCTGTATCAGTTTTAAAGTAATTTTAACATCACATTGTATAAACTTTTCCAAGCTTCTTTACAACTTGAGCTTTTTTATAACTCGCAAAAAGCAGTTTGGTGATGACGCAGATAGAATAAGGAGAACATTAGAAAGCATGCTGGATCTCTGGGTCGTGAGCTCAGACCAGAAGACTGAAGCATTAAAATAAAGGAATAAACACTGGTGTACAAACTTTTCCAACCTTCTAAAATTTCTTGCAATAAAACATTTTTGGTGATGGCGCAGATATATATGGAGAAAATTCAGGCTCATGGGCTTCACCCACACCTGAATACACCTGAACACGTAAAACAAGAAGATTTGTCTTTCTGTTTTTGTCATATGTGAAATGTTGGTTGTTTTATGTGAAATTTCAGTACAAGTTATAAATTGTAAATGTTATAATTACAGTGTACTGTATACTGAAATTACTCCATAAACGAAAGTTCAAGTTGAGAGTTAATGCTGATACTTGCATACTTGATCATTGTGTTGCTTATTTTATGGCTATATGATTATATATGTTTCTCCATAACATCTTAAAAAAAAAAAAAAAAACGTTTCAAATACATGTCTTTTCCATCATTTTTTTTTAAATGACAACAATCATCTATCCAATACAAAGAATGTGAGAATGTTTGGGAATATTTACACATAATACACACCAGTTAAACAAAACTGAACATTTATGAACAGAATAAAACATGATTTTAAACTGTTTTGTCAGAAAGACATTTCCCATCCTGCCTTTTGTCAGCGCTGTCGAGGAGCAACTGCAGCACCTACAGTACATGGTCACATCAGAAAAAGTCGGATCACACTCACACGCATTTCTAACCAGCATACATCTCACAGGGAAACAAAAAATTGTTTTGAATGACAAAAACTATGCTGAAGAACTATTGACATTTTCGTCAACGAATAAAAACGAGACATCCCAGGATGCCGAGACATATTTTAAAAAAAGAAAGAAAAAAAAGTCTTACAAGCTTTTAAAGTGATTCAGGCCAACCGAACTCTTTGTATTCACACAGTTGAAAAAGACAAGCAGAAGCAAAAGACAAAGGGATGATGATTAAACACGTTTTTTATTGAATAATCTTAGTAATTTAGTAAACAGCACAAATGTATGGTTGTTTCTACACACATTGTTGTGCCAAAGGCTGTCCCGATCTGGGCTGTGGGGTTTTCCCTCAGCCACCTGAGGTCGCTGTTCCCTGCACTGCACTTCCTAATTGTTATCACCTGTCTTTGTCATCAGCACTCATCACATCCACAGCTGTTCACAATCACCATTGTCTTTATAATCTCCTCTCTCCCACTACCCTGTTGAGTCTGCATTGTTTTCCTGTATGCTGTCTTCGTAAGTCTGTCTCTGTGTTCTGGATCCCTGGCTTTTGATCGTGTTCCCTGTTCTGTTTATTTTGTATTTGTTCTAGTCGTGTTGTGCCGTGTTGGCCTTTTGGTTTGTTATTCGTTCTTTTATTTGTGTTTATTTAATAAATTCTATTCCCCGCACTTGGACCCAGACCTCCTCTGTCTTACACGTGACAAAGGCACCCAGTGAAAGCCTGTTTCATGGCCTGCCATGATCGTTTGAAGAAGGCCTTGACTCTTCTCTTGCTACTGCTTTGGATTTTGTTCTCTGGAGGTTCTGTCATGGTTAAGGGAGGCGTGACAACAGTGTTTTCCACCTGGTAGTTGAGAGACTGATGGTCGATGATGGCGACGTCCCCAGGTCTATGCGTTCCAGTCCCTGTTTCCAGTGTCTTTACAACCTTCCACTCCTCCATCAGTATCTCATATTCTCTCTGAGAGATTTCAGACATCATATTCTGTAAGCGAGAAATATGGAATTATTTAATAAAGGAAAATTAAATGTAAACATTAAGTTGTCAGTGAAAAATGTCATCTGTTTTCCAAACTCATTTATACTTTGGGCATTAATGACCTGACATCAGCATACTACAATTTAAAATGACAATAAAAATTGTTTCAAACTGACAAAAGCCTTCTTTCTAGGCAAGTACCAGATAATTGGTGTCATGTCTTAAAATATTATTTGTATAAACAAATTTGTATTTAATGCCACAATCCACACTTTTAATTTTTACCTCATTGGTGACAGCCGTAATAAATTTAGCTGAATTGTGCTGGGGCATTTTTTTTTGTCTGATTTTATATCATTTTTGCCACAAGTCTACTTTAATTTCCAGTTAATCTCTATGTCTAGTTTTAACTCTGAAAAAAATCAACTGGTGTGCTGTCGTCTTATATCACAAAGCGGGTGTGCTGAACCCCCGTCCCCGATTTCTGCCCGTTAGGGACCCCCCAAAAACCAAACCCCCGCCCGCCTTGCTCCTCTGGAGGTCTGTGCACACCACTGAGGCTAAGCACTTAATAGCATAATGGTAAAATAAACAACTTACCTTGTCTATTTCACTTGTATTCCAGTCCAGAAATCAAGAGATCTAGCCTGTGACACTGAGAAGAAAGACGTGCAAGACGATGCTTATATAGCCAGATTCTCGGTCATCTTGACACTGCTGTTATGAAGCTCGGGATGCCCGAAGCGCACATGTCGAAGAACCTACGAGGCATGACATTCGGTCCTACTCAGGATGCCTCAAACAAAGTAAGAGAGGTCCGAGCGGATGTCTGAAGCGCACATGCATGTAGACAAAGCTACGGATCTGCATGGCTTTTGGTTTTGCAGGAATGTCCGAACTGCTGATCTCGGTCTTGAACCCGAGTTGTCCGAAGGCTTGTTCCCTTTGAGGTCCGACGCTAAAGTGCCCGTTCGGTCCGGTCTAGGTGCTCCCGGTCTGCGATCTCTGCCAGGCGAACCGGTGTAAGTGCCCTCGGTTGGCGGGACCACCGGGACCCCCAGCACCCTCCTAACTATATTTCACCCCTTCGGAGGTCTGTGCACGCCACTGTTTAAAGCGATTTCTGAAGCGTTCATGTCGAACCCGGGATGTCCGAAGCGCACAACTATCTGCATGACTTTCGGTTTTGCACGAAATACATTACCCGCCGGAATAAATTTTGGAGCGGGATATATTAGTTGAAACCGGGATGTCCGATGCGCACATGTGGACTTTTGGTCTTGCAGGGATGACCGAAGTCCTGACTTTGGTCTTAAAGCGAATGGTATGTCCGAAGCAGTTACATTTTCCGCCGGATTACCAGAAACCTGTAATCAGCGTCGAACCCGGGTTGTCCAAAGCGCACATGGATGCCCGAACACAGGGAGGGTGCGAACCCGTGATAAAGTGCCCTTGCGGTCCGGTCAATGATGATGATCAATGTGTCCCGGTCCGAAGGGGACCCGCCTCCCCGGTCCGCGATTGTGCCCTCGCAACGCCATTTCGCCTATACGCCTCGGGAGGTCTGTGCACGCCACTGTCTTTAAAGCGATCATGTCGAACCCGGGATGTCCGAAGTGCACGTCAACTTTTGGTCGTGTAAGGGATTACCGAACTCCTGACTTCGGACTTAAAGCGAATGGGGTGTCCGGGATGTCCGAAGCGCACATGTAAACAAAGCTATGTATCTGCAAGACTTTCGGTTTCGCACATACATGCCGGAATACATTTCCGCCGGATGACCGGGAACGCGTAATCAGCGTCTAACCCGGGATGTCCAAAGCGCATATGTCGACTTTTGGTCTTGCAGAAATAGTCAAAATCCTGACTTCAATCTCAAAGCGAATGGGATGTCCGAGATGGAGACAAAACACATACATGCTGGAATACTACATTTTCGCCGGATCACCGGGAACGCCTCATCTTTAAAGTGTCGGAGGTTGTCAGAGTTCGAAAGCCGGAACACCGGGACTTGAACTCGGAGAAGCCCGTAGCGCTGCATGTCCTCGCGCTGCCCACTAGGCTATCAACGTCGACACACGGCGGAACTGACTTCTGATATAAGTATGTATAGGAGATACATGTATAACAGATGTAGGTCTATTGCGGCGAACCACTGACATTTCTAAATTCCAAAAACTTCAGCTGTTTGATGGATCCACAGTTTTCGGTGTGTTTCTGTTTTTGTCGTAGGTGATTGGTTGTTTTATGTGAAATTTCATGAGTTGTAAACTGTAAATGTTGTAATTTCAATGTACATTTACTAGCGAAAACATATTAACTAAAGCTACTGCTTAAACTAAAGTAGGCTATTGAATGCTAAAATATGATTTAATGCTGATTCTGATGGTGATGTTTTCACATTGTGTCTTTGATGTTTACATTTGTCCATAGCATCTAAATATATATATAAAAATAAAAAATATAAACATTTACTTCCACATTCATGTCTTGTGTTTTCCATCCATTTTTTTTTCATGACAACAATCATCTTACCAATACAGATAATGTCCGAATGTTTACACATAATTTTATACACATCAGATAAATTAAATTGAACATTTTTAAAGAGATCAAAACATTCAGCTTTGCCAGCAACACATTTCCCATCGTGCCTTTAGTCAGCGCTATCGGGGAGGAGCAACAGCAACACCTCCATGGCCACATCACAAGCTCTTTGGCATACGTCAGCAGACATCAGAACAAGTCAGACCGTCCTGAGACAAAACCAGCATACATCTCACCGGTGATCAGCATATTCTGTGCATTTTTAAACGAGCCTAAATAGAGGACTAGAGAGAGTAGAAGAGTAGAAGAAAAGAAGAGAGTTCGGAGACTATAATAGAGTTCGGTCTGGATTAAAAAGTGACTAACAAGGAATTCTTTTGCCATCGTTTTCTCAAAGACATGGTGACTTTTGTTTCTGAGCGTCAAGGACAAGGTGATATTTGGAGCCACTTGTTTAGTTGTTCCAGTGGCATTGCAGCTTTTTAAAAAGTAGTTTGTTGATGAAGCGGATATACGGAGAAAATTTGAGACGGTGCTGGAATTTTGGGCTCCAGCATAAAAAGAGTTGCAAACAGGTGAATAGATTTATGTTTGTGTGTTGCTTTTTAAAAAGTCAGCCTTAGCATACATGCCTCAGGCCTTTTACAAGCCGATTGGAAAGGTTTTACTAAAAATGTAATCTATTAAATACAACTAACGAATCAAATTATAACATTTAATATGTATAATGTGTTATTTTATTATTGGTGTTACATTTATAATTGCATGTTGTAGTTTTCAAATGGATGCTGTGTGTTGTTTATTTGGAAACAAATAAATAAAGTGAGAGAGAATCAGACAAGCTAGGTTTTAAAATGAAAAAGGTTTTAGCATATTTTTGATGTCATACTCATACAGAAGGTCATTTTTGATTAACACATTTGTCAGAGCCAAATAACTGATCTGTCCTTCTCATTGCTTCTTTCATTTGTATTTAGATGTTTGTTGTACTGTATATGTTCAAGAAGGAAGCAATATTTTTTTATTTTTTTAAAAGGGGCACGAAACGCAGTGCTCTATTTGTCCGCAGTTAATTTAGTTACACATTTTAATGAATAACAGATAGCTAAGCAAGACTTGTCGGGTAACCAAAACTGTTAACAGTCTTCTATCAGCCAAGAAGTTGACTGAGAAAGCCAGAGAAGAGCAGAAGCAAGAGACAGAGTGATAGTGATAAAAAGGAACAAAGTTTATTGAATAATCTTAGTAGCCTATTTCAATGCGTATATGCTTCTATTCACTGTGTTTCCCCCACTGCGCTAAAACTAGCTCAACTTGAGCCTGAGCATTGACACCCCTTTCCTATTAATGACAAGTCTCAATCTGTGAGAGGCAGGGCAAGTACGAACGAGCGGTGAGTGTTTCTTTGTTTCAGAAGGTGGGTGCGGCTTACACTGCTCTGCTAAAATCAACTGTGTGCTGTAGTCACCTTGAAGAGATTCCACTGGACTTCATTTGGACTGTTCTCAAAGAGAACAACCTACATACGTGTTTCACAAATAAAGTTTAAAAAGGAAAGTCAGGTGTTTGATGGACTTCTGTATCCAGTGACTGAATACTAACTAAGGTTAGCTGACTCCATAATTGAAAGGTAAAGTCTAAAATTAGCTAGTGTTTTAACATATTTGTGTCCATTTAATCTTTAAGTTACAATTTACTTTTTATTTTAAAAAAATACCATTATGTGAGATTTGTTTAGTTTGTCTTGTGAGATAAACTGTGTTATAGACTGAATGATGTATGTAGTAATTTGCCATGCGGAAGTGTACATTTTCAACAAAAGAAAATAAATACATAAGTGTGGAATATTTCTGGCTCAGTCTTTTTCTTCAAAGCTATATTACAAATTCTTTCATTTTTCACCAGTATTTGTATTGGCAAAACAGTAGACATATAATAGTAAGATTGGTATTTAGATTGAAAATGTATTGTAAAGATATCATTTATGGTTGAAAAATGTAAACGTTTACTATTTTCTCCGGTATCAGTTTTAAAGTAATTTTAACTGCACATTGTATAAACTTTTCCAAGCTTCTTTACAACTTGAGCTTTTTTATAACTTGCAAAAGCAGTTTGGTGATGACGCAGATAGAATACGGAGAACATTCGAGAACATGCTGGATCAACCGTGTACAAACTTTTCCAACCTTTTTTTTCTTTTTTTTCATTAATTAGAAATAAAACATTTTTGGTGATGGTGCAGATAGAATATGGAGAAAATTCAGGCTCATGGGCTTCACCCACACCTGAATACACCTGAACACGTAAAACAAGATTTGTGTTTCTGTTTCTGTTTTTGTCATATGTGAAATGTTGGTTGTTTTATGTGAAATTTCAGTAGAAGTTATAAATTGTAAATGTTATAATTACAGTGTACTGTATACTGAAATTACTCCATAAACGAAAGTTCAAGTTGAATGATAAATTATGAGTTAATGCTGGTACTTGCATACTTGATCATTGTGTTGCTTATTTTATGGCTATATGATTATATATGTTTGTCCATAACATCTTAAGAAAAAAAAACATGTCTTGTCTTTTCCATCATTTTTATTTTATTTTTTCAATGACAACAATCATCTATCCAATACAAAGAATGTGAGAATGTTTGGGAATATTTACAGATAATTTCATACACATCAGTTAAACAAAACTGAACATTTATGAACAGAATAAAACATGATTTTAAACTGTGTCGTCAAAAAGACATTTCCCATCGTGCCTTTTGTCAGCGCTGTCGAGGAGCAACTGCAGCACCTACAGTACATGGTCACATTAGAACAAGTCGGACCACACTCACACACATTTCTAACCAGCATACATCTCACATGGATCACCGGTGATGGGTTCGGCACAGATTTGGCATATTTTTAAATGAGCCTAAAGAGAGGGTATGATGTGGACTCCCTTTAGTATTTGAAACCAGATACACCAACACTTCATTCTGAATCATCGGCAGAGATTTGATTGTTTAGGGACGGCCAACAAAAAAATGCAGTCTTTAAAATGGACAGGATGCTGTAGAGCATGTTTATGCAAGATGGATTTGCTTTAAGTGATGTTGTGTGTTCTATCAGTTGTTTGTAGTCTATTTTGGATGCACATCCTTTCTTTGACTTTGTGATTCCTCTGTATATTCCCACACATTTTTTTGATCTTAGACTGAAAACAGGATTGCCACTTTCACCTGCATGACCAGGGGCCTCATTTATAAAGACTTGCGTAGAAACCATCCTTGATTTTATCTAAGAACTTTTCTGATTTGATCGTAAGAGCGATTCAGAGAAACGAACGCACGCACGAAATCCATGTGTACGCCAGTCATTCGGTTATAAATCACAAATGATTGTGGAATTGTGTGCAGCTGAATGTTCCGCTGTCGAAACGCCCCTGCTTAATTAATTAACATATAAAATGAGCTCATTCCTAAAGCAAAAACTCTGTGACAATGGCAAGTAAAAAGGAGCGCAAGAAACCATATTATGGTGAGGCTGAACTATCTGCAATACCAGGCATTACCACAAGGAAACGGTCGTACGCCAAGCTGGAATCTGACGTGGAGATAAGTACTTTTCCACGTCAAAGACGGTTTTTATAAATCTGTACTTTGACGTGGATTTGATCGTACGAACACTCTAAGATCAAATCAGTGCGTAAGAAAGTTTTATAAATGAGGCCCCTGCTGTGGACATCAGAAACTCTTTTCTTTGCCTTTTCTCATTCATGCCAGAGGAATGAGTGATATCTTTGCATGTGTGCATTTGAAGATTCCCCTGGCTATCAAATGTGTAGAAATATAAATCCTCGTTATGACTGGGTGCACAAATGCGGTCAAGTAAACCTTTGCCTAAAACATCTGTTTGCCCAAATAATTTAACAAGGCACTGATCTTTGTCATGAAATATGTGCTGTTCTTTGGGAAGTTCTGCCTTATAAATCAGAACAAAGTCAGTGTTGGGGAAGAAAACATATGCGTCATATAGACAGGTGTACTCAAATGTATGATAGGCAGTCAAAGTGTAATCATTCCCCAGGTAGACTCCATAGCAGGACTTGATTTTGTTTTCTCGTTTCAGTTTGATCCAACATACTGGCTCTTTTGTTAACCGGAATTCATCCCAGTTTGTGATCTCAGACTGTGTGATGATCTTTCCATTTCTGAACAACAGTAGACCTCGATGTAATTTAAACATTTTAATGCAAGCTTCTACATCAGAGGAGCTCATGCAAGGAACACTGAGTCCTTCGTTCCTTATGCTGCAGTTGAAAGACACATCATCCTCATGAGTTGTTGAATTGGACAAGGGACCAGCAGTCTCAACTGCTACAAATGCCTTCTGAAACACAGAGCACACATATGAACATGTAACACTTATTTGTCACTCTGAGAGATGGTAGATACTTTGCATTAAAATTATTTATTATACTCATAACTGTTCACTTTCACCTGTTGTATATTCATGAATGCAGTTTTCGTATGCGTGTCCTTTTGAACCTTCTCAGTTTAGTTTGATGATCAATGACCTGAAATACACAGAAATGCAATTGAAGTATCAATTACTCGAATTAATTACTGTCATGTAATGTAGATGGGATCTACTGCTTTAGTATTTGATGATTTTATTAACAAACAAATTAACTGGATTTACATATAGATCCTTAGCCAATTTACCAATTTTAAACATTTGGCAAACACTTGTATTGCATTCAAGGTACACATTCTATCAATTCTTGCTTTCCCTGGGAATCAAACCCCATGACCCCATTGCTAGCGCTGTGGTCTGTAGTTTGAGACTTTGTTCCCCACCTCAATAGGGCACTTTATCTAACTTTCAATTTGAGTAAAAGGAAACTTTACACGCCTAGTTTCAAAGACACGGCTTAAAGGAATGCATGCATTGTGGTACTCTCATAATGTGGCAAAAAAGTTTTTTTTTTCTTTGTGCATAAAAATGGTTCTCGTAGCTTCATAATATTATGATTGAACCACTGATGTCATATGAACTATTTTAACTTTGTCCTTATTACCTTTCTGGGCCTTGAACGTATAGTTGCGCTGCTGTATGCTGGACCGGAAAGCTCTCAGATTTCTTTAAACATATCTTGAGTAGCACTGGTGAATTTGCAGCAATTGCCAAAAATACATTATATGGGTCAAAATTATATATATATATATATATATATATATATATATATATATATAGCCTATATTTTTTTTATGCCAAAAATCATTAGGATATTAATTAAAGGCCATGTTCCATGAAGATATTTTGTATTTCTTTGACTTTACGCTCAAATTGAGTTAAGGTGCACTGCATTTAGCAGTTCATCACGTTACTGTGCCGCCCTGGAGTTATACAGTAGTCTGCCTTTGTTTTACTTTACATTAAAGTCTGCCGCGTTCAAATTGAAGCCTAACTTGTGTACTTTCATACATCTGTCGGCACTTAATTAGACAAACCGCGATCTAACAAACTGCTCCATATACAAAAGCACTGTATTCAAGCAACAACTAGATAACTTTTGGCAGCAATAATTAATCGTAAGTAATCTTTAAAGTTTTAGTTTTATATCTTTTTATAATGCAGATTATTCAATCTGTGTCAGCTGTCAGTCTGGGGCTGCCCTTCTGCACGTGTGAGGACTGGAATGCCGTAGCATGTATCACACATAAAAGCAGTGACAGTTCGCAATTAAATCCCTTTTCTACCTATTCTAGTAACACGATGAAATCCATGGCAATGAACGTCACCGGAGATCGTTCATAGCCCTTTTTCTCAGTTTCACATTCCATCGAGTTAGAGTTTTTTTTTTTTTGACTTGTAAGGCAGAGCAGAAATCCACCTGTCACTCAAGTTTATGCAAAAGCTATTTAACTAATTATTAATGCAAAACTTTAAGGTTTGATATAATTTAAACGGCTAAGTTATAAAGAAATTCACCCCCTCACAGTTGTCATGAAGGGCAAAATTAGCTATATAGACCAAAACCGCTTTTTGTACCAGGCTGTAAACAGTTTTTTTTTTCTGCTGTTAAGCTTGGCATTTTAACAGCTCCTTTTTGAGCCAGACTGCTCACTGCAGAGCCAAATGGCCTCCAGCTCCACCTCAAATGGGTGGAGCTATGTTGAGGCATAGGGTAAGGCGGGGTAGGGCTAGGGTGTGGTTAGGTGTCTATCTCCACCCATTACCTCCAGCTACTCCCATGTGGCTCTGCAGCGAACACTACCGCGTCTGTAGCGGCCAGTCGACAAATTGCCGTTTAAGTTACTTCCGTGTTGGTTTCAAGAGAGACGGAGGTTGCCGCTTGGTAGATAGGAGCGGGAGGGGTTCGTAAGGCGGGACAGACCAGACGTATGAAGCGTAACGGGACTACAGGTGTGCACAATACCTATGAGGCTATCGACTATGACACGAAACGTTACTCACGTATATAGGCTACTACATATGTATCACAGAGCAAACAGGCAGTGTTCTGGTATCATCTGCAACTCTACTTTTATTTCTCATTTAATACATAGTAGTCTATAAAGCACTTCGCAAGAGTCAAGTAAACAACTTACCTTGTCCGGATTTGCACTTGTATTCCAGTCCAGAAATCCAGAGATCCAGCCCGTGACACTGAGGTGAAAGACTTGCAATGGATACTTGTAAGAAGACATGATGCCAAATTTTCGGCAATTTGAAATTATCGGCAAATTGCTGTTATAAAGCGACGAACCCGAACTTAAGGTGTCCGAAGCGAACATGTCGACGAAGCAACAAGCATGACTTTCGGTCTTGTAAGGCAGTGGTTCTCAATCCTGGTCCTGGAGGACCCCTGCTCTGCACATTTTGCATGTCTCCCTTATTTAACACACCTGATTGAGATCTTCAGCTTGTTAGTTCAGTTCATGGATCTCTACTAATGAGCTGATGATCTCAATCAGGTGTGTTAAATAAGGGAGACATGCAAAATGTGCAGAGCAGGGGTCCTCCAGGACCAGGATTGAGAACCACTGTTGTAAGGGATGTCCGAAGCGCACAATTCGATGCTGCGAGGCATAACTTGACTTTCGACTCGCAGGGATGCCCAAGCTCATTATGACTTCGGTCTGTGAGGATACCCAAAGCTCACGTCGACCCGCTGTTGTACACTGCTTTTTCCACATTGAACCACGGAGCCCGAACATTACGAACATATTTCTTGGAGCGAAGTGAGAAATGCCCGAAGAGTTCGTCACAAAGACTTAAAGTAATATCTACATCCATTTCAAACTGCTGTTTTGTAGCATAGTATTGGTTCTCGAGCTGGGACTCGAACTCCTGCTGCCCGAAGAGCATCGGCGTTCCATGTCTGTGAGCTGTCCACTAGGCTATCGACCGCGTCGCATACCAGCAGTAACTTCTCATATATGTATATAGACATTGACAGACAATGCCCCTTAGCGGCGAGCCACTGGAATTTCGAAACGTTACCAGATCGGTGGGCGGGGCCAAAACAGAGGGGCGTTTTCTACCGTGTTACCTGAAATCACGTGACTTTGGGCGAACGTTTGAGACGCACTCCGAATCACTAGATTCGAAACACATGATTCGCCAAGGTTTAGAAGCCTTTATGCAGGTTTTCGAAAGCATCCATCACAAATAATCATCTGACTGTAGCCTATTCGGGAATGCAGGTGTTATAACCGCTTACACGTAAGGTATAAGTGAAAAACCCTGTGAAGAACAACATAGTAAATGTTAGGCTAGTAGTTAAATACACAAGCAGCACAGAAGGATCGATCCGGTTGCAGTTACAGAATGTAAACACGACAGGTGGGCTACGTTTATGAAACACCTTAAATTAATAGTTCAGTCTAAAGTTGTCTAACAGATAACTTTACAGCAGGGGCTGGCTCAAAAGTACATTATTAACACTTTTCACTGAAACAGTGGTTTAAATGTGTTACTTCGGTTTAATGTGTTGCTTTAAGTTCATCAGAATGTAATAGCACCTCGCTCCGATTATTTGGACAAACAGAACAAATCAAACAATCTGTAACATATAGGCTACTGCAAGAAAGTTGGCTTTACATATGCCTGTTTGTTTAAAATTCAACCTTAAAAAACCTGATTTACAGCATATATGATAATTCCTATAAATACCAGACTATTCTTTATCCTGGTAGTTGTATATACAGGGCTTTTGTGTACATGCAGTTGTCTCTTATCCAATTTTTAATCTCCTGTTTTTTTTGCACTCTTGATTTGTTATAACTTTTGTCAGTCTATAGTACTCCAATCCCCAGTTTCAGAGACAAAGCTTAAGCCTTATCTTAGACTAAAATGTAAATCTGAGCTGTTTTAACTGAAAGAAGCTTGCACTGACTGATCTTAAAATATATCAGTGCCTTTGTTTTGTCTCAGGATGCACAATGGTAATGTTTTTTCTAAGCAAGTTTAAAAAAATAAATTAATTAATGTCCTAATTGACCAATGGCCTAATCCTGGCTTAGTCTAAGCCCTGTCTGTGAAACCAGGCCCAAATGTTTTTCTGGTCCAAGCGATTAGTACAGCCAAAAATGTGACAATAACGGACTATTTTCAGCAACAACAATCAGTAAAATTTTAAAGGATTTAATGATACAACATAAGTTAATGCTGATTCTTTTAGATGATGTTTTTTCATAATTGTGCATCTTTGATGCTTAAATTACACTCAGAAAATAGTTGTAAGCGTACATTTTCATCAGGAATTACAATATTATGTTTTTACTGATATATACTAAAACACAGAGGATATATATAAAAAAGACTGGTATAGAAATGTTTACACTGATTTTTTTTTTTAAGAAGATCTTCCTCTTTTCTACAGTATTTCCAACATCATACTGGTTGCCTATTTTATTCTGTAAAAGGCTATAAAGTATTTGGTACCTATATACAATGCTGAAGATCATTTTACAGTAGATCAAAACATGCAATAAGCTGTGTCATTAGCAAGACATTCCCAGATGTACCTAGAGAGGAGCAACTGCACCTACAGTGCCTTGCAAAAGTATTCATACCCCTTCATTTTTTTCACATTTTGTTGCAGCATTATGTTAAACTGCTTTAAATTACTTTTTTTTCCACATCAATCTACATCTCATATACCATAATGACAAAGCACATAACAAGTTTGTAACAACTTTGCAAATTTATTAGAAATAAAAAACTGAAAAGATCCCGTTGCATAAGTATTCATACCCTTTTCTGGGACACTCAAAATTTAGCTCAGGAGCATTCATATTGCTTCTAGATGTTACTACACTTCGAGTGGAGTTAAACTGTGGCAAATTGATTTGAATGAGTATGATTTAGAAAGGCACACACCTCTCAGAAAAGGTCTAACAGCTGAAAATGCATATCAGAGCAAATCACAAGTCCTGAGGTCAAGATAACTGCCTGTAGAGCTCAGTGACAGACTTGTGTTAAGGCAATGATCTAGGGAAGAGTTCAGAAAAAAATCTGCTGCATTGAAGGTTCACAGAAGCATGTAGCCTCCATTATCCATAATGGAAGACAATTGAAACAACTAGGACTCTAGAAAATGTCTGCCAGCCCTCATCCAAGCTGACAGAGCTTGAGAGGTGAAAAGGTGAGGCAAAGAATGGCAGATAATTGGGAAAAGCTTGTCACATCATACCCAAAAAGACTTGAGGCTGTAAAGGTGCTTCAACTATAACTACAGTATAACTATAAATTTGCAAATCTGGTTTTTGCTTTGTCATCATTATGGTGTATGGAGTTTATTTTAATTTGGGGAAAAACTAATTTAAAGCAGTTTAACATAATGCTGCAACAAAACAAAATTTGGAAAAAAAGGAAGTAGAAAAGCACTGTACATTTGGCATATGTCAGCATAACGAACAATTCGGACCGCGTGTTCAGTGCATATGTTTAAGTGTAAAGAGAAAGTATGATGTGGACTCCTTTCAAGTAATTTGAGACCAGATAAATCACCACTTCAATCTGAATCATCATCAGAGATTTGATTGTTCGGAACTTGCAGACAGAAAAATTCTTTTTTTAAGAATGCTGGAACATGTAAGGGAAATGCAGGTCAATTTAGCTCAAAGGGAACTGATTATGATTCAATAGGGAATTTGAACAGAATCGTTGTTCTACGGCTGTTCAGAATCGGCGTGCGATTAATGGAACGAGCCGTATAACATCAACTCAATGGATATCCATTTTCCCGCTCTTGAAAAGTAAAATTTGGACGTGATTTCTACAACAAGACTTCACTACATTTTACCAAGAATTGAATTATAGAAACATTTTAAGAATACAATTTCAAGCTCAGGCATGCCAAACACAAATAAACCCTTAAGCTATTAGTTATTAAAAAGGACATACACAATGAGTGGTTATCAACAAGTGTCACTTTGTGTTAATGTTGCAAGTTGTTCTAAGTTCCTATTTAGTTGGTTAGACTTGCTTCAGGTTGGCTGGTGCAAGGGTATCAAACGACAAATTTATGACGGGGCCTGGCCATGCTGGGCCTCTTGTGGAATTTGGGTCTGTAAAAGTGTTTCGACACTTCTAATCGAATCTTCTGAATTGTCTGAACACACTAAAAAAATGGATTGGCTTTTAGTGATGTTGTGCATTTTAACAGCTGTTTGAAATCTCTTTGATGCACATCCTTTCATTGACTTAGTGATACCTGTGTATGGTCCCACACATTTTTTGGATCTCAAACTGAAAACAGGATTGCCACTTTTACCTGGCTGGCCTGCAGTGGACATCAGACGCTCATTACTCATTTCTTTCTCATGTGTGCATTTGGACATACCCCTGATTTCAATTGTGTGGAAAAATAATTTCTCATTCTTACTGGGTGCACAAATGCGGTCAAGTAAACCTTTTCCCAAAACATCTGTTGGCCCGAGTAATTTAACAAGGCATTGGTCTTTGCTATGAAACATGGCGTTTTTTGGGAAGTTTTGCCTCATAAATCAGAACAAAGTCAGTGGTGGGGAAGAACATATATGCGTCATATAGACAAGCGTACTGGAATGAATGACTGTCAAGGTGTAATCATTACCCAAGTAGGCACCATACCAGGACATGATTTTGTTCAAGCATACTTGTTAACTGGAATTCACTCCAGTTAGTGACCTAAGACCATCTAAAGATCTTTGCATCTTTGAATATCATTGGACCTGGCTGTGTTTTAAACATTTTAATGCGTGCTAGCACTTTAGAGGAGCTCATGCAGGGAATGGTAAATCCTTCGTTCCTTATGCTGCAGTTGAGAGTGCCATCATCTTCATGGCTAGTTGAATTGTGTGAGGGACCATGGTCTCAACAGCTGCCGTCTAAACACAGAACACAAAGAGCTGGTAGATACTTGATATAAATAATTACGTATCATGCACATTATTGTAGAGTTTGTTTTTTACCTTTTGTTTATTTATGAATGCAGTTTTTGTATGGGTGTCCTTTTGAGCCTTCTCCATTCAGTCTTGTGAAGAACAAAGGGATGAAACATACCAAAATATAATTAAAAAGGCAAACTAAATCAATTAATGATCTTTTTTTAGTCCATTATAGCCATTGTGCTAAAAAAGCTATTCTCATAGCTTCTAAAAATTACAGTTGAACCACTGTATAACATGGGCTATAATAAGGATGTCTTTACTGGATCTTGGTCATGGTAGAATCCTTGCTGTCTATGCAGGGTCAGAAAGCTCTTGGATTTCATCAAATATATCTTAATTTGTGTTCCGAAGATGAACAGAGGTTTACAGCTTTGGAACAACATAAGGGCGAGTAATTATTGACAGAATATTCATTTTTGGGTGAACTATACCTTATTATCGCTAATCTTAGTATGCTGCTTGTCTGATCAGATTAGTGAGCTCGAACCATAAAAGTAGTTTTTTCTTTGCATTGTATTTTACAAACAAGTACTTATGTATGATTTTATGTTGAAAAAGCTTTTCTGTGAGAATATAATATTGTTTTATGGAAGTCATTTTACTTTCAACAATAATAAGAAAATAGAAATTTATTTCTGTAAATACTTTGTTCCAAACTAGATTAGATTAGATTCAACTTCATTGTCATTACACATGTACAAGTACAAGGCAACGAAATGCAGTTAAGGTCTAACAATAAGCAGCAAGTGCAGGATAAAGGAATAAGTTATAAGTGTACTTATAGGAGATATGTACAGGGAGAAACTATGGATAATATTTACAGATGAAGTACTGTGAGTATAATTTACAGATGATAATTAACTACAGACAGAATGTACAAATAGATGAACACAATATACAGGTTGCTAGTAACTATAATATATATTGCAGGTAGATATGAACATAATACAGGTTGCTGTTTACTAAAGCAGGAATTTACAAATAGACATGTATAGATATAGATTTATCACAAATGTACAATATGTATATGTGCAATGGAAATGTGCATTTACAAATGGGTATGTACTGTGTAATGCAATGAATATTAAATAGTGCAATGGTAATAGGGAGAGTGTGGGGTGTGTGAGGGGCAGAGGTCAATAAGGAGACAGCTCTGGGAAAGAAGCTGTTCCTCAGTCTGCTGGTTCTAGTCCTGTGGCATCTGAAGCGCCTGCTGGAAGGCAGGAGAGAAAACAGTTTGTGGGTGGGATGAGAGGAATCCTTAAGAATACTGCGTGCTCGACGATAAAACAATGGTGAGACGTTAGGAGTAATCAAGCTATTTGAAACAAAGGCTCCTGACTTGTTGCCTTGCTGCCTTTTATCAGGCAGTGATTTTGTAGGCAGCATTTGTGCACAATGGCACCTCACGAAACTGATTTCAGACAGGATTCTGGGGCAGCAGCATTAATGATCTACATCAAATAAGTGAGCTTTAGTGATAACTAAAAGAATATTCAAATGTAATTTCTTACTAGAATTACATCAAAAGTGGAGAAAGTTGGTCAGAAACGTACAATTACTCATAAACTGACCAGCACATGCAACTTTTAGACGCCATCTATGGTAAAAGGATACTCGAAACAAACCACGTTGGTGGTGACACCTGCTGGTCAGAACGGTGTATTAAATGCAACTGACTTGTGTCTAATAGCCTACCTTTAAATATGATTTTAGTATTGTGTTTTTAGAATGTGTTGATTTTAGTATGTGTTTTTAGAGTTAATCAGGCCAATATAAGAGGGAAATATCTACAAAAATTGTCCTTTTTGCTAAACAAACGTGTCATGAAAAATTCCTAGTACAAATTTATAAAAAACTGAACGTAAACATTGATGAAATCACGCGACTTTTGCAGTTTGGTAGGCGCTCCGATTCACTGGTTCGAAGCACATGATTTGCAAATGGTTTCGAATCTTCAGGAAAGCACCAAATCACTAACCATCTGTGCAGGTGTTAAAACCGCATAAGAAATGCTTTTGTTAGACGTGAAAATTGGTGTAAGTTTGTCACCAAAAGGTATGAGTGAAACTCTAAAGAACCAAGTAAGGTACGTCACCTCCGTCAAATAAACATAGCAGCGCACAGAAGGATAAATACAGTTGGTTGCAGTTACTGCATGTAAACAAAACAGGTATGAAAAAAGAAAAAAAGTTCATAAATCCACAATTGTCTAACGGATTACTCTAATTTATCCTACTTGTAAATCTGGCTTTCAAACCTCCGCCCTTTCCCCTGAAAAACAGCGTTGCACTTTTGATTTCAAAATTTTGATTCAATGGGCCATATTGGCGGTGTTACGGTTTAACTGGTTACCGTGTTGTCTGGTGACCAACTTCCTGATTCAGGTCCTCAGCGCCAGATGTGATGGACCGAACGCTGCAGATTCGCCGATTTTGAAAGCACAAACTGACGTGATATTAAGCTGTCTAATAAACGCACACTTGCTCATTACATGTTTTTGATATTCTTGTAAAAGATGACAAATTATTGGTATGATCGCCCGTAGCGGCTGAAATACGAAAAATAAACAAATAAGTCTGTTTGGCACGGGTTTCGAACACGCGCTAAAAATAGTCGCGCTGTGAAGAGACAGGAATGAACGCACGGAACTACCAAGCGGCTTTAATGCAATCACTGATTTTTGAATTCAAGTCAGAATTTTACCCTCGGCGTGATCTGCAGCTGGCTGAATCAAAGAAATGTGCCCGTGTTAACTTGTGACCTGTGTTTATTGGTATGAAAATTAATATTATAGTAAAAGTATATTACATTTTATGGTTTACGATGTTAAAGTACATTTCATTGAGTCCCAGACAATTGTAAATGTGAGGCTACAGTGGTTTAATTAGAAAACGCTATTGTTAAACTATATTTACTATAGTAAAAACATGATACATTTTCTTAATAGACAAGCTTATGTCTCATTTGATTAATATAAAACTTGACATTATTTCAGGTTGTTTTTGCCGTTTTTCTACTATAAATACTTTGGAAACATGTGACTTGATTTCTTGATTGTAGTGAATGAAATGTAACATAAATTCTAGTCTGCTTATGAATGTTACTCTGTAAACGTGTTAAATTGTGATTTGCGTTCGATAGCTGTTGTTTTTAAAGTAAACAATATATAAAATATAGCCTTTTCTATAGACAACAAGCTGCATGTAAATGCTGGGGTAAATGTACCCATTAAGCCCATGTACCCTTTAAGCCCACTTTCAGCTTTAAAGTCAAATAAAAAAGGGAAAAACATATTATATGCAAATTATGATTTTAACCAATTCAGTGATTTGTTAAATCCCTGACACATTTGGCAATGTTGAGTTAGCCCCACTTGTGTAAAAAAAAATCACAAAATTCACTTTTTTTAAAGATAGGCTTAATTGTATACAGTGCCACAAAACGCATGCAAACAGTCAACACAAGCTTCTCTTGAATGAAAAAAAAAACTAAAAAAAAAAAAGCATTTCTTAAAGTGGGCACAATGAAAATTACTATGATGCTTAGTCCACAATATATTTAAGCTTCATGCATGTCTTTGTAAAGATATCTTATAATTTTTTAAAGGAAAACATTGTCTTTTTTTTCACCATTACTCACTGTGGTACCAATTAGGCCCAACGTATGTTTTTTTTTTTTTTTTTTTAATGAGAAATCCCTCTAATTACAAACTTAGATCAATTTTCGGAGTGTGCTTTTACCTTACTAACCTTTTACCTTACCTTATGTTATGTACTACTTTAATTTACAAATATATTTAGATATTTAGGCCTACAAATAACACATTGTGTAGCACTATTATATAATGGGTGTCTGCTAATATTTGATTACAAAAATGAAACATTCTACTATGAGTAGCCTACTATAGACTATATAGACTGCCAAAAGTTGTAACAATTCAAGGAAAGACTATCTTAGGAACAAAATGTGCTTGTGGTTGGCCAAACTGAACCAGGATTTCCAGGGCAAGAATCTTGACAACATTTGTGTTTGTTTTGATCATTTTCAGTCATGCACATGAACTATTAGGCTAATATCTTAATTAATACTACTGTGTGTATCTTTATTACCTATTAACTTTAGTTTGTCGAAATATTGCACCCTGTTCTGATTATTAAGTCTTTCTCTAAATGATTTTGCAGCTTACACACATTCTTTCCGTGGTTTAGATGGCATAAATGACCAGAACAGCATATTCAGTAGTACATTACCAGTGCAATCCATGCTGTTGAATGCATGCATGGATCTGAATGAGTACAGAAATATGATATGAATATAGTGCTATTGCTGACACCGTCGATGGTGTTTATGCCAATTGTAAATTGACTCTTTTAGAGCAAAAATGCTTCAAAGGGTTTCAATACAAATACGAGTACAGTAAAAAATTAATTTATATTTTATTTTTAATCTGTTATTATACTATGTTAACGTTTAAATTAGTTCATTCCAAGGTTTATCTATCATTCATTTGTTTTACTTCTAAAATCAGATTTGACCACAAGGTGGCGCCAACATATTGAATAAAATGACATGCTTCAGTGCTTTACATGTACTTCCAAAATAGACTACTAACAAGAATTAAGTACTCAAAGACATTTATTTTCATAGATTTCCATTCAGGTCTACTCATCGTTATAAAAGTACAAAATAGGGTAATTTATACAGAAAAATATTCTTTATTTTGCAGGTTTGTCAGAAAATACAGGTAAAATGAAGGTACAGTAATTGAAAATAGCACAGAATAACATATATAGAACAAAATTAATTCCTTTAATTGTAAAAAATGTATGCATAGTTTATTTACAGCATATATGTGAAAATTCCTATTCACTATTCTTAATCCTGCTAATTGCATATAAAGCTGCATATAGGGCTTTTGTGTACAAGCGGTTGTTTCTTTTCCAATTTTTAATTATATAATTTAAATTTGATTCAGTATTTTGACGTTTATTTCATAATTATGACAATATGATTTTTTTCTCATGTGGCTTCTTTAGCCTATTTATTACCTTTAAAATGAGGAATGATTTATTATAGATCATCTGATGTGCATTTATTGACGACACCAGCTTATAACTGAAGTCATTTTACCAGATATAGGTGTTGGAAAAATGAATGTTTCAGCTGTGTTTGCAGAGGGTGTGTCCAGGGCAGATGTTTTCTTGGCAGACAGGTAAGTTGATGGGACAGGTGAAAGTATGGTTGCAGCTGGAGACGACGGCGTAACAGAGCTTCCGTTGTCATGCTGTGGCTTTATATGGGACACGCATGCGCAAATGCACCCGGCGTCTGTCAGCAGCCTAATAATGTCATTTCGGAATCTGACGCCAACAAGTGCATAGAGCAAAGGGTTCAGGCAGCACCTCACATAGGCCAGATTGCGTGTTATGATTTCCTGAAAATGGAACTTGGTCCAGTTTTCGCAGTGTTTGGAAGTGGGTGTGAATATTTTAATCAGAAGCACCACAGTGTAAGGAAGCTGGAACAGGAGGAAAAGAACCACCAAAAGTGCCATCAGACGCAAAGTCCTCTGTCTTCGCCAGCATTTGCCACCGGCACGCATCAAGACGCGTCCGATTGCCCCATAACACACTACCATCGCCACGCAAGGGATGCAGAATCCTGCAATCTTTGCCATCTGGGCCCACAGCTTCCATTTGCTCACTTCATCACTCGAAACTTTCATATCACACAAGAGGTTGTCTGAACCCATGTCCTTCTCCAAGGAGCTAAAGCGTAGGTCTGGCAGGCTCAGGAAAATAGAAGTTACTGCGACGGCAAATGCAGACAGCGTGCTGTAAAACAGCGTCCCTGAACTCCTCTTCCGAACGGCCTTGGTGCAAACTACCACCAAATAACGATCGACGCTAATGCAGGCCAACAACAACAGGCCGCCATAGGTGTTGATGGCGTACATACCGCGGTTTAGCTTGCACAGTGCCTCCCCGAAAATCCAGCTACCAATTAGTGTCTCTCCCGTCTGTAACGGAAGAGTCAGCAGAAGCAGCATGTCGGACAGAGCCAGGTAGAACAGGAAGACATCTGTCATGCACCGTAGACGTAGACGACGGTACAGAGCGAAGGTGGCAATGACCAGCCCGTTTCCAATTACGCCTAAGAAGAAGACGATGAGGAAGACTGTGGTCTGGATAGCAGTAATGGTCAGCTCCTGCTCTTTGCTGGCTACACACAGCTCCTCAACATCAGTAATGTTGGGATCGGTGACTGAATCAATATCAGTGTAATTAAGATCATAATCATCAGTGAACCCTAAAAGTGTGGTTGCATCAAAGCTCCCCATACCTGTAAAACATGACAGAAACAGGTCATCAGGTTATCATATTTGATACATGAATTTCTAAGGAGTCATATGCAACTATTACAGAAGGTTCAAACATTCACTGATGCTCCAGAAGTAAACACTATGGCTATGCATTAAGAGCCGAGGGGCTAGTAAAATAAGAAAAATGTGCACATCTTCATTCTGTTCAAAAGTTTTTGGGAGATACAGAGAGACTAATATTAGCTGATATCAATATGCATTTTATGTAAGTAATCTGCTATACTGTTATAAAGATATCATTTATTTGCATCTGAATTTCATTTTATGTTTGGTCATATAAATAACAACTGAACCAAATAGCATATTTTTACTTATTTTGGTCTTCTGAACTAAATAATAGTTTTCCCCTATATTCTCAATATACTGTATCACATGGGCCTTAAAAGCTAGATTACGCGCAAATCACATGTGGACCACAAAACCAGTCTTAAGTAGCACGGGTATTAGCAGTAGGCAGCAATACACTGTATGGGTCAAAATTATAAATTTTACTTTTATGCCAAAAAAATAATTTGTATATTAAGGAAAGATCATGTTTGATTAAGATATTTAGTAAATTTTCTACCATAAATATATCAAAATTAAATTTTTGATTAGTAATATGCATTGCTAAGAACTTAATTTGGACAACTTTAAGGGCGATTTTCTCATTATTTGGATTTTTTGACACCCTTAGATTCCAGATTTTCAAATAGTTGTATCTCGGACAAATGTTGCCATAATCCTAACAAACCATACATCATTGGAAAGCTTTTTTTTTTTTTTTTTTTTTTTTGTAGTCCATG
>NC_133384.1:34388036-34443036 GCF_049309525.1 Garra rufa
AAAAGTTATCAGACAAAAAGACATCAAACGAAAAGTTATCAGACAAAAAGACATCAGAGGAAACGGACTCAGATTAAAAGTTATCAGACAAAAAGACATCAAACGAAAAGTTATCAGACAAAAAGGCATCAGCCGAAAAGTTATCAGACAAAAAGACATCAGAGGAAACGGACTCAGGTGGAGTGTGACGTGTCGCGCTGCCCCGCCCCATATGACGTCACGCGGTTCATAACAAGCAAACTGGTGTGGAACGGTAGATGATGGCAGATGGAGGTAAGTCGCTCCTGATATATTTTATTTTAACGATTTTAATTAAATGCTAAACTAATTCAGTTGTACACACAGGAGAACATGCATTTCATGAGTATTGTGTGCACGTTTAAAAGTTTGTAATATTGCAACTAGCATAACGTTAGCTTTTACGTTGGCAAACTGTAGTAACAAATTAAAGTTAAAGCGAATTATTTCGAGCTATTAGACTGCTTGATGAAAATGTAGCCTAATTGTATTATATAAAGACACATTTTTAAAAATAATTAAATTAACCAGATAATGCAGCTACTTAAAACGTTAGGCCAAGCAAAGCGAGTAATATGGGGCAGAAATAAGTCATTATCTATATCATTATGTACAGTACAGTGCCTTGCAAAAGTATACATACCCCTTCATTTTTTCACATTTTGTTTTGTTGCAGCATTATGTTAACTTCTTTAAATTAGTTTTTCCCCACATAAATTTACAGTCCTTTGTTCCAATCGTCTTCCATTATAGATAATGAGGCTACATGCTTCTGTGAACCTTCAATGCAGCTGTTTTTTTCTAGATCATTGCCTTAACACAAGTCTGTCACTGAGCTCTACAGGCTGTTATCTTGACCTCAGGACTTGGTTTTTGCTCTGATATGCATTTTCAGCTGTTAGACCTTTTCTGAGAGGTGTGTGTCTTTCTAAATCATACTCATTCAATTGAATTTGCCACAGTTTAACTCCACTCCAAGTGTAGTAACATCTAGAAGCAATATGAATGCTCCTAAGCTAAATTTTGAGTGTCCCAGAAAAGGGTATGAATACTTATGCAACGGGATCTTTTCAGTTTTTATTTTTAATAAATTTGCACAAAAGTTTTTTAACATTTCTTTTCTTTTTTTGCTTTGCCATTATGGAGTAGGGAGTGTAGATTGATGTAAAAAAAATGTAATTTAAAGTAGTTTAAAATAAGGCAGCAACATAACAAAATGTGAACAAAATGAAGGGGTGTGAATAATTTTGCAAGGCACTGTAGATAATACAATTTTTTTTTGTGTGTAAATACATCTAAAACAGGACCAACTGGTGGCCTGCAGTTATTTTTCGTAAGGGTAACTTTACTACAGTTTGCCAACGTACAAGCTAAACGTAGCTAGTTGCAATATTACAAACTTTTAAACGTGCACACAATACTCATGAAATGCATGTTCAACTGAATTAGTTTAGCATTTAATTAAAATCGTTAAAATAAAATATATCATGAGCGACTTACCTCCATCTGCCATCATCTACCGTTCCACACCTTTTTTTTTTATATATTTTTTTTATTGCAAGACAAAAAGGAAAACAACAATAAACAGCACTGCATAGAAATACAATAACATAAAAGGAAAGAAAAAGAAAATAAATAAATAAAAACAGCACCTCAATCAGTAAGAAAAAGATCGTCATATGCCTTAAGAAACTTGTTATTCTTGTTATCATCAATAAGTTTAAGAGAATGAACAGTAAGCAAAATCTCTGCGAGAAAGACATCAAATCTAGGTAACATATTAAGAAATTTGGATTTATGAATAAAAAATTTACAATGCAAAACAAAAAAATTTACAACAAGTTCAGTAGCATGGTCACTACTAGAAAAATATAGAAATATTTATTTTAGTGTAAATTTTAAATTAAATTTTACAAAAGAAGATAGATAACATCTTAAGTTCTCCCAAAGAAATTTTACCTGATCGCAATGATAGAATAAATGAAGTAAAGTTTCTTCCTCAACTTTACAGAATACACAAAAATTAGAAATATCAAAAAAACAAGCAATTTGGGAGTTTGTTGGGTAAACATTATGCAAAATCTTAAAATGTATTTCTCTGATTTTATTAGAAATGCAAAATTTTTCAGGAAGTAACCATGCTTTCTTCCAATGTATACAGTCAACAAAATTAGTCCAGAAAAATTTACATCTAGGGGAAGTATATACTGAATAGTGTATCATTTGCCTTATAAACTTACTGTTACATTTTTTATCAAGAAGACAAACTCCATCCAATAAAAGTTTGGGCATAGTTGTTTTTCTCTCACTAAAACAAAGGTATGTTTTAAATAGATGCACATAACTTGGAGACAAACTTTTGATAACAGAATTGAAAGATCTTGCTGGCAGAGGAAGATTGTACAAAATCATAAATTCTTCATATTCCAGTATAGTGCCATCATCTTTAAATAAATCCAAAACAAAAACAATACCTCTGTTATGCCACTTGTCAATAAATAAAGATTTTCCACGGATTAAAATACATGAATTATTCCACAGAATTTCTTTGTGGGGAGAAAAGTTGTGCACATAACACAGTTTCCAAGCAAGTAGAGCTTGTTGGTAAAAATTAGAGAGAGAAATCGGCAATTTAGAAGGGGTGAAATTGCATTTTAAAAGAAAATCTAAACCACCTAATCTATGAAATATAGTTTTGGGGATATAGTACCAAATTGAATCATTACTACAGAGACATTTTTTTAACCAACTAACTACCGTTCCACACCAGTTTGCTTGTTATGAACCGCGTGACGTCATATGGGGCGGGGCAGCGCAACACGTCACACTCCACCTGAGTCCGTTTCGTCTGATGTCTTTTTGTCTGATAACTTTTCGGCTGATGCCTTTTTGTCTGATAACTTTTCGGTTGATGCCTTTTTGTCTGATAACTTTTCAGCTGATGCCTTTTTGTCTGATAACTTTTCGGCTGATGCCTTTTTGTCTGATAACTTTTCGTTTGATGTCTTTTTGTCTGATAACTTTTAATCTGAGTCCGTTTCGGCTAATGTCTTTTTTTCTGATAACTTTTCGGCTGATGTCTTTTTGTCTGATAACTTTTCGGCTGATGTCTTTTTGTGTGATAACTTTTAATCTGAGTCCGTTTTGTCCGATGTCTAATTGTACCAGACCTGACACCTGACGTAGTTTTTCCTGAGACCTGAAGCCTTTCAGTCTGAGGCACGAGGCCGTTTTGTCCTGTGACTGAAGCCTTTTAGTCTGAGGCATGACGCCTTGTCATTGTATGACTGAGGTCTGACGATGTCCTAAAATGTACACCGTACAGGTGACAAGTATTTTAAATCTAAAATTGAAAATGTTGAGTAAGTTGTTAAAAAATGGAATGTTATGTTAGATGTTTGTTTAAATGGTTTGGATCTCTTGGGTTGGTCTTGAGTTCAGCAGAAAGTCATACTGGTTCCCCAAAGTGCAGAGACCTTGTAGGTTATATTGTGGTTATATTGTAGGTTTTAATCGGTGGAATCTGAGGTCAACTCTGCATGGGTGTATGAGTGTTGCACCAAAAACACCACAGCCTTTTAAACTTGTACATGAGAACATGTATCTTTGCAAAACATTGTTAAATAATGCATCTGATAAACTTTCACTTTAACATTGAAGTACATTTATTTGGAAACTAACCATATAATGCACAGGATCACAGTCAGTTGGTCAGTATGGTCCTGATCACTTAATTTTGCAGTAAAAAATAAGTTAATAATTAATAATAGTTGATTAAACAGTCCCTATGTAGACATGTCTTTGTTTTGTGTACACACTAGTGCTGTGCGTGTAAATCAGTCTGAGTAAATATTGAACAAGAGTCAAGTGATTCTCAGAAGGCATATCTTCTCTTTCTTTCTCACACAATGCCCTCCACCCTTTCGCTTTCCCACCCGTTTTTCTGTTTTGTTTTGAGTAATCTGTGGTTGGCAGATCGTTGATGGTACCAATGTTTACTTGAAGCATGCTGTTCACAGTTTTCAACACACATACACACACACACACACAAACGCACACATCACATTTGACCTTGTTTTGGTTGTGGAAGGTATTAGGTTTTATTGAGGCTGCAAACTGCAGGCATGAGGTTTTATTTTATCTATTTCTTTATACTTAATCAAATTCAGTTTTAAGGCAATATAGGCTCTGATTGCGAAGACTGTTCCAAGGCATTTATTTGCACTTAAAAATATGACAACTTTATTAAAAGTCGAGTCCCCTGCATAGAAAATAGCTATTGAAAGTATCTACTTATGGCAGCAGTAACCAGAAAGGCGCTAACTATGTTTTAAATTATGTTTCTTAATGAATCATTAATGAAGCACTCATACAATTTTGTATTACGCTTGTGTTTTTATGCATTTTGTAAATGCATTTTTTTTTTAGTATTTGTTACCTTATGCAATTCTTATATATTGGTTTATGTGCTTTCAAAATGAGTTGTGTGTGATTGCAATCAAGTCATGAGCAGTATGGCTGAAATTAAATGAAAAGGCCTGTGCTTCTGAGCTGGTATTTTGTGCAACGCTTCAATTTGGTCTCGGTACGAGATGCGATATTGAATGTCACAGGAAGTATGCTCACTTGATGCAACTGGACAATTTCCGATCTGAATGATTATGCAGAGACGATGTTGTTAACATTTGTAGCTCGGGTGAGAAATTCAGCATTATAAAGTGACCCAGTTTAACCTGACCTTTTTTTTTTCTTCTTTTTTTTTGAGCAGCCATTTTTATAATTTTTATTTTTATTTTTTTAAATGCATAACATTTCTGGTCGATTGTTTATCTAAACTGAATTTTTTTATTAGATCATGTCTAAAATAAACGTGCAGTTTTTGGTTAAGGAACACATATAATGCATCTTAATGCAGCTTTTATATCTTTTTTATATATAAAAACAATGACTGTATGATTTTGAGATCCATCCTTTCACACTGAGGATAACTGAGGCACTCATATGCAACAATTACAGAAGCTTCAGATGCTCACTGATGCTCCAGAAAGAAAAATGATGCATTAAGACTTTTTTTTTTTTTTTTGGAGCAGCCATTTAAAAAAAAATTTTTTTTTAAATGCATAAAATTTCTGGTTGATTGTCTAACCTTTTTTATTAAATCATGTCAATTATGCTAAAAAAATAAATTGTTGTTGTTTATGGTTAAGGAACACATATAATGCATCTTAATGCAGCTTTTATATAGTATTTTTTTGTATTTTTATTATTGATTTATCATTAAGTGTGATTTAAAATTTAAAAAACCAACAAGCATTATGCTCATTTACCCTCTTTCCAGAAATACCTAAAGGGATAGTTCATCCAAAAATGAAAATTCTGTCATCATTCTGTCACCCTCAACATTTATTTATTTAGTTGAACACAGTATTTTTGTTCCACACTGTGGAAGTCAATGGCTACCGTCAACTGTTTGGTTTCTTCAAGATGTCTTCTTTTGTGTTTAACAGAAGAAAGAAACTCATACAAGTTTGAAACAACTTGAGTGAGAGTAAATGATGACAGAGGTTTTTTTTAGGTTAACTGTCCCTTTAAAATAGTTGTATGTACAATTTTCCAGTTGTATGTACACTGTTGTTGCTGATTTTATTACATTTTCTCATGTTTAGTAAGTGAGATGCCTCGATGGATTTGTTCCTCTGTTAAAATTAACACCCATTAGACAACTGTTAGCCTTGTTGTGTTGCACGCACCAAGTTTTGAGAACTGAGTGTCACATTTAAAGACATTTTATGAGTGTTTTATTTCCAGTAAGTGTTTATTTGATTAATGCAACTGGACAATTTCCGATCTGAATGATTATGCAGAGATAATGTTGTTAATGTTTGCAGCTTGGGGTGAGAAATTCAGCATTATAAAGCGACCTGACTTTTTTTTTTTTTTTTTTGAGCAGCCTTTTTTATTATTATTATTATTTTAAATGCATAACATTTCTGGTCGATTGTTAATTTAAATTGATTTTTTTTATTATTATTATTATTAGAGCATTTCAATTATGCTATAAATTAACTTGTTTTTGTTTAAGGAACACACATAATGCATCTTAATGCAGCTTTTATATAATAATTTTTTTATTTACCATTAAGCCTGATTTAAAATTTAAAATGCAAACCACCAAGCATAATGCACATCTCGTTTACCCTCTTTTCAGAAATACCTAAAGGGATAGCTTCTCCAAAAATGAAAATTCTGTCATTTAATCACCCTCAACTTTGTTTATTCTGTTGAACACAGTATTTCAGTATTTTTTTCCCCACACAATGGCTATCGTCAACTGTTTGGTTATTACCATTCATCAAGATGTCTTCTTTTGTGTTCAACAGATTAAAGAAACTCATACAGGTTGAAAACAACTTGAGGCTGAGTAAATAATGACAGATTTTTTGGGTGAACTGTCCCTTTAAAACACTGTTGTTGCTGATTTTATTACATTTTCTCATGTTTAGTTAGTGAGGTGTCTCAATGGATTTGTTCCTCTGTTAAAATTAACACCCATTAGACAACTGTTAGCCTTGTTGTGTTTCACGCACCAAGTGTTGAGAACTAAATGTCACACTTAAAGAGTGTTTTATTTCCAGTGAGTGTTTATGTGATGAATGTAAAGTTTACATGCACCTTGCAGAATTTGCAAAATGTTAATTATTTCACCAAAATAAGAGGGATCATACAAAATGCATGTTATTTTTTATTTAGTACTGACCTGAATAAGATATTTCCCCAAAAAAGATGTTTAGATATAGTCCACAAGAGAAAACAATAGTTGAATTTATAAAAATGACCCTGTTCAAAAGTTTACATACGCTTGATTCTTAATACTGTGTTGTACCTGAATGATCCACAGATGTGTTTTTATTTTTGTTTAGTGATAGTTGTTCATGAGTCCCTTGATTCTTCCTGAACAATTAAACTGCCTGCTATTTTTAAGAAAAATCCTTTAGGACTGACAATTTTTTAGTTTTTTTTTTCAGCATTTTTGTGTATTTGAACCCTTTCCAACAATGACTGATCCATGTTTTCACACTGAGGACAACTGAGGGACTCATACGCAATTATTACAGAAATTTCAAACCCTCTCTGATGCTTCAGAAGGAAAAACAATGCATTAAGAGCCAGGGGGTGAAAATGTATTTTGTCTTCTGGGAAACATTTTCTTCTGTAGCTTCTGAAGGGCAGTACTAAATGAACATGTATATATATTTAGGCAAAATAAGGAAAATGTACAAATCTTCATTGAGTTCAAAAGTTTTCACCCCCTAGCTCTTTATGCATTTTGATCCTTCTGAAGCATCAGTGAGCATTTGAACCTTCTTTTAATAGTTTTTAATAGTATAAGTGTGCCTCAGTTGTCCTCAAAAACTCTAAACACACATGCAAACATTTGCCTTTGCGGTTTTCACGAACACCTCATTTTTGTCAGTTTCATACATACTACAGGTCACCACGTAAGCGAAATACACAAATAAGCAAAATCACCCACAGTGTGCTCGCATTTGACTGCTGGCGGGTGTTAATTTCACACTCTGCTGTAGAAAGATGCCACCATGTTTTCAAATCAGCACTTTTTCTCGTGCTGTTTTTTGCTTTGTTTGTTCATTTTATGCTTTTTCCTATTTATTCTAATTTTATCTTGCATCTGGCAGTGGATGGAGTATTTCCTCACAGTTACGGGCCGCTGAATGCATGCAGACGTGCACACATGGGACACATGGGAGAGTTCTGGATGCTATTCAGATTACTGAGCTCAAAATAAAGATATTGATCAGTAGGGCAGCTTTTTGGGTAGTATGTGACAGGATGCGACAGATGTTTGGTAGTGGCAGCTCTGCTAAATTAGCATTGGCTCATTTCCTGTGAGTTATTTGCAGAAACAAGTCCTGTTTTTTTATTTGACACTGTGTCTGGAGTGTTGTTTGCTTCATGTCAGAAATCACAGTTTACAGCAGTGATAGAATCTGCACAGTTGTCCATCTTAACAAGTGACTGAGAAACAATAACAACTATATATTTAGAGACGTAATTATGAATTTGACAATCTTGGTGACTAAATTTAAATATAGTTACTTCACTGTTTTGTCCTGTATGACATTTGACTTTTAGAGGTATTGTGAATTAGGGATTATAAATCAAGTAAACTGAGATATACTTGGGGTCCAAAAGTCTGATATATTGTTTAAAAAATGAATAAAAATAAAAAAAAATCTGAAATTAGTAAATAAAATGAAGATTATTGGAGTATGTTTTAAAAGAAAATTGTAAAAAATTGTCAGAGTATGTTTGATATATATATATATATATATATATATATATATATATATATATATATATATATATATATATACTATTTTAGTCTTTTAGTCTTAAAAATTTACTAGCAATTTCTTAGTTTATATGCCGATTTTGTCAGTGTAAATAAAAATTTTACTTAAATGTCTTTCTTGTCAATACTTTATTTGTGAAATTTACTAGCAATTTCTGAGGGAAAATTGTTTCTACAGCAGTTTCAACACTATCTTTTACCTTTGCATTTTTATTTAATAAAACTTAACACAAATGTGTCTTATTACAAATTATATTATCAGCATAACAATTAATGAGTAAAAACTGAATTGCTAAGTATTTTGAGAGTAAGAATTTAAAAGTATCTTTGGTTTTTTGGTTTGTAAATCAACTTATTTCTATTTGTATATGTTTATTTTCAGATATAAATACAAAAAAGCTAAAAAAAAATTAATCATTCTAGTCTTAGACTGTTAAACCCCACCATACTTTTTTTTTTTTACCTTTTTTGATGTTTTTAGACTTAAAACGATCAGCAGTCACACAAATTTATTTTAAAGTAATCTTTATTCTAAAGTGTTTTTATTCTATATTGTATTTTATTTTGTATTATTATTTTATTTTATATATTATGTATTATTATTATTTTATATTATATATTTATATTTTATTTTGTATTATTATTTTATATTATATATTTTATGTTATTATTTTATATGATATATTTATATTTTATTTTATATTTATTTTACAAATACTATTTTAGTCTTTTAGTCTTAAAAATTTCATGCTTAATTCAGTGTCTTACTTGGCAATTATTTGTAGTTATTTGTGAAATTTAATAGCACTTTCTTAGTAGTTTCTACAGCAATTTTGTGTAAATAATCTTATTTCAAAGTGTAAATAAAAATCTCTCTATACACACACATGTATATATATTTCATGTTTAAAGGATAGCTATAATGCAACCTGGGCTGTTTTTTTTTCTTTTCTTTTTTTTTTTTTTACTGTAAACGAGACAAACTTATATCTAAAAGCATAATTACGACAAACGAGCCGTTTTTGAGATTGACCGTCTTGCCAGTCAAGAGGTGTCGATCTCCGAATGCGAATGAATGGACTCCATATGAGGCTCTTTTTACAACTAGAAGGTTAATATTGTTTTTCACTTGCGACAAAGCAACGAATTAGCCGTGCATTTATATGGAAATATGCTTTAGGAGCTATCCATCTGTACTCTCCTCGCATTCGGAGATCGACACTTCTTGACTGGCAAGACGGCCGCGAGCGGAAACTCAAACAGTGAAAGTGAGTTGTTCAAAAACTTTCTTTTTAGTAAACAATGTTCTCAATGCTGGAGTTCATGTGTAGAGACCCAGGCGATACTTCGAGCAAAGTTTCATGGTGTGTTGAGCCTTCTTCGTGTTGTAAAAATATCGATTTTGATGCGCTCAAAGTTATGCCCCTAGTACTCCCATTCACCGGCCACTGACCACAAAAACGGAATCACGGTCAATCTCAAAAACGGCTCGTTTGTCATAATTATGCTTTTAGATATAAGTTTGTCTCGTTTACAGTAAAAAAAAAAAAAAAAACAGCCAGGTTGCAGTTTGGCAATAGTTATCCTTTAATTAAATGCCCTACTTGTCAATACTTTATTATTTGTGAAATTTACTAGCAATATGTGAAATTTGTTTCTACACCATTTTTACCTTTGACTTTAAGAGTATCTTTAGTTTTTGTTTTTTTATATCAACCTATTTCTATTTGTATTAGTTTATTTTCAGATATAAATAGAAAAAAAATCATTTTAGTCTTAGACTTTTTTTTAACCTTTTTTATGTTTTTAGACAGTTAAAACTATATGATCAGTAGGCACGCTAATTTATTTTAAGCAATCTTTTAATCTCATCATACGACTACTTTTGAGTTATTTGGTTTTATATGAACAAAAATCATAAATCTAAATCATAAATCATAAATTTGTTTTGTTGATTTGTTGACAGTAAATGACCTTTCAGACAAAGTGTGTCAAGTCTATTAGTTGCGTGTCTACCTCTTTAGTATGTTCTCCGCAAACAGCATGCAACCTCACGCAAATCAGCCACATGTTGTATGTTCAAATATAGACGTCTGGGTTCGGAGATCCCCTCATGGCACGAATTAGAGCGGATACAGAAAAACAGCATTAACTCAAAAAATACAATGTTGTGCTGCTGAGTGGGCGATAAATTCTTTTAGTAGATTCTTGCATCTTCTTGAAATTATAGTTTCTTGCATTACACCACGCATGAACTGAGCTGTCCATTTTGCAGTGTTTAAAGCATAAAAGCTGTAATTGCTCAGCAGATACATTCATATTTTAGCAGTGATCGCGCAATTCAACGTGTCAAGAAATTACTTAATCCTGCTGTTTGTACTGGTGACATAATGCCATTTCAGCTGTTGTGTTTTATTACCTAATATAATGTGAATTTGAGACGTGATTATGGCGAAGCAATCATATTGCATATAATCTGTCAACAAATGAATAAGAATATCTTTCCCATATTCAGTGGCTTAGTCTTTTGTCTTCAGGAACATTTTGTTCATAAGTGCACTCCAAGTGCATTTCATAATGAGGATTAGACATGTTTAGCTGTACAATTGTATACAAACTGTTTTTTTTTGTGTTACATAATTCAGTTTGCTAAGTTTATTTACTTATCTTGATACAATTACAGTACTCTGATTCTTTGTAAATATTCATGTCATGATGATTGCACTAAGACAGACAGAATATTGTGTGTATGCAAGATAATACATCAGATAATTGTAAACAGGGTTGAACATAAGAGAGCGACTTTGAAAAACAATTGCTGTACATTATGTAACTTTTTTTTTGATGCAGTCTGCAACAGACAAAATTTGTGCTGATCATTGAAATTCTGCAAGCAGTAGTAACAGTAACGCACTGTATAGTTCACAGATAGAAACTAGGCAAGGTGTCAACCTGAAAGGAAAGTATTATCAAAGAAAACAGCAAAACTCTGAAGTTCGAATTACACCTGCAAACCACAAGACGCCGCTTAGACTGAAATTGTGGTAAAATTACATTTTAGTAAAGTAAAAGATTTGTGACTCGAAAAGTGGCCATCAAGAGATTTTTATTTTGTTTTCAGTACAGCATTCTTAAAATGGCATTGATGCTTCCATTAAGAACTTTTTATTCTTTTTATTCCACAAAAGGTTCTTTAGATTGTAAAAAAAAAAAATGTAATGAATGTAAATAAATGTTCTTCACTGCAATAGGTTCACTGAAAGGATCTACTAAGAAACTAGGACGTATTTTACAATCAAAGATTAACTTTACCAAAAGTGAAATAGAAAAAGTAAATAACAAAAGCTGTTTTATTGTCATTTCTCTTCGCACAGTAGGAGCGGAAACAAAATATGTCTTCGAAACCACGGTACAAAACTTTAAACACAGCTTAGCCAACATGTGGGCAAGTCTAAGTCGGAAATAGAGCGCTTTTACCACGTCAACATCTTATAATCTCACAACAATCATACAGAATGCACATTAATGTATTTTATGCAAAATTGTGCATGCAGAAAAAACAAATAGGTTTTGACTGTTTGATTAATTGCTTGAAAGTAGTTAAAGTCTTTATTCATTCTTGACATTTTCTGACTTTTTCTTCTTTAGGATCATGTCTGTGCATACAAAGGCTGTACAAAAATTACAACCCCCATTGGTTTTAATGCAGTTTGCCACAAATCAACAGTTTAAAAACACTAAAGAGTCAGGTAAAAACAAAAAACCTTTATTGTAGCTTGTCAAAGACTAAAATATAAAATGCACTTTGAAGAAAGTTCTTCTGAATCCTGGAATGATGTTTTTGGTTGTTAGCTTTCCAAATCTCAATTACTAGAACGAGAACATACCTGCTACTAAAGCACACTTACTGGATGTTGAAAAGCCATTTGGAAGTTAGCAGTAGGAAACATATAATCCCGTAATTATGAAAACTCCCTTCGCAGATACTTATCAGGGCAGGAAGTCAAAAGCTCTGGCTCCAAACACAAAATGCAAACACAAAGCTGCACTCCTATTTCCACTAACTGGAGCTACATAGAAATGTCTCATCCCAAACTATCCGCGAACTCCCGGTGGATGGGAATGGGTGGGGTGTTTTCTTTCGCCACACACACACACACACACACACACACACACACACACACACACACACACACACACACACACACACACACACACACACATCCCAGTCTCCTTGTGTTCCTCCCCTCTTTTGTTTCTCCTCTTAAATGCTCCAGCCACAACTAACCCACGTCCATTTATTCATCTAACAGCTTTCTCACTCACTCCATGTAGTTGATATATTTGTCTCACACAATGTTTTTTCTCTCTGGATTACTTTTGCTCTTGTTGGATCTGTCTGTGATCGGTGGTAGGAGATCTTCAGTTTAAGAATTAAAAGAACATCTGCCAGCGATGCAAATATTATGCTAAGAGTCGTGCAACCACATGACAAGCTTTGCTATGAATCATTGAGCTTATGAGCTTTACTAGTGTTGCACTAAACTTTGAACCTGTTTGCAGTAGAGTAGATTTATTATAAGAAGTTGTAGTGCTAATGAAAGTGAGGTATTACCATGGATGATCATTAAAATATTTATCTCTGTTCTCAGGTCAAACGAAGCAAGATAACAAAACAGCAATTGAAGGTAAGAGACAAACTACTGACAAAAAAAAAATCTCTTTAAGATTTCTAGACATTCCTAGACGTCAACAAATATAGAAAACTAAATCTGCTTCTCACTTGAGAAATTTACAGTAATCTCTGTGGAAGCCTGTATTTGTCCCATCTTAAAATTTAGACTGGTTCTTTAGTTTGTATCTCACAATTATGACTTTTTTATATATCAGAATTGCGAGTTTATATCTCATAATTTGTAAAAAAAAGTCAGAAGTGCTAGGGAAAAATCTGAAATGTGAGATAGTTAACACAAAAATGAATGTTGGTAACCAAAGAGTTACTGGTAGCCATTGACTTCCATTGTATTTTTCTCCATACTATGGAAGTCAATGGGTACCGTCAACTGTTTGGTTACCAACATTCTTCAAAATATCTTCTTTTGTGTTCAACAGAAGAATAAATTCCGGTAACAAGGTTGTTTACAATAAGGTGTCATTTGTTAACAGTAGTTAATGTATGAACTAAAATGAACAAACAATGAGTTAGGGTTAGGGTTACAATACAGTTATTACACTATTTATTAATGTTTGTTAATGTTAGTTAATAAAAATACAGTCGTTCCTTGTTTGTTCGTGTTACTTCACAGTGCATTAACTAATGTTTTCAAACACAACTTTTTAATTTTAATTAATTTAAGTATTAGTAAATGTTAGTAAATTATTCCATTAACTCAGAATTTCAGGTAAACAAGTCAGAATTATATAAGATAAAGAGAAAAAGTTGCAATTAACATTTTTTGTTTGTTCTGTGGAGGCAATGGTTTTCCACAAATCTCAATCTGTTTGCAAATTGTGCTCAGATTTGGAAAGATACCAAAGTCTGTAAACAAACGTGAGATAGCTCAATATAAACATATTTCTCATCTTCAATGTCCATGTTTGTTTTATACCTCTTTATTCTTACTATAATGTCAGCATCGTTTCATTTGTGCCATTTTTCAGTTACGAAAGTTTGGGATAAGTCAAGAGTTATGAAAGAGAAACCTCTGAACAATAACACTTCTGGGTGTTTATGTGATTATAATTTGGAAGAAAGACAATTAACATTCATAAAATATAAATCTTACTCTCTAGACACACTGAAAATCATCGCAAACTATTTTAATGTTAATGAACGTAGGTTTATATCAAATTTTTTTAATTCTCAAAGATGGAGGTTTATACATTCAGAGGGATATGTTTTTTTTTGTTTTTTTTTTTAATACCAATGACAAATACCAATGGGCAAATGTCCATTTCACTCTACATTGAATTGCACTTATAATATAAATGATAAAATATCATTTACTCATTCCGTAATGGTCTTTTTTCTCCAGATGAGAGTATCAGAGTCAAAAATGAAAGTGTACAGCAAGAACTGAACAAATTGTTAAGCACCGGTACGTAATGACAGCATTATTTAAACTTGCGTTACTCATGGCTTGCACTGTTGACATTCATAAGAACATTTTACTCTTTCAGAGAGACCCGGTGTTGTGTATGAGAGCGATGGTAAGAGATTTCTGTGACGCTATTACACTTCACTAGATCACTTGTCATTATCAGTTATTAAATGAATCTCTTGTGACTCAGAGAATTTTCAGACACAAGGTTTTCAAGTCCGCTACAGTCACTGTTATGAGGAGCTGTTAAACCAGTATGGTGAAGCGTGCTGGTATTTGTTCAATGACAGCATGAGTGAACTGGGAGAGGAGAACTGGTGTAATATGGACATGGTGATAAGGTAAGCCAGAGCTTCTTACGTGTGACTGCACTTAAAAGGAGAAACTTTTAGAGAAATGTCTCGTATGTCTTGTGCTGAAAAGTATTCGTATGCATTTTTGCATGTGCATCACACTTTAAAACGAACTATTTCTATATCTTTTCGTACGCACAAGTTCTTCTGAGAAATGACAAATGGTGCTTAGCTACATGCACAAAGAAAGGAAATGGTCATAAAAACAATTGAAGGATGTGTGGGAGAGAGTTGAGGTATTTTTTGAAGCCTGATCGCTCGCTACTTAAAGGAGCCTGAGACCTCCTGGTCCATTAAACAATGAGAGACATTTCCGTTTTCTACATAAGCATAGATAAGAAACTGTGTACTGCTGTTGTTGTTGTAAACCAGACTGATTTGGGTTTTTTTTGAGACTGTTTTCTGTAACACAACTCACTTTAGGACTAATTCATTAAAAAACTGTCGCACTACCTCCATACCAAATGTTTGGGGTTCTTGAAAAAAGACTCTTATGCTCTCCACATCTGCATTAATCTGATTAAAAATGCAGTATAAATGGTAATACTGTGAAATAGTTTTGCAATTTATAATAACTGTTTTCTATTTGAATATATTTTAAAATGTAATTTATTCCTGTGATGCAAAGCTACATTTTAAGCATCATTACTCCAGTCTTCAGTGTCACATGATCCTTCAGAAATCATTCCAGTATGCTGAATTGCTGCTTATTAAAACATAATTCTTTAATGAATAGAAGGGTCAAAAGAACACAACTGACTTTATGTCTCTGTTTCTCTCTCTTATGTCCAGAAACTACAACAAGTTAACTGAGTGTATGGAGTTGGTATCCAGTTCGTTACGTTGTTTCTACCCCAATCGTGTGGTGGAGCAGCTGTTCGTGAGGATACACCAGCAGTACTTCATCCTTTGCAGGAATGAAGAAGATTTATCCGACGCCCCGGCTGGAGTCGTGCTCGTATCCACATTGCTGCCTATCATCCTCCTATCCTTCATAGTGTACATCGTGGTCTGGAAGAGTAGTTTAAGGGACTGACTGCTTTTGTATTAGCTTGGAGTTTGAATGAGTTGAAGTGATAAAAACACTGATCATTTACTCAAACCTGTATGACTTTCAATCTTCTAAAGAAGATATTTTGAAGTTGTTGTTTGGACGTTCTTCAAAATATCTTCTATTGTCTTTTACAGAACAATGAAAAGAACTGGAACAAATTTAGGGTGAGTAAATGATGACCCAGTTTTTAGTTTTTGAGTGAATGGTTGTTTCGAATGTAAAAAGTTCATGTGCTTCATGATGTAATTATTGTATTGTGTAAGAGTAAAAGCGCCTGATAAAATGTATAGTTTGTGGTCATGATATGAATATACCGACTTTGAATTATTAATTCTGAAATACTGAATGTCCTACATACCCTGCTAAACTGTATTCAGCTGTTGTATGTTAGTTTACAGCTATTTATTTAAGTTTGACAATGCTCAGCAACTTGTTCTCATAAATGTAAATCTAAAAGAAACATTAACATTTTCTTGGCTTATTTTAAATGTATTATAATGATAATGCATTATAATGCATGAATAATGCCCTATAAAACCCATTATAATATATTGCATCATCTCATGCATCATGAATAATGATAACTGCAGTTATTAATACATTTCAATACCTAACTATTTGTGGTTATACCTTTTAGGAGAGCAATGAACACATTATATTCAAGTCACAATGCATTATAGTTCCTATATAATGTAAGTCTCATATTTTGACATTGTTTAAGATTTACCTTAAGTTTAATGTCTTGATAATGTTTTATGGTTCATTAAAAGGTGCCTGTTCTTTTCTAAACAATTACAATAAGAGTTTAATGTCAAAATATTACAAATATAGGAATTATAATCCATTATAGTTTAGGTGAATATAGCATGGTGTTCATTGTGTTATACATCATCATAATTTTAAAAGGTTATACGCACAAATAAACAGTATTATAACTGCATTATGATTATTTTTCATGTAACATATTAATTTAGTAAGCCATTATGCATGCATTATAATAAGACATTAGGGCATTAAAAGCATGCTTTTTGGTCAGTTGTAGAATTTTGGGCTCTTTGGCTTTTCTTAGAGTGTTTTTTTTTTTCAGACTACTAGAAAGAAAACATCCAAAATACACAAAGATTTATCCAGTGTTCAGATTTCTGTCCTGGAAATGTTTGTTTAATCAGTGCATATTTAATTAGATAATGCCTTCATTGCATATTTAAACACATCAGAAAACTTTTAATACAATAATGTTTGTGCATGATTCTTAATGTATTCAACTGGGGAAGTTTACATACACCTTGCAAAATCCACAAAATGTTCATTATTTTACCAAAATAAGAGGGATCATACAAAATTAATTAAATTTTTTATTTAATGCTGACCTGAGTAAGATATTTCATATAGTCCAGAAGTATGGCGCATGGTTTTTCCTTCTGAAGCATCAGTAAACATTTAAACCTTCTGTAATAGTTGCATATGAGTCTCTCAGTTGATGGATCTCAAAATCACACAGTCATTGCTGAAAAGGGTTCAAATAAACAAAAATGCTGAAAACCAGCTGGTTTAAGCTGGAAGTAGCTAGTTTTAGCTGGTGGTCAGGCTGGGAAAGTGGCCAAAACCCTTCTAAAACCAGCCAACTAGCTGTTTTTTTTCAGCAGGGCTGAAGGATTTTTCTCAAGAACAGTAGGCAGTTTAATTGTTCAGGACAAACAAGGAACTCATGAACAACTATCACTAAACAAAACACAGCTGTGGATCATTCAGGTAACAACACAGTATTAAGAATCATGTGTACGTAAACTTTTGAACGGGGTCATTTTTATAATTTTTTTCTTATGGACTGTGTAAATGTCATTTATGTGAAATATCTTATTCAGGTCAGTACTACTAAATAAAAAATAACATGCATTTTGGTAAAGAGGGTTTAGATAATTTTTAACCTATTGACCTTGGCTTCATAATAAGTTCTACCAAAAAGTGTTTATCAATGCATCACTCACGTTTTGATTTGTGTCTACTGCACAATTTAAAACACAAATAGCGTGCTCCAAGAACCACAGCTCCCCCTACTGCCAACACCACTGCTAGCAAAACCGCCATTACGTCTAAAGAGTGATACGAGTACCACGGCATCTTATAGGAGTCTGTACGTAAATGTGCAGCTCCTTTATGCCGCATAACATACTCTATCCAAAAGAGGGCGCTGTCACGCGGTTGTACAGGCTGGTCTTTGTGCAGCCTAGACAGCCGTTGCACATTGTTCCTGTACGATGGCTGCTCTAAAACCTCCCGCACTGCTGCCGAAAAGCTTTGGCTGTCCAATTTGGTGACGTCGAGAACCTTAGCCGCCCCTCGTACCTTAAGACGCAACATGTTCTCAAACTGGTCAAAAAGCAAGGGAATCCCAAGCAGTGGAACGCCATGGTAGATAGCCTCATAAATGCCATTCGTTCCACCGTGAGCAACAAATGCACGTGTCTTAGGATGACCGAGCAGGTCGTTCTGCGGTAGCCACTTAACCAGAAGAGTGTTGTTGCCTAGATTATGAGGACGCTCTCCTAAATGCCTCCAGATGACTCGTTGAGGCAGCTGAGCAAAACCGGCAGCGATTTCTGATGTGATTTCACTAGGAAGACTTTGCACAAGTGTCCCGAGTGACATTACAACCACCCCGTGTTCTCCTGAGCCTTGCACAAACTCCTCTAGGTCTGGAGGTAAGGGCTTGGAGGGTTTGCATTGGAAGCCTCCGATGTAGATGACGTTGGGCATGGTTGGACGTGGGAACTCAAAGACGAAGTCTGACCTCATAAGCCAAATATCTGCTCCTTGCAGCAAATGGTAGAAATCCGTTTCGGGTCCAAAATAGCGTGCAACCAGTTTGTCATATTCTGGTCTTACAATAAAATGGTCAATGCATGTGTTTAGCACATAATGGAAGATGTTCTTCAGCCTTTCTCCAAATGACATGCGGTTTGACAACTGGCTTCCCGGTGCTGGGATGTATGAAACTGGAGAGGGCGCGACAACAAAGTGCCCTTCTCCACTGGTGATCCATCTCACGTTGTACACCACTGGTAATTTGAGTTTGTGAGCCACCAGCACACCTGGAAGCAGACCTGGATCGATAAGAGCCAAGTCGTAACGTTCTTCAAAGAGCTGTTTCATCAACACTGGGTTTTCGAACATTTCCACAACCAGCTGACTTGCTTGCTGATGCATGCCGTAGAGAGTCCTCAACATCTTCCAATAAAACTTCACGAATGCAACTGGCGAATCACCGTGTTTTTGTATCTCGAGCATTTCACTCAAGAACGAGATGAAGAAATCTTGTTTCTCTATGTTCATTGCCTCTGGAAGGCGCACCGTTATGGCTTTGTAGTGTGGAGAATGCTCCTTGACGTACCAGCTGCTGGTGGTTCGCACCACAGTGACCTCATGACCATTGGAGTGAAGGTCCTCGATCAGTAGATTCATGTTGACCCAGTGGCTACCTTCCACAGGAAAAACAAGGACTTTGCCGGTAAGAGCAGAGGGAAGGTCGGTGGAGAAGAGTATGGATAGCAGCAGAAGACAGCGTGAAGGTTTTAGGACATTCATTGCTCCCTAGTGCACAGAAAAACATGACAACTGTAATTCCTTGAACAAAAAAGTTTCCTCTGTGTTTATTTGATCTAACACATTCCTCTAAAGCCTGAAAATACGTCATGCTTGAGTGCATGCATGAACACACACAGTGTTTCTGAAACCCTCAGCAGAGAGTATTATTAAAAACAGATGTCTCTTGTTAACTGTTAAGTTGTATAAACTTGTATTCTTTTTGTATGCCACATGTAAATCAAAAAAGACTCATTGGGAAAGTGAGACTTAAAATTCTAACGGTATTTACAGCAAAAGTATGATTCAACAATAGCTAGATAAAGGTCCACTGCTGTAGAAACATAAGTGAGTAAACTGGATGAAGAAAGGAAAATAAATCATTTTACCTTCTTGTGTTGCCTCTCTTCCTCTCTCTTATGAAGTGAGGGTTTGTTCAGTCTGGGTCCAAGTCCAGATCGCGCTTTGGTCTTGCATGACTGAGAGTGGAGATAATCCCAGAAAAGTAGGCGTTGTTACTGCACTGTCATGTTCGACTTTGAGTTCGCGTGAGAAGCGTACACTTCTCCTGTTTCACAATAACATCCTCCAGGACCTAAAACAAGGGAAATGCTCATATTATTGACACAAATACCACTCAAGAGATCTCCTTTCGAGAGAGTATACAGAGAAATGAAATGAATCATTAACTCCATTGCGATTTCTCTCTTTCTCTTTACTGGCACAGTTCAAGGATGATGGAAACACGGTTCTGTTTAATATCTTGTGCAGAAAACCAGTCTAAAGTAGCATGGGTATATTTGTAGCAATAGCCAAAAATACACTGTATGGGTCAAAATGATCGATTTTTAGGCTATTTTATGCCAAAAATCATTATGATATGAAGTAAAGATAATGTTCCATGAAGATATTTGTACATTTCATTGCATAAATATATAAAGATTTTGGATTAGTAATATGAACTTCATTTGGACAACTTTGGCGATTTTCTCAATAGGCCTATTCTTATATATATGACTGGTTTTGGGCTCCAGGGTCACAAATGTCAGGTTATTAAACCACTTAGATAAAAAAAAGAGACTGTAAAGCACACAAGAGAACATTTTGAGAGTGGACTGAGAAGAAAATACGGTAAAAGACCGTCAGGAATAAAATACATCCGTAACCGTCCTTAACAAATTATTAAATAATATTAACTTAATATTAATTGTTGTTAGTTAATGATTAATGATTAAGGTTTCGGAAAAGGCCTATTCAATGTTATTATAATTATAAAATTATCCTGTTAAAATATTTATTATTGGTCGTTCCTAGCGTTAAAAAACGACGTAGGCCTATCAAGGCGGCAAACGCATCGGGCATGCGCACATCCTGAACAGGCGGTAAACTTTACTCTAAAGCAGGGGTTTTCAAACCTGTCCTGGAGCCTCCCCTGCCCTGCACATTTTGTATGTCTCCCTTATTAGGCACACCCAATTCAGGTCTTGCAGTCTCTACTAATGAGCTGATGATTTGAATCAGGTGTATTAGATGAGAGAGACAAGCAAAATGTGCAGGGCAGGGGAGGCTCCAGGACAGGTTTGAAAACCCCTGCTCTAAAGAAAACTCACGAACATTCAGGACTTCGAGGCAACTTTGAGGTACAATCACATCTTTGTTGAGGATGTTGTAAACTTCGACCTACATACCGCGAAATAAGGTGAACTCTTGGTGAATTTTTAATTGTTAATTTTACGAGGCTACTGTTTGTAGCGAAATGGCAGTATTTACGTTCGATAGCATTTTCTTTTCGTCATTCCTGGGATTCGTTAACATTTAAACTTGGAATCTACATGTTTTTCAACTACATTTAATATGATCTATTTTCTAAATACCCCACATAATTAGGCAAATGTCTAACCCCCCAAGCGTAGAATGGTTAGTGTGACAGGGTTGAGTTCTGACTTTTAGGTCTGTTTTTTAATAAAATATCGGTAACACTTTACAATAAGGTTCATTAGTTAACCACATTAGTTAACATGAACTAATAATGAACTGCACTTATACAGCATTTATTAATCTGTGTTAATGTTAATTTCAACATTTACTAATACATTATTAAAATTTTGTTAACATTAGTTAATGCAGTGTGAACTAACGTAAACAAACAATGAACAACTGTATTTCCGTTAACTAATGTTAATAAAGATTAGTAAATACAGTAACAAATGTATTGCTCATGGTTAGTTCATGTTAGTTAATACATTAACTAATGTTTAGCTAATGAACCTTATTGTAAAGTGTTACCAAAATATCTTGCTTTTTTTTTTTTAGAAAAATATTCTTCACAAGAAAGGAACACAAATAAATGCTTACATTATTGCCAAAAAATTACAGACTCTATGCACATTTTGTTTATCATTTTCTACAAAATCAGTGAAGTGCCTCAGGGACATGACAAAATGCTTGGTTTAAGATAGATATTCTTTTATGCTAATTATTTGTAAATGCAATAATTTATTCGTTTTAATGGGCATAACAAAGTATCGTTAAAAAAAGGAAAAAGAAAGCTTCAAACAATTATTTTGGTGAACCACTACTTTAGAAACTTTGTGGGACTGAAATATTACCAAATCCCAGGAATGACCACCTATTTATATGAACTTACTGCACTACCGTTTAGTAAAAACAGCATAATGCCACAAGATGGCGACATTTACAAGTGAATATTTTGACCGAGCTTCAAGACAAATCAAATATTAACACACGTTTACGTTTTCACGTTCATGTTCAGTCACTGATACAATATTAGTGCAGTCTAACACCACTCAACGGTTATCTGATATGATTAATTTATGATTCATCCCATTTCATAATGAATAAATGCTTAATTTCTGGGTCAGAAGAGGTTGGTGCTGTCACAAAGATGTAACATCTAAATGTTTGCCCTCTTGATCTTGATTCATTAATTATATTAATCATAAATAATAATTAAAATCAAAATAGAGTTTAGTTTCAAATAAATATGTGTTCATTTCATAGTCTTTCATCACTGTGCTAACCATTAAGTTTGGGAAATTTTTGTAAAATCTCAATGCAAGTGAAGAGTATGTATTGGTGTGTGAATATGGAAGAGAGGATATGAGCAGATTTAATTCAAACAGTAGCATGTCATATAGATCTGAAGCAAAGATTCTGAGTAATTTGTGTGCATCTACAAAAAGCCGGCAATGCAAACTCAAACTGACACGTCGCTCTGTATGGTGGGTGGAAAAGACAAAACATGCACACATACACAAACACACTGATCTGTGGGTAGGTACCGTTCTGACATCAAAAAGTATGCTTTGGCACATTATTGTGTGCGTGCGTGTGTGTGTGTGTGTGTGTGTGTGTGTGTGTGTGTGTGTGTGCGGTCCGTGCCGTAGGAAGCATGCATGTAAATCAAAACCATCTTGATTTCCCAAATCTTATTTTGAGGTTTACAGCCTCCACAGAGACAACAATCACTCCTACTTATAGAAAAACAAGTGAATCTTTGTTTTGCTGATTTAAAAACCTCGACCCAAAACAACAATTAACAATTCGATTACAATAACTTTTGACTTCCCTTCATGAGTGCATTTATAGGAATGCACAATATATTGATTATTAGTTGATATTAGAAATTACTTCATTGGGATCAATATTTATGGAAGCCCATTTCCAACACATATGAAAAATGAAATCATTATTTTGTTATGAAGTCATAATTATAAGACTTGCCTCATCATTTTAACTTTATAACTTAACTTACATAACTTATATAACTTATATGTGACCCTGGACCACAAAACCAGTCATAAGGGTCAGTTTTTTTTATTGAGGTTTATCAGACATCATCTGAAATCTGAATAAATCAGCTTCACATTTATGTGTGGTTTGTTAGAATATTTGGCTGAGATACAACTATTTTAAAATCTGGAATCTAAGGGTGCAAAAAAATATATATATTGAGAAAATTGCCTTTAAAAGTTGTCCAAATGAAGTTCTTAGCAATGCATATTACTAATCAAAAAGTATTTTTTTGATATTTATGGTAGGAAATTTACTAAATATCTTCATGATTTTTGGCATAAAAGGAAAATTGATCATTTTGACCCATACAATGTATTTTTGGCTGTTGTTACATATATACCTGTGCTACTTAAGACTGGTTTTGTGGTCCAGGGTCACATATAATTAACTTGTATGACTTATATAACATATATAACTTTTTTTCTTATAATTGTACATTTTTTTCTATTTTTTATTTTATTTAATTTCTTAATTTCTACTTATTTTTACTGTTTTTTTTTTTTTTTTCATTCTGGTCATTATAATATTGTGATGGCTAAATTTACTTATTTATTTTTGTTTTTTAAAATTTATAGATACAAAATTGTATAGAATTTTAATATTGGCTGTTTATTGGTTACCTCACTGCAAAAAAAATATATATATATATATAAAATAAAATAAAAATAATAAAATAATAATTCCTTAATATTTTCGTCTTGTTTTCTAGTATAGATAATATCTAAAAATTCTTGAATCAAGATGCATTTATTAGACAAGTAAAATGACTTTAGATATTATGTCTTGTTTTGTTTTTTAAGTTAATTTAACTAAATTTAGTTAGTTTTTGCTTAAAACAAGTAAAATATCTGCCAATGGTGCAAGAAAAATAATCTTGTTTAGCCTTCATTATTTGTCTTACCCCCTTGCCAGATATAGCTTGTTTTATGCAAAAACTAAATAAATTTTGATAATTATTTCAGAAAACAGGACAAAATATCTTAAGTCATTTTCAAGTAAACACATCCTGATTCAAGAATTTTAGATATTTATACTAGAAAATAAGACAAAAATACTTTTTGCAGTGCAGCCGTAATAGAAATACCTACACTGCAAAAAATGCTTTCTAGCTTAGATTTTTTTTCTTGTTTCCAGCCAAAATATGTAACAATTCTTAAATCAAGAAGCATTTAGACGAGTAAAAATTATTTTCTTGTTTTCAGTTAAAACAAGTCAAAATTAAGTGAGTTTTGCTAAGAACAAGCAAAATAATCTGCCAATGGGGTAAGCAAAAAAATCTTATTTCAAACAGAAAACAAGACTATTTTGCTTACCCCACTGGCAGATTATTTAGCTTGTTTCAAGCAAAAATGCACTTAATTTTGACTTTTTTTTTTCTGAAAACAAGACAATAAATCTAAGCTAGAAAAGCATTTTTTGCAGTGTATTGATAAAAAATACTTAATAATTTCGGCCAGCATTTTAATATTTGCATTTATATCCATTTCCATTTTTATTCCTGCTATGTATAAGGACACAAACATAAAAAGAGCATAATTTTTTGCATTTGTAGGGCTGAAAAAATGTATTTTTATATCTTAATTAGCATGTACAGTAGTGGCAACTTTGGCCACTAGAGGCACATTAATATTTATTTGATTTTTCCCCCCACTCCATAAATTGCCCCAGGTCACCTTGACTATGAGGGAAAGAAAAAATTATATTATAATATGAAATATTATGCATTATTTTTGGGGGGTTCTTTTATGTTGTTACACACAGCACAAAAACATGATAATAAAAATGAATGTAGGAAATTCAAGGAAGGTCTACTTCCTGCTGTTTTAACTTTCCCCTTCAGGGCTGTTTGTGACATTGGTGAGTGTCTCTTACAATATTTTCCAGTATGTGTTCCTCAAATGCAGTGGTACCATAAAATGTGTGACAGTTATGCTGTGTGAATGCATTGTGTAACTCATGAGGAGATGCTGAAGTGATTAGACAGCTGTTTTTAATGCTTTTCATTGCTTTAAAGTTACCAGCTATTGCCCTTTCTCTGTGCTGCCAGACATGGAGACAAAACCCACACATATGTGTTCATGCAAACAGACACTGAGCACATGCATGCACTGAGCAAAAATGGCTCCTAAGATCATTCTAGCTTACATCATGGTCTCCGGCCCAGCCTGAGGTTTATCTGTACATTATGTTAGCTTTCAAGTAAAATCGAATGAGGAACAAGAAATCCCCCCTCGCTCAAGGATGAGCAGGACGCGTGCATCTCTCTGGGGGCTTGTGACTGACTCAAGGGGCTTGTTGTTCTCAGCTGGCGGAGGCTTGGGGAGGAGAAGAGCTGTGGAGGAAGTAAATTACATGGGGAGGGCTGGAAAAGTCTCTGTTCTTGTCGCATTACTGCGGCCCGCCGTCAAGGGCACCACGGTTTGAGTCACTGCGCTCGGAGCTCCGCACGGCCTTCGTTCCCCAAAGCCAATGATCAACATTCTCTCTGTTTCAGTGACTCACAGCGATAGTCAGCAAGCCCTCCCCTAGTCTTCATCACGTCCCATGACAGCATCACGGACCACAAGAGAGGATGGGAAAGTATTCGATGTTTTTGTGAAAATGCACTTTCAGTTTTGGACTGCTGCGTGCGGTGGGACAAATGAAAGGCACTGTGAAGTTACAGAGAAAATCCCTGGAGCAACACGAATTTAAAGGGATACTTCATCCAAAAATGGTTTCTACACTTTGATGTCCTTCCAAACCTGTATTAAGAACATTGGAATCCCATTAGCTTTCATTGTATGAATGTATAACTGAGACATTTTTTAAACATTTTTTACATAAGGTTTGGAATGACACTGAAATTGAGAAGTTCTTTTCGGGTGAACTGTCACTTTAAGTGCCCTTCTCAAGTGATGGCTCATTGCAAGCTAGGAACTTGAACTGGAATCCAATGAATAAAATTAATTCAGAACTAATTTTTAATGCAACATATTCCCAAATAAAACAAGTCCCACAAATTATTTGTTTTTTCAGCATTTTTGTGTATTTGAACCCTTTCCAACAAAGACTGTATGCTTTTAAGATCCACTGCGGACAACTGAGGGACTCATATGCAACTATTACGGAAGGTTCAAATGCTCACTGATGCTCCAGAAGAAAAAAAGATGCATTAAGAGCTGGGGGTGAAAACTTTTGAACAGAATGAAGAAGGCACTGAAGTACTGACCTTCAGAAGCTACAGATGATACTTACATGTTTCCCAGTAGACAAAATAAGTTAAATTTACCCTGATCTTCAAATTCAAAAAGTTTCAGCTCTTAATGCATCGTGTTTCTTTCTGGAGCATCAGTGAGTGTTTGAACCTTCAAAATCATACAGCTGTTGTTGGAAAGGGTTCAAATATACAAAAATGCTGAAAAACCAAAGAATTTTTGGGACCTGAAGGATTCTTCTGAAGAATAACAGGCAATTTAACTGTTCAGAAGAAACAAGGGACTCATGAACAAGTATCAGAAGGTTAGTACTAAATAAAAAATAACATGCATTTTGTAGGATTCCTCTTATTTTGGTAAAATAATTAACATTTTGCAGATTCTGCAAGGTGTATGTAAACGTTGGACCTCAACTGTCTAAATAAAGAACAAGTTATGACATTTCGATAAATGATTACAAATTCACTTATGTGTACATAATTGATGTTTCGTTCACAATAAGACCAGGAACATGCGTTGAAGTACAGTTTTAGATTTATTTTCTATCTACTTGAAATTAGTTAGTTGCAACATTTCAAATTTTTGCTAATGAATCTAATATTTATATTTCAATTAATAAAATGTTTTAGTTTTGGTCAATGATAATAACCCTGGTTATGATTTCATGTTAACTTTACCAACTCCATGCTCAAGATTGAGCATTAGGCCTTACAGCTGCAATGGAACATCTTTTGTGTTGGCTAGGAATCAGACCCAGGTGTCCTGCATGGCGGGAAAATTCTACCACTGTACCAGTAATGCACCCATAACAAGCCCAAGGCTGTGCATTTCCAAGCAAGTCTTCTTTCAGACCTGACGTTCATTAAATAAATGTCCAGAAAGAACCTGTAATAAACCAGCAACCTCAGGAAACCATTTACCACCTGCTTCAGCCGCCTGTGTGATCTTCATGAGCTCTTCGCTTCAGGTTGGTGGATGCAGTGCAGGTTTTTTTGGTCCTTTATGATTCTTCCTTCTCAGAAATGTACATGTCTAATGTAATGTTAGTAGCTTTAGATAACAGCATCTTCCAAATGCATGGATGTGAATGTAATGATTTTATGTCAGACTGTGTAATGTACATCAAAGGACTTTGCTTGTGTTTGACACTTGAGTTTGAGTTGATTAGAGTCCAGTCATGTTTTGACATCCTTGTTGACATGCATAACAAAGAATTTAAGTGACTGAAATCTATCATGGCTGGACGAAAGATAGAATTCGTAATCTTGAGGCAAGTTTCTAAGTGATTATACATTGGGAGACTGCCAAGATATTGTGCAAACTGTTCTTTTTCTATTTCTCAGACACAGACTACGTCATTAATTGTGTTCAAACCAATTCGTAATTAGGTGACTGTTGTAGGAGCAGCCACACAGCGGGATTGTGATGCATCATTTCTGACACTGTCAGAACTTCGTTGGAGGCTAAAATTCATCACAAGGGCAATTAATTGTTCGCCGGTGAGCACGTCACACTGAACTTTCAAAGACCTGTGATGAAACTGTTCCAAAAATGCAAATTTGTCCCTGATGAAAAAATTAAGACTGGCCCCTAATTCACCATTCACATCTCACAGTTTCTTGTTTCTTGATCTTTTCAGGTTAAAGAAAAAGTCCATTTCCAGAATGAACTTTCTTGATCATTTACTCGCCCCCATATCATCCAAGATGTTCATGTCTTTCTTTCTTCAGTCGAAAAGAAACAAAGGTTTTTGAGGTAAACATTCTAGGATTTTTCTCCATATAGTGGACTTCAATGGTGGCCAATGGGTTAAAGGTCCAAATTGCAGTTTCAATGAAGCTTCAAGAGGCTCTACATGATCCCAGACAAGGAATAAGTGTCTTATCTAGCAAAACGATTGGCCATTTTCTAAGAAAAATTCAAATTGATATACTTTTTAACCACAGATGCTCGCCTTGCACAACCTCACACATTACGTAATCAGGCACGCGTGGTGTAGGCGGAAGTACCAACCCAGTGTTTAAAAAGCAAATGTGCAAACGTCCTTTACAAAAAAGGTAAAGCAACGAAGTCAAATGATTTTGAAGCTGGAGATGTTCACCCTATCCTATCCTAAGTACACAGATAAAGAACTAACCGTGTGTGACTTTTTCCAATGTGTTTAAAGAATGCGTGAAGACGTGCATTGCAGAGCTAGTGCAAAACACAAGCATTAACAGTTATTTTTTTAAAGAAAATTACTAATCATTTCACCAGATAAGACCCTTATTCCTCAGCTGGGATCATGTAGAGCCCTTTGAAGCTGCATTGAAACTGCAGTTTATACCTTTACCCATTGGCCACCATTGAAGTCCACAATATGGAAAAAATCTTGGAATGTTTTGCTCAAAAACCTTCATTTCTTTTCGACTGAGGAGGGAAAAACATGAACATCTTGGGTGACACGAATGACATTCTTTAATGCCATGGGGAAGCAGAGTTGTGCTGACTTACAGTGTATGCGCTTTGGATCAAAATACCATGTGAATGAACAAATATAGTAAATGTAATGTTCATTACAGTAGCCAGCTATTCCTGGGACACTTGGATCATAGCACAAGACAACAAATGATCATCAACTCTCATAAGAGTTAGCGTTTATTTAATGAAACGAGACAATTATGAGCATGCCTGTAGCGTGTTCTCATAATCCGAGGGAGCCATGAAAGAAATACTATGTGTTTACCACAGATAAATAAACAATGACATAATTACATAATGATGCCAGGAAGATGCGTCAAGGGCGGTTTTGAGTAACACAGAAAGAGGGAAGCGGAAAAATCCTTTTGCTTGCACTCAGCAGGTGTCCCTTTCGATTAACTGACGCTTAGGATGCATCCTGTCATATTTACTTGACCATCACGCAGACAGAGAAAACAGACTATCTCTTCCTCGTCTTCCCTCTCGTCTTGTGCTTTATCTAACCACCACGTCTAAACCCTGCCATCGAGTCCTGCTGCTCAACAAGTGGAAAATCAAATCATATTTCAAAAGAGCGCACAATAAAACACACTTAAAGGACTTGGCGTTGGGTTTCCCCAAATACCCTTCTATCTCTCTTATTCTCTCTCGCTCTCCCACTGTTTCTTCATTTGCAGAAAGCCTCCTCCCACTTGTCCTTTTTGAGTCATACAAAGAAACCCACTAGAAGGGCATTCTCTCTCTGTCTCTCAATCCTACTTCCTTCCTCAACGCCCAAACAATTCTCTCCACTCACCTACTGAAACAGTGAATGCTCTCTCTCTCTCTCTCTCTTTCAAGCAAGTAAGGCATACACACACTCATCTGAGATTCCTGGTGGTCTCATTTCCCCTCTCATCTCCGTGAGCACCTGACGTTGAGGGAGCTCGTTCCCTCTCACTTCCAGAGGTCAATATTCCGGCTTGCGGCGAGAGCTCCGCGCTGGCGGCCCAGCCGCTTTCCCGCTTCAGCCTGGGACGGAAGACCCTGCTGGGGGCTGGCGTGGCCGTCATGCTGCTCTTGGTACTGGTGATCCTCATTCCTGTTCTGGTTCATCTGGCGGGCAGCACAGAAAACGGAGGTCAGTACGAGATGCTGGGCACTTGCCGAATGGTCTGCGACCCCTTCCTTGAAAAATCCGGCACTACGGCCGGTATCGGAACAGGCACGGCTATTACTAATACCCAGTTGGAAGCGGAGGCGCTGACTGATCACAGCATGGGACCCCCCTTGCCCACCTACGCCCACGGACCACAGGGCAAACCCGGCCGCCAAGGAAAACCAGGGCTACCAGGACCGCCTGGACCTCCAGGACCCCCGGGACCACCTGGAGAGCCAGGTCCTCCTGGACCAATGGGGCCACCGGGAAATAAAAACCACACAGAACGACCGGACATCTTTGCTCTGGGTGGAAGAACAGCTACCGGAATGGGGACAGCCGTCTATACCATGGGACCCCGCGTGGCCTTTTACGCAGGTCTACGAAATCCGCAGGAGGGCTATGAGGTTCTGAGGTTTGACGACATAGTTACGAACATTGGGAATAACTACGATGGAGCGACTGGGAAATTTGTTTGCAAGGTTCCTGGGACCTACTTCTTCACATACAATGTCCTAATGAGAGGAGGGGATGGAACCAGTATGTGGGCGGATCTCCTGAAAAATGGACAGGTAAGAGTTTTGCTGCTAACACACCTGTACTGAAGTTTATGAAAACACATATTTTACTACAATGCAAAAAGAATCAATAATATAATTTACTTTTATTAGTATGACTAAATCAACATTAGAAGTCATTTTTAAGGGCCATGTCTGGTAAGAATACCTTATGGTAACACATTTGTGACCTAGGAACACAAAACCAGTTATGAATAAGCTTTCCATTAATGTGTGGTTTGTTAGGATAGTACAATATTTGACTGAGATACAACTGTTTGAAAATCTAGAATGTAAGGGTGCAAAAAAATCTATATATTGAGAAAATCGCCTTTAAAGTTGTCCAAATTAAGTTCTTAGCAATGCATATTACTAATCAAAAATTAAGTTTTAATATATTTAGCGTAGAAAATGTACAAAATATTTTATGGAACATGATCTTTACTTAATATCCTAATGGTTTTGTGGCATAAAAAAATCTATAATTTTGACCTGTACACTGTATTTTTGGCTATTGCTACAGAGATACCCATGTGACTTATGGCTGATTTTGTGGTCCAGGGTCACATTTAAACTTTTTACAGTCTATGCATAACCCTTAGCCCTTAAGATCTATCAATTTACATTTTTAAGTCATATTATGTTGTGCATCTGAGCATTAATAATGCCTACAGCTGGCAACACAGTGAACAAAAAAAAGGATTTACAGTACACATATTTACCCGAATTATGGAATTTATTGCCGTCTGCTGTTTTATATAATGTTAATTATAAAGACTACAGATTTACATGTCTGTGTCTGTTTTAACAGAAAGATAAGGTGCGTATTTTTCTAACAGCATATGCAATGCATACATTACATAACACTGACTGCCACAAGGATGTAATTCCTCGAGTTTCTGAATAATTCCACTCCAGTGGTATTCAATCTGAATATTCATATTCAGGATATCCGGTATGTAACAGAGAGTGCATTTAGGGTTGCTTTCCAGCAAAGGTCAGTTTCATATTTGAGATGAACTTCCGTCATGTCTATGGCCAACGCAGGAAAGGTTTCACTGAACCAAGAGTTCGCCTCTAGTCAGAAGGGCTGCTGTGTGTCTGTGTGTGTATGTGTGTATGTGTGTATGCATACTATACTCGTCTTCTGGTATCCCTCAGTGTGTCATTCTGAATTTTTCACACATGCAAAATAAATACTTTAAAGATGCCGCTCACATCAGAATATGCATTGAGGCCTGCTTCATGATTTTAAGATGCATATATGTGACGCTTGGACCAAAAAAACTTAGGTCTTAAAGGATTAGTTCACTTTCAGAACAAAAATTTACAGATAATTTACTCACCCCCTTGTCGTCCAAGATGTTCATGTCTTTCTTTCTTCAGTCGTCAAGAAATTATGTTTTTTGAGGAAAACATTTCAGGATTTCTCTCCATATAGTGGACTTCTATGGAGCCCCCAAGTTTGAACTTCCAAAATGCAGTTTAAATGCAGCTTCAAAGGGCTCTAAATGATCCCAGCCGAGGAAGAAAGGCCTAATCTAGCGAAACGATTGGTTATTTTCTAAAAACATTTACAACTTATATACTTTTTAATCTCAAACGCTCAAATGAAATGGGAGTATTTTGACATACCCTAACTGTCATGAACCAGAACACACAGAGCTAGACAGGACGAACATTTGAGGTTAAAAAGTATATAAATTGTGATTTTTTTTTTTTTTAGAAAATAACCAATCGCTTTGCTAGATAAGACCCTTATTTCCTCAGCTGTGATCGTTTAGAGCCCTTTGAAGCTGCATTTTAGAAGTTCAAACTCTGGGCACTTTAGAAGTCCATTATATAGAGAGAAATCCTAAAATGTTTTCCTCAAAAAACATAATTTCCTTACGACATGAACCTCTTGAATGACAGGGGGGTGAGTACATTATCTGTAAATTTTTGTTCTGAAAGTGAACTACTCCTTTAAGTAGCACAGGTATATTTGTAGCAATAGCCAAAAATACATTGTATGGGTCAAAATTATCAATTTTTCCTTTATGCCAAAAATCATTAGGATATTAAGTAATAATCATGTTCCATGAAGATATTTTGTAAAATTTCTACTGTAAATATATCAAAACTTTGATTTTTTTTGCACATTTTCAAATATTGTTCCATCCTAACAAATCATACATCAATGGAAAGCTTATTTATTCAGCTTTCAGTTAATGAATATATCTCAGTTTTAAACTGATGTTTGTAACCTTATTACTGGTTTTGTGGTCCAGGGTCACATATATATTTTAAGATGCATTTTGTGCTGCTGTTAACAGCAATAGTGCACACATGGCTAATCTGAATATATTTTAGCTCCTTTGCTTTAGCTAGGCTGTGGGCTCTAATTATAGTTCCTTCATGCTCGGGTCAGTCATACACATGGAAACGCACATGACGGATATCGGTTCAAACACCGATACAGACATGTATAAATACACACCCACGCATGCTGTGTGCTTGAGTCAGCTGTGTTACTCATATGAACGTGGAGAGTGATGGCCCACAGCGACAGCATTTCACCGTCTGACTGATGTTCTCGTATTTGAGCGACTTCAGTCCCTGTCGGTCAAAAAAGTAAATGACAAAATTATCCATCCTCTCAGGCTTCCAAATAAACACTTAAAGCTCTATTTTATCGCATTAACTCATTCCTACTTAAAGCTGTTTGCCCAACATGACTGGTTTTGAATGGGAGGTGGCTTGTTTTATTTATAGAGGCTGGAAATAATGAGGAGAGTGGTGAGAATGTGATGGGAATGTGACACAGACTGGACGCAAACCCACATTTCACAGTGAGAAACAGCTCAATATGTCAAAGCGTATTGGTCCCTTTTCAAAGTCCCTTTTAAGGCACTCTGTGGCCGTCTGGTAAAACCCCCCGACTGCCTTTTTCTATGCAGGCAATGGGCATGCAATTACAGGTTATATGCAGCTGAATGAAGAAAGAACAAAATCACCAAAAGTCCTTGACAAAATTATGTTTCAATTGCATAGACCTGGCAGCACTGGGTGATAAATTATGCTTCTTTAGCTCAAATCATACAGTTAACTGATTATTTTGCATTTAAGATGTCTGGATCTGAGTAGTGCATTGATGCTGGGGTTTCATTTCATTTACTTAATGCAATGCACGTGTAAACCATGTGCAAATAACAGCATACATTTTCTTTGAGAACGTGCATGAAGTGGTTTCGCTGTTTTTTTTATTTTTTAAAACTGCTTTCATGTTATGTATTGAATTGTATATTAATGCCTGTTAGTTTTATCGGAATTGCTGAAATCCTCTATGAAGGAAGAAGAGTTGTTTAAGGCTTGCAACAACATTTCCTTTGTAGAATTCATGTATTTAAATGAACTGAGGAAAATCCAATTCTTGTTTGCCTCCAGCTTTACTTCTGATCGCATTTTCATAATTTACATTTTTAAAAGGTCTGCTTTAGAAGAGGCACAGATAAACCATCAGCTATTCGAAACAGATTCATGAAAACATTGTTAGCTTATTTTAATCTGCCGGAAAAAACACAGCTGGTAATTTGAGAGTCAGACAGTATGTCATCAAAGTAATGAGATGATATGGCGTTGCATAAACAGGAAAAAAAAAAAAACAGGGTTTCAATCCCATCAGTCTCACCTAAAGAAAAGCTGTAAAGAAATTCTTCATCCAGAAATTAAAGTTATTTGTTTACCCGTATGACTTAACGCATAGGACTATGTACATATGACTATATATGTGACTCTGGACCACAAAACCAGTTTTAAGTAGCACAGGTATATTTGTAGCAATAGGTAAAAATACATTGTATGGGTCAAAATGATCCATTTTTCTCTTATGCCAAAAATCATTAGGATATCAAGTAAAGATCATGTTCCATGAAGATATTTTGTAAATTTTCTTCCACAAACATATCAAAACTTAATTTTTGTTTAGTAATATGCATTGCTAAGAACAATTTTAATGGTGATTTTTCTCAATATATATATATTTTTTTTGCACCCTCAGATTCCAGATTGTTCCAAATATTGTCCAATCCTAACAAACTAAACATCAATGGAAAGCTTATTTATTCAGCTTTTATGTGATGTATAAATCTCAATTTCAAAAAATTGACCCTTATGACCCTTGTGGTCCAGGGTCACATATATGACCTCCTCAAAATATTGGATGAGAAAAAATAGTATTTGTAATTGTAGTACAAAAACAAAACTATGCAAATATTGGCAAATGCAAAATATAACATTATAAAGTGTATAAATTAATATTTTTAAAAAGGAAACCTTGTCCAACAGTGACACTGGCAGGTAAAGTAATAGCAGGAATCCACGTCTGTCTTGTCCCTCCTGAGCCCATTGAGTTTTAACAGACCCCCTAAAGCATGCCGTGAGTTTGGTGGGGGTAATTAAGAATGAATAGGGGAAAGTCGCATGAGAGCAGGGGATATAATTTGATATGGCTGGTTATGATCGGCTGTGATTGGTTCACTCTGAATAAACAATGTAATGTCCTTAAAGGAGTAGTTCATTTCCAGAACAAAAATTTACAGATAATGTACTCACCCCCTTGCCATCCAAGATATTCATGTCTTTCTTTCTTCAGTCATAAAGGAATTGGATTTTTTGAGGAAAACATTTCAGAATTTCTCTCAATATAATGGACTTCTATAGAGCTCCAGAGTTTGAACTTCCAAAATACAGTATAAATGATACAAAGGGCTATAAGTGATCCCAGCCGAGGAAGAAGGGTCTTATCTAGCAAAACGAGGGGTTATTTTCCAAAAATGTACGGTTTGTATACTTTTTAACCTCAAACATTCATTTTGTCTAACTCTGTGTGAACTCTGTGTAATCTGGTTCAATACAGTTAGGGTATTTAGAAAAACTTGTCCTGCATTGCTGTTTTATCTCTTTTTTGTGAAGAGCGTTTGATCTTCTTTGCACGTTCACTTTGTAAACACTGGGTCATACTTCTGCACCGTTGTAGGATGATTTTGAAGTTGGAGGAGAAAATGATGGGAGTTTTTTGACATACCCTAACTGTATTGAACCGGAATACACAGATTTCACGCAGTTAGACAAGACGTGCGTTTGAGGTTAAAAAGTATATAAATTGTAATTTATTATAGAAAATAACCGATTGTTTCGCTAGATAAGACCCTTCTTCCTCGACTGGGATCGTTTCGAGCTCTTTGAAGCTGCATTTAAACTGCATTTTGGAAGTTCAAACTTGGGGGCACCATAGAAGTCCACTATATGGAGAGAAATCCTGAAATGTTTTCCTCAAAAAAATAAATAAATAAATTTCTTTACGACTGAAGAAATAAGACATGAACATCTTGGATGACAAGGGGCAGAGTACATTATCTGTGCATTTCTGTTCTGGAAGTGAACTACTCCTTTTAATGGTTCATTTGAAAGATTGAATGATACATCTAAAAAGTAAACAACTCACACACTTACACATAACCACTTAATAAGACTTCAAATGGCATGAAAACATGGTCTGTGGGAGTTTTTAGTGAGTAATCAGCTTGGAGAAATTTAAATTGTCTCTGTCTATGAACAATATTTACAGAGCTTTGATGACTGATGATTTGAAATATACAAAAATATTTTACATACGTTCACGAAAACATATATTGTTGAAAATGTCACTGCCTTGAGTTATTATTTTGGAATAGAGTGTTTTCACAACGCGTCATTAGTCGGCCTCGGCCATATTGATGATTGTTTGAACATAAACAATGCCACTAACCCGAACGAAACTCGCATATTTTGCTGATTATAGCTGCTGAAACTAGTCAATTAATATCATGTTTTGATCGGGTAAAACATTTGGAGTACTATAGACTGCCAAAAGTTATAACAAATCAAGGAGAAGAGTGTAAAAAAAAACTGTCTGAGGAACAAAAGCCATTTGTGGTTGGCCAAACTGAATCAGGATTTCCAAAGCAAGAGTCTTGACAACATTCATGTTTGTTCTTATCATTTCCGGTCAGGTTGGTGAAATATTAGGCTAATATCTTAATGAATACTGCTTGTATGCATCTTTACCACCTAATAACTTAAGTTTGTCAAAATATTGCACCCTTTCCTGCACACTGAGTCCTTCTATATATAATTAAATTTAGTAGCTTCCACTCAATTTGTACATGGTTTAGACAGCATAAATTAGCAGAACAACATATTCAGTAGGACATTAACCATGCAATCCATGCTGTTGTTTACATCTGAGTATCTCCAATATGGCCGTACATCCGGGTAGCTGACCAAAGCGTGACGTATTAAAATGTAAAATGCATAAAAACAACTTGAAGAGATTCATACTTGGCTTTAACTAAACAGAATATTAATTAAACTGTTAATGTAAAAATATATAATGTATTAAAAAAATTATGAGTGTAAATGATATTTATTAACTAAGAAAATGTGACTGGGATATATATAACGATTCAAAAGTTTGAGATTAGCAACGTTGTTTAAAAGAAATCTCTTTTATGCCCACCTAAGCCTGCATTTATTTAATCAAAAATACAGTAAAAACAGTAATATTGTGAAATAGTTTTAGAAATCAAAATAAATGCTTAATTTTGCTATGTATTTTAATATGTAATTTATTCCTGTGATGCAAAGCTGAATTTTCAGCATCTTCAGTGTCACATGATCCTTCAGAAATCATTCTAAAATGCTGATTTGCTGCTCAAGAAACATTTGTGATTATTATCACTGTAACAGTTGTGCTTTTTAATGAATATGTTTTGTTTTATGAATAAAAAAAAGTTCAAATTAACTTAAAATATAAATCTTTTGTAACATATAAATGTCTTTACTGTCACTTTAATTGAATTCTTGCTGAATAAAATTCAAATTTTATTGAAGATATAGTTTATATACAATTATTATCAATCACTCTTTCAGGTTTTTTGACGAAAAACTGAACCGCTGTATTAAATGTCACATTGAGCTGAAGGTCTCTCTTGTTCCTTTTCCTCTCTGTGCAGGTGAGAGCCAGTGCCATCGCTCAGGATCAGGATCAGAGTTATGACTACGCCTCAAACACTGTCATCTTGCACCTCGACCCCGGGGATGAGATCTCCATCAAGCTGGATGGCGGGAAAGCGCATGGCGGGAACAGCAACAAGTATAGCACTTTCGCTGGCTTCATGCTGTATAGTGACTAGAGGTCAAAAGGCCATCGAGTTCAGTCTCAGTCTGTAGGTAAGATATGCAATTGATTCTAGTTGATTAACACCCCAGCCATTGTTTAGGTTCCAAAAGATTTCTTATCTTTCTTTGTCATTTCTGTTTTACCTCTATGGTTTTGTTTGCCACAGGGTACTTTCACCTGAAATTCAACAGCTATACACTCATAACTGAGTCACAAAACACTGGATAATTTGTTAAAAGGATCAAATGATTCATTATTCCTCCCCTGAAGGGAATGGCCCTGTATGTTTTGTTATAGTAGACACATGGTTTTAAAGCCTGGATCCAATGAGAACACAACAGGAAGTGGTTTTCGATTCTTGAATCTGCCCAAATACCTTCAACAGACGCATGAAATCAACCAGAACGAAAGAGTCGGCCTTCAGGGTTTCAAGTGAGTGTTGATATTTCATTATGATGTTGTCTTTGTATGTATGATCAATCTGTGAATCTGCACTGATGTTTATCAATATCTCCGACATAATGTGAGGTGAATGACCTTAAATGATACCCTGAAATCTTAATGAGTGTATGCACCCGGTTTTGACTGCTGTAAATTTACACCTCGTCCTTGAGAGTCTGTTGTGAATCATAGTAATGCATCTGTTTGTGATTGATGTGTGGATGTGGAAGTGCTAACACGAATAAAGCTAAGCTTTAATTTCAGCTAATAGCTAAAGCTAAACCCGTTCATTGTTGTTTTTACCAATGAATTATGATGTGGCTAATATTACAGTTGAGGTCAAAAGTTTACATCACTATTCAGAATCTGCAAAATTATTTTACCCAAATAATAGGGATCAAACAAAATGCATGTTATTGTTGATTTAGTACTGACCTTAATAAGATATTTCACATAAGATGTTTTCATATAGTCCACAAGAGAAAATAATTGAGTTTATAAAAATGACCCTGTTCAAAGGTTTGCATACTCTTGATTCTTAATACTGTGTTGTTACCTGAATTATTCACAGCGGGGTTTTTTGTTTTTCTGTTATTTAGTGATAGTTGTTTATGAGTCCCTTGTTTGACCTGAACAATTAAACCGCCTGCTGTTTTTCAGAAAAATCCTTCAGGTCCCACAAATTCTTTGGTTTTACAGCATTTTTATGTATTTGAACCCTTTCCAACAATGACTGTAAGATTTTGAGATCCATCTTTTCACACTGGACAACTGAGGGACTCTTACGCAACTATTACAGAAGGTTCAAATGCTCACTGATGCTTCAGAAAGTAAAACCATGCATTAAGAGCCCAGGGGTGAAAACGTTTTGAATTTGAAGATCTGGGTACATTATTTCTGGGAAACATACAACTATCTAAATATGGTATTTAGGCAAAATAAAAAAGTACACATCTTCATCCTGTTCAAAAGTTTTCACCCCCGACTCTTAAAGCATGGTTTATCCTTCTGGAGCATCAGTGAGCGTTTGAACCTTAATAGTTGCATATGAGTCCCTCAGTTATCCTAAGTGTGAAAAGATGGATCACAAAATCATACAGTCATTGCTGGAAAGGGTTCAAATACACAAAATGCTGGAAAACCAAATAATTTGTGGGACCTGAAGGATTTTTCTGAAAAACAGCAGGCGGTTTAATTGTTCAGGTCAAACAAGGGACTCATAAACAACTATCACTAAATAACAGAAAAACAAAAAACCCCGCTGTGAATCATTCAGGTAACAACACAGTATTTAGAATCAACTGTGGACTATATGTAAACATATTTTATGTGAAATGTCTTAGTCAGTTCAGTACTAAATTAAAAATAACATGCATTTTGTATGATCCCTCTTATTTTGGTCAAATAAGTAACATTTTGCAGATTCTGAAAGGGGGGTGTAAACTTTTGACCTCGACTGTACCATTAAAATGAATTTAAGGCCACTAAGTTATTACTTACTCTAGGTGTAACAGTGATGATGGTTTATGATGATGATGACCACTATCTGAAATGATGTCCTGTATATATCGCAATAGTTATGACCTGTAAAATGTATCTAGATATCTAAATGTAACAGCTTATAGATTTTTGCTTTTGCTAATAAATGGGATTTTTCTAACACTTTGGTGTGTGCCGTCTGTTGTCTACATAGACAGCTGCTATGCTCACTTGCTCACCAATGGATCCTCTGCAGTGAATGGGTGCCGTCAGAATGAGAGTCCAAACAGCTGATCAAAGTAATCCACCCCACTCCAGTCCATAAATTAATAAATCCATAATCCATAATATCACTTCCTCTAATGTATAAGTCCTTTCTCTGTTGTCCTCTCACATCAAAATGTCCCCACATACTTGTTTAGACCTATTTTGGGCTGTGCATATATTCATACAAAACATTTTCACTGGAGAAGCTATATTATGAATAGAGAAAGCAACAGTTTGAATGTTAAAAAAGTTAAAAATGCATTAATGGTGGATTTGTTTTCTTACAAACACAGCTTTTGGCTTCACAAGATGTTAATTGTTGAACTGGAGTGGGGTGGATTACTTTGATCAGCTGTTTAGACTCTCATTCTGACGGCACCCATTCACTCCACTGGTGAGCAAGTGATGGAATGCATAATTTCTCCAAATCTGGTGAAGAAACAAACTCATCTACATCTTGGATGGCCTGTGGGTAAGTACATTTTCATCAAAATGTTATTTTTGGGTGAACTATTCCTTAAAATGTAACCTCAATAGTATTTTTAAAGTATAATTTTATACTAAAAAACTAAGAAAAAACAAAAAAACCCTTCTGTACCAGTCTATTTGCTAGTAATCCTCATAAATGAGTAGATGTTCTGTATTTTAAAGACACAAGAAATTAGAACAGGAGAGATAAAGAGAGAAAAGGACTGATTTAACGATAAAGAAAAGAGGAGCGATCACAGCTAGGTATAATGAGTGTGAAATGCCACATGTCTGGAGGGAAGCACTTCCTCCTAATCAGAGATGATCAGTGTTTCAAAACAACAGAAAGAGGGGGAGAGAAAGAGAGAGAGCCTCGGAGCTGCATGAGCGCCGGGAGGAGAGGCCAGAGATGAGGGCTGCTTATGTAAACAACAAGATGTTTAGATGTGGAGTTTAAATGACATGGTCTACTGCCGAGACACGCTACGCTTCATTTTCTGTAACCGCGGACAGATTAACGCATCTCGCACGTTTGAGGAGATACAAAGAGGTTCATCACCACCCTTGAGGCTTTTTTAATTACATTTTTTGAGCCTCTCGTCATGAATGTACACCATATCTGCTCTTTCATTAATGGAAAAACTCTCTCAGTTAAACGATATAATTAACTCCTAATGTCAAAGTACAATAGCTCACAGCGATCGTCAGTGGAGGTTGTACGGTTTAAAGTCAACCTGAAGTCACAGTTCACCTTTTTTAATACAATCCTGGTGATATTTTGAATGGGTTGTGAGTGCATGTTATTCCAAAGAAAAAAAAAAGATTATCTTTATCATATTTTTTATCGAAATATAATAGCTTTCGTTGCCTTAATGTAAAATGTGGTTAGTTGACTAAAAAAAGAGAAGAAACTCACTGCCTTGGGTAAATTAAGTCGATGACTGTTAAAACCTTCATATTAGCTAGTTAAATCTTACAATAAACAGTGACCATAACATAATTATTTTGTTAAATTACTTTGGAATTGACTTAATTAAGCACAGTATGTAGTTTTTGCCACTCGAGGGCGCATATTCAAAACAAACAAAGAAACAAAGGCGTAGTTTGTTGTTAGTTGTTGTCTTCATCTCCTATGCATCAATGCAGCTGATAGGACTCGGCCAGAAATAATGTTCATAGATAGAGGTAAGGTATTAAAGATTTGTTAAAGTCACTGTAGTATGAAGCAGGGTGTGTCTGGAAGCCATGGAAGTGAAATGAGAGATGCTAATGAGAGACGAGCAAGACACATGGCTGGAAAGCAGCTTTTATTATGCCATTATTTTATTATCAACTGCTTCTGCTCCTTCTAGTGATGGGAAGTTCGGATCATTATACCGACTCGGACCTTTGAGTCTCGTTCAGCAAAATGAACAAATCTTTTTTTTTGAGTCATTTCGTTCATTTTAGCAAAATATAATTAAGATACTATGTGTTACTTCCCTAACACACATCTGCTCCTTACACAAATGTTGATCACACTACAAACAAGACAAAACTATGATGCAGAATAAGAATAAATCATTGTTTACCTGGGTCTTTAGTCTATGATTAGCTCACCTCACCTCTATCTGTCCGGGTTCGGGTCGTTCGTTCGTTGTGACGGCCCCATATAAGCTTAACTAATGCATTCTGAGCCGAAAAGAGAATTGATTAGTTCATCTCTCGAGTCTCGAACAAATGATCAAAGCCCGAAGACTAATTCCAGTACAGAATCAGATGCACGACTGAACAAATCACTCCCTGAGACGACTCATTCTTCTTGAGTCACATTAAAGATTTGTTCAAAATGAACGAATTGTTCAAGAACGACCCATCACTAGCTCTTTCCAGTCATGTCTATGTGGGGTAAAACAGCGTTTTTTTGTCATACTAGGTACATTTTAGTGTGTTGAAAGTTGTGTTATAATGCTATAATTCGTCAGCTGTCTAATAAAATGCATAACATTTTAAAGCGTCTTTGGTGCTTCATTGGGTGGCACTATGATACGACGGCGTTTCAGTGCCACTTTAAAAAATAAAAGATTACAAGTGTAAAGTCGAAATGATTGGAGAATAAAGTCATATTTACAAGAATAATGTCGAAATTTTACGAGAATAAAATCATAATTTTTCGAGAATAAAGTCGAAATTACAAGAATAATGTCGAAATATTATGAGAATCAAGTCAATATTGCAAGAAAAGTCAAACTGTTTGGAGAATAAAGTCAGAATGAAGCCGAACTATTTGGAGAATAAAGTTAAACAGTTTGGAGAATAAAGACGCAATGTTTTGAGAAAAAAATCGAAATTACGAGATTTTAATCATACGTGACTATTCAACTATATCAGCTATTCAGCTATTCAACTGTATCAACCTGTTTTATTCACAATATAATACAGAAAATGATTGGAAAAAATATTTAACTGTTTCGAGAACAAAGGCGAACTGTTTCAAGAACAAAGGCGAACTGTTTCAAGAATAAAGTCGCAATGTTTTAGAATAAAGTCGAAATTATGAGATTTGACCGATTTCAATGAAATTACGACCATTCACAAGCTGTTTTATTCATGGTATAATACAGTAAATGATTGGAAATAATATGTAACATCTTCCATTCATTATTTGTAACGCACCAGCCACCCAGTAATCTTGATCATTTCGTGCTTTGTTGCTTTTGATATAACAGTTTTATCACAAAACACATATTATGAATCTCAAAATAAACATGAAGGAACATCAGAAGGAATGCAACAGGAACAGTATAGCCTAATTTAATGAAATGAATGTCTCGCTGTATTGAAAAGATGACTGATTCACATGCCACTTAAACTGAAACGAATACAGCGATCTGTCACGCCACATTAAAGAGCTTGAACACATTATAGTAATAGACATATTGTTTGTATTTCGCTATAAAACTGACAGATTCTGAAAGCTAAGACTTTGGAATATCTCCCGGTGCTCCCAATCCGAGCCATTTGCATGCGCAATAGGCTAGAATATACTCTCAAAATATTAAAACTTTAATCTTGTATAATTGCTACGAATTAATTCTTGTAATTTTAACTTTATTCTCATAATTTCGACTTTATTCTTGAAATGTTTTGATTTCTTGTAATTTTTTAGACATTATTTTCTTAATTTAGACTTAAATAAAATATAAAGATTTCAATCTCGTAATCTTAGATGATTTTTAATGTGGCACTAAAACAGCGTTAAAATAGTTAAAATCGCTTGTTTCTCTAGAGTTAAACATTCTTCTAAATGTTTGGGATAATGTAAGTACATAGGTCAGCCATATATAACACTGTTCAAGTGGTTTTTGGATATTTTAATCAAAGTAGAATTTTTTTTTTTACACATCAAAATGGATTTGAATGCCATTTTAATGTTGACTTTAATCTGAAAGTCAGACATTCAGAGTTTGCAGATGTCAAAATGCATTAAGACCCCTTCTAATACCACAAATTCATTGCAGCCACAACGATTTATTTCTCAAATGATGGTCGATACCAAAACCTAGTGTCAGCCCGCCCACTGAGCATCAGATGCAGATGCACACAAAAAAGCCACTGGATAGCTGACAAAGTCACTTTCCATCTGCAATAATGAGTTCTTCTGAGGATAAACTATTCGCGGGACTTGCCAGAGATGCATGGAATTGGTAAAAAGCCATTTTACATGTTAGATGCAAAGCATGAACCTTCCAGTCAAAGTCAGCTTACTGTAAGTTCAATTAAAATCTGTTACAGGTCCCAAACGGGGCGATTGATGACCTGGAAAGTTGCCCCAGTGTGGCCTTGAGCCGGGTGTTTAACCCCAGGATTTTGCCTGTGGTAAGTGCACTTACTAAGTCACTGTGCCTGAAAAGAAGCGTCTGCTAAACAGCCAACAACCAAACATCAAGGAGAGGTCAGTCTACCCACAAGCCTCTGCTCTTTTCCTCTGGGGGTGTCTATGTGTATCCTCAAATTAGAGTCATCGCAATCAGAATGTCATCTCAGACACGAAGATACCCGCCGTCGCGCACGTCAAGGCGCGGAGGATGGAAAACAAACAGCCGATGACTGACAGGTGAGAAAGGTAACAGTCTAAGATACCAACACAAACAATTTGTCGACTGAGATCTGCCAGTAATAGGCTTCCAGCGGTGAAACGATGATGAAACATGACGACGATACATAATGCATGATGGAATGAATTTAAACAAAGACAAAAATAACAGTTTGCTGGAAATGTACTCACCCTCAGGCCATCCAAAATGTAGATAAGTTTGTTTCTTCATCAGAGTTGGAGAGATTCAGCATTACGTCACTTGCTCACCAATGGATCCTCTGCAGTGAATGGGTGCCATCAGAATGAGAGTCCAAACATCACAATAATCCACAAGTAATCCACACCACTCCAGTCTATCAGTTAACACCTTGTAAGCAAAAAGCTGCATTTTTGTAAGAAACAAATCCATCAAGACATTTTAACTTTAAAGCATTGCTTCAATGCCTTAATGATTGATTTGACTCTTACAAACACACAGCTTTTTGCTTCTCAAGATGTTAACTGATGGACTGGAGTGGTGTGGATTACTTGTGGATTATTGTGATGTTTTTATCAGATGTTTGGACTCTCATTCTGACGGCACCCATTCACATCCATTGGTGAACAAGTGATGTAATGCTACATTTCTCCAAATCTGATGAATAAAGAAACTTATCTACATCTTGAATGGCTTGAGGCTGAGAAAATTTTCAGCAAATCATTGTTTTTTTTTTTGGTGAAATTCACCAATGCATCTTCTGCAGTGAATGGGTGCCGTCAGAATGAGAGTCCAAGCACCTTGTGAAGTGAAAAAATGTGTGTTTGTAAGAAACGAATAGATCATTTAACTTCAAACCATTGCTTCTCATCAAAAAAAGTCCATAAATCATAATAACGATGCCTCCAGTGAAAAAGTCCATCTCCTGTTGTCCTCTCACATCAAAATCCACACACATAACTTCTCACAAACACACAGCTTTTGGCTTCACAAGATGTTCATTGATGGACTGGAGTGGTGTGGATTACTTGTGGATTACTGTGATGTTTTTATCAGTTGTTGGACTCTTAATCTGACGGCACCCATTCACATCCATTGGTGAGCAAGTGATGTAATGCTACATTTCTCCAAACCTGATGAAGAAAGAAACTCATCTACATCTTGGATGCCTTGAGGCTGAGAATATTTTCAGCAAATCATTGTTTTTTGGGTGAGTTATTCTGTTAGATTTCAGAAATCCATTTTATGATGTTTGATGATTGGTAATTACACTTTCTTAAAGACAGTTTGCCAAAAAATGAAAATTTGCTGTAAGTTTACTCACCCTCAGTCCATCCAAGCTGTAGATGAGTTGTGTCTCCATGAGAACAGATTTGGAGAAATTTAGCATTCCATCACTTGCTCACCAATGGATCCTCTGCAGTGAATGGGTGCCGTCAAAATGAGAGTCCAAACAGCTGATAAAAACACCACAATAATTCACAAGTAATCCACACCACTCCAGTCCATCAATTAACATCCTGTGAAATGAAAAGCTGTGTGTTTGTGAGAAACAAATCCATCATGAAGACATTTTAACTTCAAACCGTTGCTTCTGGTTAAAATACGAGTCCACAATCCATAACAACGCTTCCTCCAGTCTAACAAAAAAATGCACCTCCTGTTGTCCTTTCACATCAAAATCCACCCACATAACTGTTTAAACTGTTTTCACTTGTAAACATGCTTGATCTGTGAGACATTTACATCGCAGGAGGCGTTATTATGGATTATGGACTCGAAAGCAATGATTTAAAGTTAAAATGCCTTGACGGATTTGTTTCTTACAAACACACAGCTTTTGGCTTCACAAGATGTTAACTGATGGACTGGAGTGGTGTGGATTACTTGTGGATGATTGTGATGTTTTTATCAGTCGTTTGGACTCTCATTCTGACGGCACCCATTCACATCCATTGGTGAGCAAGTGATGTAATGCTACATTTCTCCAAATCTGATGAAGAAAGAAACTTATCTACATCTTGAATGGCTTGAGGCTGAGAAAATTTTCAGCAAATCATTGTTTTTTTTTGGGTGAAATTCACCAATGCATCTTCTGCAGTGAATGGGTGCCATCAGAATGAGAGTCCAAGCACCTTGTGAAGTGAAAAGATGTGTGTTTGTAAGAAACGAATAGATCATTTAACTTCAAACCATTGCTTCTCATCAAAAAAGTCCATAATTCATAATAACGATTCCTCCAGTGAAAAAGTCCATCTCCTGTTGTCCTCTCACATCAAAATCCACACACATAACTTCTCACAAACACACAGCTTTTGGCTTCACAAGATGTTCATTGATGGACTGGAGTGGTGTGGATTACTTGTGGATTACTGTGATGTTTTTATCAGTTGTTTAGACTCTTAGTCTGACGGCACCCATTCACATCCATTGGTGAGCAAGTGATGTAATGCTACATTTCTCCAAATCTGATGAAGAAAGAAACTCATCTACATCTTGGATGGCTTGAGGCTGAGAATATTTTCAGCAAATCATTGTTTTTTGGGTGAGTTATTCTGTTAGATTTCAGAAATCCATTTTATGATGTTTGATGATTGGTAAGTAATTACACTTTCTTAAAAAGACAGTTTGCCAAAAAATGAAAATTTGCTGTAAGTTTACTCACCCTCAGACCATCCAAGCTGTAGATGAGTTGTGTCTCCATGAGAACAGATTTGGAGAAATTTAGCATTCCATCACTTGCTCACCAATGGATCCTCTGCAGTGAATGGGTGCCGTCAAAATGAGAGTCCAAACAGCTGATAAAAACACCACAATAATTCACAAGTAATCCACACCACTCCAGTCCATCAATTAACATCCTGTGAAATGAAAAGCTGTGTGTTTGTGAGAAACAAATCCATCATGAAGACATTTTAACTTCAAACCGTTGCTTCTGGTTAAAATACGAGTCCACAATCCATAACAACGCTTCCTCCAGTCTAACAAAAAATGCACCTCCTGTTGTCCTTTCACATCAAAATCCACCCACATAACTGTTTAAACTGTTTTCACTTGTAAACATGCTTGATCTGTGAGACATTTACATCGCAGGAGGCGTTATTATGGATTATGGACTCGAAAGCAATGATTTAAAGTTAAAATGCCTTGACGGATTCGTTTCTTACAAACACACAGCTTTTGGCTTCACAAGATGTTAACTGATGGACTGGAGTGGTGTGGATTACTTGTGGATGATTGTGATGTTTTTATCAGTCGTTTGGACTCTCATTCTGACGGCACCCATTCACATCCATTGGTGAGCAAGTGATGTAATGCTACATTTCTCCAAATCTGATGAAGAAAGAAACTCATCTACATCTTGGATGGCTTGAGGCTGAGAAGATTTTCAGCAAATCATTGTTTTTTGGGTGAGTTATTCTGTTAGATTTCAGAAATCCATTTTATGATGTTTGATGATTGGTAAGTAATTACACTTTCTTAAAAAGACAGTTTGCCAAAAAAAAAAAAAACACGAAAATTTGCTGTTAGTTTACTCACCCTCAGACCATCCAAGATGTAGATGAGTTTGTTTCTTCATGGGAACAGATTTGGAGAAAATTAGAAATTAGAAAATCATGAAGACATTTTAACTTCAAACCGTTGCTTCTGGTTAAAATACGAGTCCACAATCCATAACAACGCTTCCTCCAGTCTAACAAAAAATGCATCTCCTGTTGTCCTTTCACATCAAAATCCACCCACATAACTGTTTAAACTGTTTTCACTTGTAAACATGCTTGATCTGTGAGACATTTACATCGCAGGAGGCGTTATTATGGATTATGGACTCGAAAGCAATGATTTAAAGTTAAAATGCCTTGATGGATTCGTTTCTTACAAATACACAGCTTTTGGCTTCACAAGATGTTAACTGATGGACTGGAGTGGTGTGGATTACTTGTGGATGATTGTGATGTTTTTATCAGTCGTTTGGACTCTCATTCTGACGGCACCCATTCACATCCATTGTTGAGCAATTGATGTAATGCTACATTTCTCCAAATCTGATGAAGAAAGAAACTCATCTACATCTTGGATGGCCTGAGTGTGAATAAACCCTCAGCAAGTTTTAATTTGGGTGAACTATTCCTTTAAATTCTTTTTATCACGATTTGAAACTCAAAAACTCAACAGCCTATGCATTATGTATTATTGTCATGTTTCATCATCGTTTCACCCCTGATCTCAGTCGAGGGGACCTCAGACTGTTACTTTTCTCACCTGTCAGTCATCGGCTGTTTGTTTTCCATCCTCCATGTCTTGGTCTAAAATTGTCAACAAATTTTCATTTTTTGGTGAGCTGTTCCTCTAAAACTTGCACATTTTGTCCCGCAGTGAAGCGATGATGAAACACGATGTTAATTCGTAATGCATGGCCTGTTGAGCTTTTGCGAAAACAATTATTTAAAACTTGTGCACTTCCTTCAGCTCTCGCATAGAGTAATCTCTTCTTCTCCATGGATTAAGCTGTTAAAGATCACAGGCGGAGTTAGAAGCGGTGTAAATTAGCGCATCAAGTCAATGTGGGGTTGTTTTCAGACAGGCAGAGATGAAGGTGATTTTCATGCATAATGAGTTTGCGATGGCATTTCCAGACCCCTTTGATAAGTCCGGTTTTCTTATCTCACCGAGACAGACTTGAGACTACGGCAGGACACCTGCTTACATTAACAGCGCTCTCATCATTGGCCTGCAAGATCTTCAGTAATGGTGTTATCGATACCAGGAATCTCTGTTTAAAGTTTTAACACTGTCATATGCTAAAGAATGACTACACAACTTGTTAAATTGTACAAGATATTTCAAAGGAGTCATATAATACAGTTTTTCATGTTTCCATGAGGTGCACTTATAAGGATTTACATTAAAACAGTTTTTACTCAGAAGTTAGAAGTAAAATTCACAGATGTGACTTAAGTCTTAAGTAGTAGGTATATTTGTAGCAATAGCCAAAAATTCTTTGTATGGGTCAAAATGAGTGATTTTTCTTTTATGCCTACCGTAAATATAGCATCTTAATTTGTGATTAGTAATATGTATTGGTAAGAACTTCTTTTGGACAACTTTAAAAGCGATTTTCTCAGTATTTTGATTTTTGTTTTTTTTCACCCTCAGATTCCAGATTTTTTCTATCAAACCATACATCAATGGAAAGCTTATTTATTCAGCTTTCAGGTAATGTATAAATCCCAATAATAAAAAAAAAAATTACCCTTATGACTGGTTTTGTGGTCCAGGGTCACAAATAAATACAAATAAATAAAAAATTTTTTCAAAGAATTACTTGAAAGGCCAACAGAAGTAATGGGACAAAACTGAAGTGCAATTCATGCTTTTGGAGTAATGCACACTTGCAATAATAAATATTTTTGTAGTTTTTATTTATTAGTTTGTATTTTTTATGCTTGTTTCATTTTAATTTTAGTAAAAAATTTGTCAGTTTGTAAGTTCTTTGTGTGTGTGTGTGTGTGTGTGTGTGTGTATATATATATGTATATATCTGTATGTATATATCAAAAAATCTGGGTCGTGAAAAATCATCACAACAGGCTACTAGTATAAATAACAAATAAAATATGTCTAACGCATGTTGATATACAAAAGCAAGTTGATGTATAAAACAATGTTAATTTCAACATTAAACTAATATAAAAGTGTTTATATTCACCGCCTGTGTTTTATCCTATTGGTAATTATTGTAAAATAAACGCTAAAACGCTTGTGTTTTCTGAGTCACTGTCTAGCAAGGATGAAGTTCCTCTTTGGACGCTCCTTTAGCATTTGTGCTTAGGGCACCCAAAAGGCTAACGCCGGCCCTGTTAAGAAGTATATAAATTGCAATTTGTTTTTAGAAAATAACCCATCGTTTTGCTAGATAAGACCCTTTTTTCCTTGGCTGTGATCGTTTAGAGCCCTCTGAAGCTTCATTTCGGAAGTTCAAACTCAGGGGCACCATAGAAGTCCATTATAAGGAGAGAAATCCTGAAATGTTTTACTCAAAACAATTTCCTTAGGACTGAAAAAAAGAATCTGACAAGGGGGTGAGTACATTATCTGTACATTTTTGTTCTGAAAGTGAACTAATCCTTTAAATATGTTTAATACAACAAACTTCAGATCACCAGGTAAGCATTTTCATTCAGTACAATGTAAAAAGAGTTGTGGAAACGGAATGTGGGCGTGGTTTGTTACGGTGAAGGGGCGGGGCTGCTTGTGATTAGCGGAACTCTATTTTCAATCTCCTCCCAGCCCTTGCGTTGCTTAGTTCATGTAAATGTCAGTTGGCAATGTCAACGCTTCAGGTAACACGGCGCAGATTAGATGAAGACATTTGTTTTGCCCTCCTCTCATCGGCAATGACACCAGCAGCTGTCTCGGTTTGACGGGAGTTCAGGGCAGGTCTGTAGCGGAGGACGCGGAGCAGATCTCACCTTTAGCTCAGAGCGAGACGCCGGCCCGCTGAGCTCAGACTGGCAGGTGGGCCGCATTTGGGTCAGCTGATGCTTTATCTGCTCTGGCAGCCTCCAAACTGTAAATGACAAGCGCTAGCGCTGCTGTGATCTAATGTCACGTATTGTAGCTGAAATTTAGATTTACTCGATAGAATGAATGTGAGAAATGCGCTTTCAGATCGTTCCAGTTGGATTTGCAAGGAACACATGAATGATTTTGATTTGACACGGCTGCACTTGAGAGATGCTTCACCATCAGTTTCAAAACTAAAATCAGGAATAAGATTGGACAATAACCATATTATAAATTCTGGTCCTTAAGGTTAAATAATACAAATATATCAATATACAGCCAGGGGTGTAAACTTGAACAGAATGAAGCCTAAATATAATCTGAACATGCTTTTCAGAAGATACTTACATGTTTCCCAGAAGACAACGTGAGTTAAATTTACCATGAGTGATTTTTAAATGCGAAATGTTTTCACCCCGGCTCTTAATGCATTGTTTCCTTCTGAAGCATCGGTGAGTGTATGAACCTTCTGTAATAGTTGCATATGAGTCTTTCAGTTGTCCTCAGTGTCAACAGATGGATCTCAAAATCATACAGTCATTGTTGGAAAGGGTTCAAATGCACAAAAATGCTGAAACCTAAAGAATTTGTGAGACCTGAAGGATTTTTCTGAAGAACAGGGGCCAGTTTAACTATTCAGGACAAATAAGGGACTCATAAACACACGTCAGTTAAATAAACAGCTGTGGATCATTCAGGTAACAACACAGTATTAAGAATCAAGTGTGTGTAAACTTTTGAACAGGGTCAATTTTATAAATTGAACTTAGGGCTGGGCGATATGGCTGAAAACTATATCACGATATCAGTGTTTCATATCGGTCGATATCGATAATTATTGATATTTTTGTGACCCATTTAAAGAAGAGAAAAATATATTACACTCAAGCATTTTTATTTTAAACTTAACCTGCCTCTGATCATAATCCCCTCAGTTATTAAGACAGAAATGTCAACAACCATGGAAAACTCAAATAATTAAAATGTAAACATAAGTCTAAAGTCACAATATACACTTAATTATCTCTTAATCCTCAATTCAAACCCCATTCATTGTCGATGAAGTGAATGGTTTAGCTAATGTATGGCCCAGAAGTACGGCTTGACCACAGGTCAGAGGTGGTTGTTGCAAAGTACTTGGCTGATAATATTTATTTCTGCACAGATTGCTGGTTGCCAGTAGCCAACATTACTTCTTTCCCGGTACTTTAGCCTATACTTTGTGTAATAAAAAAATTTTTTATTTAAGTGAAAAAATAAGTCCAAAACTTTCAACATTTTGAACAATAGGGCCTTACAATCCTTTTTTTTTTTCCAGAAATTCTTGTTTTAATTTTTCTGATAATCAAATGAAAGCAAAATCACAGATTTATTTTTAAAAATAAAAATAAAAGGAGCTTTACTGTTAAAATTAATACATAGAAGAAAAATTATATTCAGTTAAAAAAAGGTTCAATATTAATAGTATTTTTTCAACAATTAAGTGGTGACTCTTTTTTTTTATCATATATATTGTTTTATGTAAATTATTTAAATGTGAACATATAAACACCTACATTATACTGTACAGTAATACAAGACTAATATTGTTCTGTTACATGTTAAACCGTACTTTTATTTTGACAGGTTGCCGTGAAGTTTCAGTGTGTATACAGTATGAATGATGCTAGTTTCACTAATGAAACGGTAAAATTGACAAAAAGTGACACTCACAGCAGCTTTGGAGATGTATTTATTGGAGTTTGTCTGTTCATGTGAGATGCAAAAGCCAAAAATTAGCGGGAGCGTCACGTGTGCAGTATGCGTGTAGTGAAAATAAAACGCGTCTCCTCCATTCATACATACACATAGAGGCAAACGGAACACGCAGGATTCTTATTGAAACGGTCTTTTTGCATTTCAGTTTTCACAGACACTAGTCCATATCTGAATTAATTAACAGACCAAGTTTTGATTTATTGGTCCAAAAATCGACGAATTCCGCGGCATTCCGCCCTATAGTAAAGTCCGTTTTTATGAATGGAGTCCGCGATCCCGTCTGTGAGGAGACATTGTAAACGCGCGATCATGTAGAGACAGAAATGACATGCCGTCGTGTAAATAAGATAAATAACATAAGGCTATTTACTTTGTTTAATACAACAACATGGACCCGTTCTGTAGGAAAGATAACCTTAACTTCTATTGTGATCTGGCGCTATAAACTGAACGTTAAAGGGGGGCTGGGCGGGCCGACGAAGAATACAAAATATCGAACGTTTTATCGAACACATTTTTTATTGATATCGATCTCTTGTCTATCGCGATATATATCGTTATCGTTTTATCGCCCAGCCCTAATTGAACTATTATTTTCCTCTTGTGGACTATATGTAAATGTCTTTTATGTGAAATATCTTATTCAGGTCAGTACTAATTAAAAAAAACAGCAACATGCATTTTTTGTATGATCCCTCTTATTTTGGTAAAACAACATTTTGCAGATTCTGCAAGGTGTACATAAACTTTTGACCTTAACTGTATATCTGCATCACAAACAGATATAGATGAATTAATGTAGAAATTTTCAGGCAAAAAAGTCTTTCTGTATTGTTTTCCAATAGAAATATTAGATACTAAGTTTTCTTCTCTGAAAAATGAATAAAAATTAAGTGAACATGCAAAAATAAATTAATTAAAAGGAAAACGTTATTTTTTTCTTGTTTACAGCATAAACTGACTTAATTTTGATACATTTTTCTTAAGTTATTTTCCTACTCAAATATTTATATATATGTAATCAAAAACAAGACAAAAGTAGCCTACTAAGTAATACCTTTTACAGGTATTACAAAGCGATTTTTTTCACTCATGCAATGTTTCTTTAAGTTATAGGCTAGTTTGTCATCTTTCCGTCATTTATTACCTTAAACATATATGGGTCAAAGATGACAAAGGGTTTAAGCAAAAACAGTGTGTAATACTGCTTTAAATCGTTGTTGTTTGCCCAAAAAAAATATTTAAAAGTTTTCTGATTTATTTAATTGCATTTTTGTTTTTGTTTTTCTGAGCAAAAAATAAATATCATAAATTTTTCCCTAATTTACAGAAGATACCCACTAAAATGTCATTCAGTGTAACAGTCTTGTCAGGCATGTTTACAACAAAAATCATTTTATGACATATTAAAAGATAAAAAAAATTCATGCCAAATACTAATTAGTTGTAATTTCTAAATTTTTTAAATGTGCCACTATAGGTTTTGCCCATTTGTCAGTAAGAATTTTTACTAATTTAAAACACAAAAAAGTAATATGCTCCTTTATCCTTTTATATATTTTAATATGTACAAGTCAGAATAAGCATGTTGTTTGAATTTTTACATAAATATTGTGTTACACTGAATGACAATGTAACATTATTTCAACCAAATCTTGAATTTTATTCTCCAAAAACGTATTTAAAACCTTAAAAGTAGACACTTTACTTATATTTAATGTGCTTTCTGTGGACATAAAAGCACTTGGGTAAATTTCTTCTGACGTGGACATCATAACGTCTTTGACCCATATGCATTTAATTCTGCAGAACAGAAGAAAACATTTGTGTCCCTGGACCACAAAACCAGTCTTAAGTCGCTGGGGTATATTTGAAGCTACAGCCAAAAATGCATTGTATGGGTCAAAATTATTGATTTTTCTTTTATGCCAAAAATCATTAGGATATTAAGTAAAGATCATATTTTTTGTAAAATTCCTACTATAAATATATCAAAATGTAATTTGATTAGTAATATGCATTGTTAAGAACTTAATTTGGACAACTTTAAAGGTGATTTTCTCAGTATTTAGATTTTTTTGCACCCTCAGATTCCAGATTTTCAAATAGATGTA
>NC_133384.1:34445536-34558956 GCF_049309525.1 Garra rufa
AGAAATAATAATAAAATCCAAGTTTTATACATAATACCTATTTTACACATTAGACATAATACCTTTATGCATAATACCTACTGTTCATCACAATAATTATTTAATTAAAAATAAATAGTTTTTACTTAAAGAAATTTCTGACTATTTTTAGGTTTTATACCTAATACCTAATGTTCATTACAATAAATTAATATTTATTGTAGGAATAAGAAATTCTCAATTCTCGACAAAATTTTAATTACAGTACAATGCAAACAATAAATGAATAAATTAAGGAATGACAAATTTTACTTAAAGAAATGTATGTGTATTTTTACAACTACTAAGAATTTCTAGATTTTAAACCTAATCCTTAACTTTCATCCCAATCAATCAATCAATCAATCAATCAATCAAATAACATAACTAAATAAATAAATAATTAATAATAAAATTAAATTTAAATACCACATACTTTTCATTACCTAAAAATATGTATATAAATAAATATTTTTTCCATACATTTTATTTTTCAATGATGTTTTAAATTGACCAAAAGTGGCAAAGACATTTACAATGAAAACAAAAAACCCTCTATTCTTCAAATAATCTGAAAGTAAAAAGGTGTCATGATTTTCACAAAAAAAAAAAAAAAAAATGAAATAAATCAGCATATTAGAATGATTTCTAAAGGATCATGTGACACTGGCGACTAGAGCATTTATTTGTATTTTTTGTAGTATTTGTTGTGCTGCCACTATAATCAAGGAAAAATGTTTTTTTTTTTTTTTTTTTTTTTAATCTGTATGGAATTCAAGGGAAATTTGGATGGGAAATGTACTTAACTTGACTGCAAATAATGCAATCATCTTGGTCCTAAAATACGTTTTATTTCTTTTATGCCAAAAATAAAACTTCTTATTTAGTTCCTTGTGATTTCTGAGGTTTGCCCAGACATTTCTGAGAACTTCACCCAGAACATTTCTCAAAGTGACAGTGTTCAAAAAGTTTAGATACTTTAGCTCTTGATATGCAGATACTTGATTCTGTCTGTTTCAGACTAAGGCTCTCTGACAGGATGGCATTCACACACACACACAATCTTCATCCACTGCATAAAGACTGATGCACAATCTTAAAACCTTGACCATCTATTTCTCTCGCTCTCTCACACACACACACACACACACACACACACACACACACACACAGAGGTCTTACTGTGCAGGGCCGCTGGCCCGCGTCACTCTGCGTTAGCATAAGAACAGCTTATTAAAGACAGAGAACATGACCATCGGCCAACCCTGAAGATGAAGGACTGAGTGAAGAAGTCAGAGAAAGAGAGAGAGAAAGAGAACTCACAACTGTCATATCTGTCTGTGTGTCCGTCTGATGTACATTATTCATGTTTACACTGCGAGACCAACATAAACGCCCATACAAATCATTGTTCATCCTCAAAACACAAATTAAGATGTTTTTGATCTAAAAGCTTTTTGCATAGACAGCAATGCAACTGACACATTCAAGGCCTAGAAAGGTAGTAAGGACATTAATAAAATAGTTCATGTGACATCAGTGGTTCAGCCATATTGTCATAAAGCTAACAAAAATAACTTTATTTAACAATCTCTTTGTGTTCTGAAGATAAACAAAGGTCCTATGGGTTTGAAACAACATGAGGGTGAGTAATTAATGACTGATTTTTTATTTTTGGGTGAACTGCTGTATCCCTTTAAATTTCATATGCACTGAATAAATGGTAACGTCTAAATTAACTGGTTTTATTCAAGTCAAAAATATTATTTATTATTTAATAAACATCTCTGAACCAATCTAAATACACCAATGTTATACATACAAATTTTTTTTTTGTGTTGCAGTAGGTAACAGCTGCAGGTTACCACTTTTTACCAGTTTTATTTTAGAATAATTGGGATGAAGTTATAGTTTATATGAAGTAATAGTTTGTTATTAATAAATAATAAGCAGTTTTTTCCCAAGTTAAAGTTTATTTTTTACCACCGAATAAAAAATAAAAACGGTTGTTGTGACTTTTTATCTCATAATTCTGACTTCTTTCACATAATTGTGAGATATAAACTCACTATTGCAAGTTGTGAGTTGACTTGAGTTAACTTCATTTCTCAGAGTTACGAATTTATATCTCACAATTCTCATTTTATAACTCAAAATTATGAGTTTATATTTCACAAATCTGAGGGAAAAAGTCAGAATTGCGAGAAGAAAGCCAGAATTATGAGATAAAACGTCACAATTACCTTTTTTCTTCAGTGGCAGAAATGTTCTTCCGCTTCCGTTAGTTTCGTTGTGACTGTTTATCTCACAATTCTGACTTTTATTTCTTATAATTGTGATATAAACTCGAGTTATAACGTACAATTTTAAGGGGGGAAAAATACTGTTCTCAGAATAGCGATTTTATATCCCACTGTACTGACTTACTCACAACTGTGTGTTATAAAGTTGCAATTCTGAGGAAAAAATGTGAGTTTATCTGACAGTTCTGACGTTATAACCTGCAATTGCGAGTTTATACCTTACAAATCTGAGAAAAACGTCAAAATTTCGAGATGTAAACTCTCAATTGAGAGAGAAAAAAAAACTGAATTGTGAGGGGAAAAAAAGTTGCAATTACTTTTTAAAAAATTTTTACTCAGTGGCAGAAACGGGCTTCTGCTTCAGTTACGTGACTTTTTTTCTCATAATTGTGATATAAACTCGCAATTGCAAGTTATAAAGTCAGAATTGCGAGATATAAAGGGAAAAGACTGATATGTTCTTAGAATTGTGAATTGTTCTCACAATTCTGACTTTATAACTCTCACTTATGACTCGTGTTATGAAGTTGCAATTGTCAAAATTGAAAGATATAAACTCGCAATTCTATATATCTCACAATTCTGACTATAACTCTGACTTCATTTCTCAGAATTACTCATTTATATCTAAATCTGACTTTATAACTCACAATTACGAGTTTATATCTCACAAATCTGAGAAAAGAAACTCAGAACTGAAAGTTTGTATCACGCAATTCTGAGAAAAAAGTAAAAGAATGGTGAGATGTAAAGCAACAATTGCAGTTGCAGTTACCTTTTTTAATTTTTTATTCAGTGGCAGAAACAGGCTTCCATAATTTTAAGTATTAGTTAAAAAAGCTGTTTACATTTAGTATTTACATTTTTTTTACTAGTTTATTTTTTTATAATAACACTTTTTTTACTGTGTGAAATCATTTTTCTAAAAAAAAACTTTTTTTTGCTTGCTTTTTGCTTGCATCAAGAGACATCGTCTATTTTACATATGTGACCCTGGACCACAAAACCAGTCATAAGGTTAAATTTTACAAAACTGAGATGTATACATAATATGAAAGCTCAGTAAATAAGCTTTCTATTGATATATGGTTTGTTAGGATAGGAGAATATTTGGCCGAGATACATCTATTTGAAAATCTGGAATCTGAGGGTGCAAAAAAATCAAAATCCTGAGAAAATCACCTTTAAAGTTCTCCAAATTAGGTTCTTAACAATGCATATTACTAATCAAAAATTACATTTCGATACATTTACAGTAGGAATTTTACAAAAAATCTTCATGGAACATGATCTTTACTTAATTTCCTAATGATTTTTGGCATAAAAGAAAAATCAATAATTTTGACCCATACAATGTATTTTTGGCTATTGCTACAAATATACTCCAGCGACTTAAGACTGGTTTTGTGGTCCAGGGTCACATATGCATATTGCTGGATGGGTCATTTAGCATTACAAACAAAGAATTTAGTCTGACAGATCATGTTGTGTTAGTTTGTTTAATCCAGATATAGATGAAAATATCTGACATTAACAAAGAGCAGCAGAAGGTTTTAATACATTCGGTCCATTAAATGTATGCATGAATTCACAATGTTTACCAAACGTGTGCTGAGGTCAAAAAGTAGCATTGTTGCCATAATTCCATTTTATACAGTATGTTACATTTAGGACTAATATCACAATCATTGTGTTGATTACAGAGTTACACAGCCTTTGCAATCAAATAAACGTAAATATGGCCTTTTTTACAGATGTAGCTGAATGATTCAGACAAAAAAAAACTCATGTTAGAATACAAAATCATATTCTTCATTGTTTTTTTTTTGGACTGAAAAGAAAAATTCTGTCATGATTTAATCGCATTGTTCCAAACCTATATGACTGACTTTCTTCTGTGGAACATGAAAAAGAAATATTGTGGGGGATTTCTATCCATAAACTCAAAGCCAATGGTTTCCAATGTTGTTTGTTGTCAAAATATCTTCCACATAAGAAAGAAAGCCATACACAATAAGTAAATGCTAACAGAATGTTGATTTTTGTGTGCACTATCCCTTTAAGACCTATTGCCGTTTTTGCAAAAGCAGATCATTACATTTGCTAAGAGACCAGCAGTCTGACTGTATATAAAAACAGGCCGCTGAGCCCAGCGAAGGCTGCCATTGCGACGACCCTGACAACCAGGAACTCCATGGAGTCCTCGAGCTTGGTGTGCAGCCGCAGCACCTGTCTGTGAGTGTCCTCACGGGAGCCCGAGTTCTCGATTACATGACTGGCGAGTCCACGCTTCTCTTTGAGGGGCATCTGAGCGCCGATTCTCTGTTCGGCGGCCTCCTGAGTAGAACCGTCCCTCTGCATGAGTCGGGACAGCTGCGTCGCCGGATCACTGCCAACATATGCACTCATGAGGTGAAGAGTCCAAGGTTATTTCTGTTAACTAAAACGATGTTGTATGCAGTGTTGTGGAAAGTTACTTTTAAAAGTAATGGATTACAATATTGAGTTACTCCCTAAAAAAGTAACTAATTACGTAACTTGGTTACTTTATATGAAAAGTAATGCGTTACGTTACTTTTGCGTTACTTTTTAAATCTGGGCAGGGCTTGCTTGTTTGTTTTTAATATAAAAAGTTCTATTTTTGGCAAATGTAAAAGCCTTTTCACACTAAAAGCCTCAGGCTTAGAGAAAAGTAATTTCACGTCTGTACAGTAGACCGCAGAAGAAAAAATGTCAACTCTTCAGCAATAAAAGAAAACGAAAAAACAAATGTTCGATTATCTTGAGTCATTTTTGCTTATTAGTATGGATGAATTGGATCATCGAATGTCGGCAGCAAAGACATCGGTAATAAAATGGGATTAAATACATAAAGGATATTTGTATTATTTACCATATTTAATTATTGCAGGTTTGCGTTGAATTTCACTGTTTTTATTCATTTTGAGGAATACTGTATCTGTTTTTTTAGTGAGTGAGATTATTTTTTCTTGCATGTTCACATTTATTCTAGAACTAAAGTATCACAGTTTCTCTCAAAATGGGGACAGGAGAGCTTTTAATCAATAAATGAGGGGGAAAAGTAACTCAGATATTTTCTTGTCAATTAAAAAGTAATGCGTTACTTTACTAGTTACTTGGAAAAGATAATATTATTATGTAAATTGTGTTACTTGTAATGCGTTATCCCCCACATTGGTTGTATGTAATATTGACAGCTAGCAGTTAAAATGCAAAACTCAAAATATTGAAAAAAAGTTGTTTCTTCTGCTGCCTCCTTAAGGATTACGGTGAGTAGTTTTTTTGTTTTTTTTTATTTAAAGGATTAGTTCACTTCCAGAACAAAAAATTACAGATAATTTACTTGTCATCCAAGATGTTCATGTCTTTCTTTCTTCAGTCGTAAAGAAATTATGTTTTTTGAGGAAAACATTTCAGGAATTTCCTCCATATAGTGGACTTCTATGGTGCCCCGAGTTTGAACTTCCAAAATGCAGTTTAAATGCAACTTCAAAGGGCTCTAAATGATTCCAGCCGAGGAACAAGGTTCTAATCTAGTGAAACAATCGGTTATTTTCTAAAAAAAAAAAAAAAAAATTTACAATTTATATACTTTTTAACGTCATATGCTCGTCACATGCGTACTCTGCACTTTGGTTCAATACAGTTAGGGTATAATAAAAAACTACCATCTCATTTTCTCCTCCGACTTCAAAATCGTCCTACACTCTTAAAAATAAAGGTGCTTTAAAAGGTTCTTCACAGCGATGCCATAGAAGAACCATTTTTGGTTCCACAATAAAACATTCAGTCAAAGGTTCTTTAAATAACCATCTTTTTCTTGCCTTTTTATAATCTGAAGAACCTTCTTTCGCCACAAAGAACCTTTTGTGAAACAGAAAGGTTCTTCAGATGTTTAAGGTTCTTTATGGAACCATTTAGACAAAAACGGTTCTTCTACAGCATTGTGAAGCACCTTTATTTTTAAGAGTGTTCATCGCTGCAGAAGTACCGACCCAGTGTTTTCAAAGGTGAATGTGCAAAGAAGGTCAAACGCCCTTTACAAAAAAGGGAAAAAAAGCGATTTAGGACGATTTTAAAGTTGGAGGAGTTTTTGACCCACTCTAACTGTCTTGAACTGGAATACACAGAGCTAGACAAGATGAGCATTTGAGGTTTAAAAGTATATAAATTTTCCTTTTTTTTGTAGAAAAAGACATCTTTTCGCTAGATAAGACCCTTCTTTCTCAGCTGGGATAGTTTAGAGCCCTCTGAAGCTGCATTTTGAAAGTTCAAACTCGCGGGCACCATTGAAGTCCACTATATAGAGATGATTCCGGAAATGTTTACCTCAAAAAGAAAGAAAGACATAAACATCTTAGATGACATAGGTGAGTACATCGTCTTTTTAAAATTTTCTGAAAAAATTTTCTGCAATGAACCACTCCTTTAATAACTTTTAGATGGATGCAGAGAATTTCTAGGTTGGGTCGAATCTGCAATCTCATAGCCAGTTTGTTTGCTGGATTCTATGGGTATAATACAATGTATTTTTCACCAACTGGCAACCCGGTGTGTCAAAATACTATTGGGTAAATTGGCAGAAGGCGGAGTCACAAAGACCAAAACAAAACTAAAACAATTTGACACGCAATGCACATTTCTAAGCAGAATAACTGGCTGTCTTTCGGTGAAACAAGTATGGGAACTAAGCGTTTCCTAAATATCTGCTTATGCTTTATCTGCTTATGCTTTAACTGAAAAAAAAAAAAGATTAAAAAGTTTAAGTTGATCTAAAAAAAAAGTTTCCTTCCCTGAAAAGTCGAAGTACTGAAATTACTACAAATAAAAAATAAATACAAATAAATTTAAATATTTTAATAAAAAAAGAAAAGACATTTTATTTTATAATTTTTTTTTGTAAAATAATATATTATAAATATTAGTGTATATATAATAAATATTAGTAAAATTATGAAAATTAAAAAGAAAAAACATTTTAACTAATTTAAACAATTAACAAAATAGTATATAAATAATACTAAAACAACACTAAACACTCTAACACAGATAAAACTCAATTCAGCTATCAATTTAATTTAAATTATGTTGTAGTGATTCATGAAAACAAAGAAATTGAGAGAGAAAATGAACACCGTACCAGTATACGACAACAGTGTGGGTTAGGAAACGGGTGAGACGTTGTGTTTCGAAGAGCAGCGGCACATCCAAAATCACATACCTGTAGCCTAAAGAACAACAAACACAAACGTCAATGAGATTCGTGAGATTTTGGCACACTTCTGTCATTGTTTGTTTGATTTCATGCATTTGTGAGTGTACCTTTAATGAAGTACAGCAGTATTTGTTTGAACATTTCTTTATGTATTTCTGGGTGTGTGATGGAGTTGAGAAGTTTTCGTTTCTCTGGGCTGGAGAAGATGATCCGCCCCAGTTTCTGTCTGTCAATCTCGCCATTGTCTAACAAAATTTCTTGTCCAAAGTGCCGCACGATCAATCTGTATGCTGGGCTCTGGGGCTCCACCACTGATGCACAAAGAAAAATCACACAATTACAGCATGTATTAAATAAATAAATGTATATAAAATATAATATATATTAATTATTTAAAAGTATTTAAAGCAGTAAATTATTTAAAAATATATAATAAATATTTTACGTTATTTTATTATTTTATATTAAATCTTAATATACAAATTATTTTAAAAATATTAAATAATTCAGTGTGTGTATTTTTCTCACTGAAAATATTTTAATTTATATATTTGTTTAAAAAAATTCAGAAACACACACTAACACTAAAGTCATGTAAGTTTTTAAATTTTAATTAAATTTATTTTCTTTTTCTTTGATTTATTATGTTAAAAACCATTTGATTGATTGTTTTGTGTTTAATTGCTTCTAATTAGTTTTCTAAATGGTGCCTACATATGTGACCCTGGACCACAAAACCAGTCATAAGGTTAAATTTGACAAAACTGAGATTTATACATCATATGAAAGCTCAATAAATAAGCTTTCTATTGATGTATGGTTTGTTAGGATAGGACAATATTTGGCTGAGATACACCTATTTGAAATCAGAAATCTGAGGATGCAAAAAAATCTAAAAGACTGAGAAAATCACCTTTAAAGTTGTCCAAATTAGGTTCTTAACAATGCATATTACAAATCAAAAATTACATTTTGATATGTTTACAGTAGGAATTTTACAAAAAATCTTCATGGAACATGAACTTTACTTAATTTCTTAATGATTTTTGGCATAAAAGAAAAATCAAAAATGTTGACCCATGCAATGTATTTTTGGCTATTGCTACAAATATACCCCAGCGACTTAAGACTGGTTTTGTGGTCCAGGGTCACATATGATTTAATTTTTTTAAATTATTTTTAATACTTTTTTTTCCAAAACACAAAAACCTACATATGAATGAATGCTGTAATGAATATTAATAAGAAACTATAAAAATAAACACCTTTTCTGGCAACCACATCTGCATCGATGACGGGACAGCCCAGTTCTTTCAGCTGAGAAGACACTGTGCTCTTCCCTGAGGCGATACCTCCGGTTAAACCCACCAGAAACATGCTGAAACACACAAATCATGGTCATTTACCCTCTAAACAAGTAATTATACAGTGTGTGGCTGATTAATATTAGTCAGTGGCGCCTTCTAGCGGCCTCCACTAGAACTTCAATTAAAATTAAGCTCATAAACATGTAAAATACACGAGTAATAAGTCATTTAGATTTAAACAAAATTTTAATAACACATTATTAACGTACTTTAATTATAATAGCTGTCTTGTTTATAGAGTGTTAAAACTCAAGTTAAACTTGTTAACAAATTTTACTAAGGTTACAAATCACTCATAGCACAATAATAATGTGATTAACGAAGTTAATAAACTGTACTGACATTTTAAAATATTATAAATATACAGAAAGCACACTTACCCAACAGCTGTGACCTACTTCATATACTGTAAACAGAAACTATAAACGCGTTTCTGCATAGATATATACGAATATAAAGACGAACCGCAAGAAACCTCAAACCACAAGATAACACTTAATAGAAAGTATCTAAAGGGTTGTTGGGCTCTATAATAATGCTAGATACATATAATTTCATTATTTGTGTACATAACATTGACCTGTACGCTTGTATGTAATGTTTCTCTTCCTCGTCTTTGTAAACTAATTCAACGCGTCAGATCAGCGGCGCCACGCGGCCTGGAGCGCAACAAACGTTTATTATTTTTCATAAAGATAAAAGAATCTAATAGTTTTTAAGTAAAACGTCTACATTTTCAAACATTTATAATAATTGCGTAACCCCTGCCTGAACCAACAAACGTCAGCTGCAGCTGTGGTATTTACGCTTTGAAAGACAGGTAAGTATTTTAGAGCAGAAGTGGAAAAGGTAGATTTCCAACAGACTGTATTGAACAACCTTGTTCTATTTTGACATTTAGTTAATGATTTTATCCATAGCAATGTATAGTTTTCTTATGCCACTTTGCTCTGACCTAGAGGTTAAAAACAAATCATGTTTTTACCACAAAAGGCAACCAAGGTGGTCAACCTAAAACTAGATCTACCAGTTGGTCTTGTTTGAACACACTGCCTAGTTTTCAAGTGAGCATAAAAGCTTTTGTTCACAAGTTTGACCGTGTTTAATTAGCTGGAGCCAGGGGCGCCGCTCGCAATTTTGGGCCCTATGATAAAATAGGTCTCTGGGGGCCCCTAAAAGACGTGGGCCCTTAGAATTGTCCTTAGCTGGTTATGCTGGTCCATAGCTGGTCCTTTGCTGGTTTATGCTGGTCCTTTGCTGGTCTATGTTGGTCCTTAGCTGGTTATGCTGGTCCATAGCTGGTCCTTTGCTGGTTTATGTTGGTCCTTTGCTGGTTTATGTTGGTCCTTTGCTGGTTTATGTTGGTCCTTTGCTGGTTCATGCTGGCCTTTTGCTGGTTTATGCTGGTCCTTTGCTGGTTTATGCTGGTCCTTTGCTGGTTTATGTTGGTCCTTTGCTGGTTCATGCTGGCCCTTTGCTGGTTTATGCTGGTCCTTTGCTGGTTTATGCTGGCCCTTTGCTGGTTTATGTTGGTGCTTTTCTGGTTTATGTTGGTCCTTTGCTGGTTTATGCTGGCCCTTTGCTGGTTTATGTTGGTCCTTTGCTGGTTTATGCTGGCCCTTTGCTGGTTTATGCTGGCCCTTTGCTGGTTTATGCTGGTCCTTTGCTGGTTTATGTTGGTCCTTTGCTGGTTTATGTTGGTCCTTTGCTGGTTTATGTTGGTCCTTTGCTGGTTTATGTTGGTCCTTTGCTGGTTCATGCTGGCCCTTTGCTGGTTTATGCTGGTCCTTTGCTGGTTTATGTTGGTCCTATGCTGGTCCTTTGCTGGTTTATGCTGGTCCTTAGCTGGTTTATGCTGGCCCTTTGCTGGTTTATGCTGGTCCTTTGCTGGTTTATGCTGGCCCTTTGCTGGTTTATGTTGGTGCTTTTCTGGTTTATGTTGGTCCTTTGCTGGTTTATGTTGGTCCTTTGCTGGTTCATGCTGGCCCTTTGCTGGTTTATGCTGGTCCTTTGCTGGTTTATGCTGGCCCTTTGCTGGTTTATGTTGGTGCTTTTCTGGTTTATGTTGGTCCTTTGCTGGTTTATGCTGGCCCTTTGCTGGTTTATGTTGGTCCTTTGCTGGTTTATGCTGGCCCTTTGCTGGTTTATGCTGGTCCTTTGCTGGTTTATGCTGGTCCTTGACCAGCGACATGACCATCTAAAAACCAGCAAAAACCCTCAAAGCACCAGCATAAACCAGCATCCCAGCATCAAAACCTACCTAACCAGGGAAGCTACAAAAGAATATAACTTTGTAGGCCAAGGGTCATAAATCATATTCAGACCTGGTTTATGATAACATGTTATTATTGTCTCTCAACTTCGGTTTTAATTGAAGTTTAAACTTGCATATTTGCTTAAGTATACAGTTGAGGTCTAAGTTTACATACACCTTCCATAATCTGCAAAATGTTAATTATTTGACCAAAATAATAGGGATCAGTTTAGTACTGACCTGAATAAGATAAAAATTACCCTGTTCAAAAGTGATTTTTGTTTAGTGTTAGTTGTTCATTGGTCCCTTGTTAGTCCTGAACAGTTAAACTGCCTGCTGTTCTTCAGAAAGTCCTTCAGATCCCACAGATTTGTTGTTGTTTTTTTCAGCATTTTTGTGTATTTGAATCCTTTCCAGCAATGACTCTATGATTTTGAGATCCATCTTTTCACACTGAGGACAACTGAGGGACTCGTTTGCAACTATTACAGAAGGTTCAAACGCTCACTGATCCAGAAGGAAAAGTTATGCATTAAGAATTATGAATTTGGAGATCAGGGTACATATAACTTATTTTGTCTTCTTACTTATGTAAGTATCTTCTGTAGCTTCTGAAGGGCAGTACTGAATGAAAAAAATATGATATTTAGGCGAAATAAGAATCTTAATTCTGTTCAAAAGTTTAAACCCCTAGCTCTTAATGCATTGTTTTTCCTTCTGGAGCATCAGTAAGGGTCTGAATCTTCTGTAATAGTTGTAAATGAGTCCCTCAGTTGTCCTCAGTGTGAAAAGATGGATCTCAAAATCATACAATCATTGTTGGAAAGGGTTCAAATACACATAAAGGCTGAAAAAACAAAGAATTTGTGGGATCAGAAGGATTTTTCTGAAGAGCAGCGGGGTGTTTAAATATTTAAGACTAACAAGGGGCTCATAAACAATTATCACAAAAAAAAAAATTAAATTAAGTAATATTTTCTCTTGTGGACTATATGAAAACGTCTTTTATGTGAAATATCGTATTCAGGTCAGTGCTAAATAAAAAAAAAATTGTATGATGCCTCTTATTTTGGTAAAATAACTGCAAGGTGTATGTATACTTTTGACTTCTGTTTTAAAAACAACAGAAATGAAGGAAAACCCCACAAGAAATGGAATTTCTTTATTGTACAGCACATGACTTTCGGACACGTCAGAAGTGAAACAGTCCATTTCACATGTGATTTTTTTTTTTCTTTTTTCATCTTCCTAGGATATTATGAACAAATTATAAAATTGCAAAAGTTCCATCTGACATGATTTTAGAACAATTAAGCAAAGCTGTTGTGCACAATGGAAACAACATCATAATATCATCAGAGTCATATTTATATTCCATCAAAGAGAGAAATATTTACACAGTACAGAGGGAAATGTCTTTCGGAGCACCACATCACGTGATAAATGTACATTGACAAAGGCATATCGAGATTTCCTGTGTAAATTACACACAGGCTGTGAACAGAATATAAACAGACAGGAAGAGAATGGCTTTGATTTCAGTTCTAGTAGGTTTGAGTGAAACTCATGCTAAAGAGAGTGTGCAAATCAAAAGTAAGTGAATTTGTGGGACCATATATAAGGGTTTCAGCACCTAGTATATAATATAAAACATACTAAAATCCTCCGAAGAATTCCACAACTACAGTTTACACTAGATTTTAAGTCTCACTCTTAAGCGATAATCCAGTACTTAATCTCAGTTCCACTTATTATAAGGAAGTAAGGAAGGGTTGCAAAACAAATGACACACATATGAGACATGTTGCAACAGTGGTGTCATTTGTAGTAAGTTGACAATCATCACAAGAGACAGCGTTAATCACTGCTCTACATGTGATTGGCACCAGATCAGCATGAGCAGAGCTATTTTAGTAAAAGTCTCTTTGTATTATGTTTGATAGTCGTCAAATAGCTCTTGAGTGTCTCAGCCTTCATGCTCCTTACGGTACCCTGTAAATCTTAATGACTCATAAAATGTTGCTTTAAAAAATCACATGTCTTGTGCTTGCTTTAATAATGGAAACATGGGAAAACTAATAATAAATAGTTTTAAAAACTGTAAATAGAAAAGTAACAAATTATTAGCTTTTGATATTTAAATGGCTTATTAAAATGATCTTAGACTTTTGTCACAGTCAATGCAATGAAGACAATGTGAATATCAATAGTGCTGGAAAAGTTTGGATGGAAATACATTGGCCCAACACTGGCCTGTAAACTGGTAGATAATATTTCATGTGAAATTTTGGCAAATGTCTTTCCATCAGGCATCGATATCAGATCCATCTAGTGTCCATCTTCATGCTTTGATAGTGTCTATTTTCATTTGTAGGCATAAAAAATCTGTTGTCCTATACTAGTTATCTCATGCACATATAGGCTATTATACATATACACAAAATGCTAATGGATATCTTTAAACAAATGAATTTTGGGGGCGTACATTCATATCTACTGTATCACAGTCAATGCTTTTTAGTTGTAAGTAAGAATTGGGGTCCTGTTGAAGACTACCTTCAACTTGTCCTATACAAATCTGAAGTTTAACGCAACAAGTGGTAAGTTTAGACCTATCACATTCTCAAAAACTATTCAAGAACAGCACTCGAGTGGAAAATGTGGTATGGCATAACCAATAATGGCATAATACAATAAATCGAAAATGCATTTTGTAACGACTTGCTTGTAGTGATTTCCTATAACACCGTATTACACAAACGGGAATTTGTTCATTTTAATTAATCTACTTAAGGACTAAAGGTAAAAAAATCTGGAATGTTTGAAATCTGCACAAAACATATAAAATTAGTATGAAAGATTCAATGTGGAACTGACATCAAAATAATAGTATTGAAGGTAGAGGAACGAGAAAGTTAGGAAGAAATGCCAAGGAATATACTGCATCAGAACATAAGAAAATGGGTCTCTAAAAGTTTTACATGAATTTCGATAAAACGTCAAGTTCTTGATCCAAGCTTTAGCCAAAGCCATCCATCGAAAAAGTCGTTGAGAGTGAAACCAAGCCATTGAGAGTAAAAAGCTACTCGGGTACTTTTGGATGCAATTGTTTAACGTCTGATTGGTTTGGAAAAAGAAGGACTGTAAGACAAAGTCTTCATCTTGTAGACCAGCATATTGTGTTACTATGTTGTGCTTTATTATAATGCACTCGCCCTGTTGTTTGGTATCTTCTGTTCCTCCATCTGCAATGGCGTTCTTCTCACTATAACTAGTCTTGAATTAAATGTGATTCCTGGTGTGCAAAACACTAAGATGGTATGATGCCACCAAATTTGTGTTCTTCGAATGCCTCCATGAGATGCATTCAGATTGATCTGTGAAAGTATGTTGTCATATAAAGACAATCAATAGCCAAAATCCAATAGCATGACAATCATTTTGGAAACGTCCATGAAAATATCATTGGGTGACATTTGTAAAACTCTCAGAGTCTTTATCAATTTGAACACATCTCTAGTAATTAATTATTCAAGGCAGCTGCTGGGATTGATTTTTCGCTCTACTTCTTGGGGTGAAACACCATTAGGGGGCGCTCTTCAATGCGCTGCCAGGGACTCTTCTTGTTCTCATCCTTGTCATCGAGGTCGTTGTCGTCTTCTGGGCTGGTGACCGAGTCACGTTGCGTTTCGCTGTTGCTACTACGTGAGCTGTTCCCCCGGCTTCGACCCCTTCTTGGCATTGAAGAACCCCTTGGTTCCTCAGGACCATCATCTAAAAGAGGGGTCAATGGGTTTTCCAGTGGTGAACTGGCTCCCATGCGGCTCACCCCTCCACTTAGGTCCAGCGGATCATGGTAGGTTGGTTTGGAGTAGTGTTTTCCGCCACGTGTGCTGCTTCCCCCATGTCCCTTGCGTCCATTTCCGTGGTGTTCCTCTTTGTTCTTGCGACTGGATGTGAACTTCCGCTCATGATGGGTCTCTTGGAGACTTGTGTCTACGCTTCGATCTTTACTACTCCCAGCAGGGGCGCTCAATGTGCTTTGGGCACTGTGGTTTCCACTATGCATTCCACTGTGGCTGAGATCTGTTCCTACATCTATGTACGAGTGGCGCACGTGAGCGTTGGCGCGTCCGTCGAGTGATATGAACCAGGCACGAGGGTGTTGCTTCACCCCCAGTTCCAGAAGCTTCTTCTCTGTGAGTGCTTGCAGCTCCCCGTTCATCTGGGAGATGGTGGAGTCATTGAACAAAACAGGGATGTGAACCGGTGCCGGTGTTCCACCGGGGGGCCAAACACTATCGTCGGAGCCTGCTGGAGATGCACCTTGCTGGGCATCAAGATGGCCTGATCCAGGGGTGTGGCCTTGGTGGTTTTGACCTTGTTGGCTGCTGGGACCTTGCAAGCTTTGTCCGTCCCGGTCCACCTGGTTTGCCCCATCTTTACCTTGATCTGTGGCACCATACTCAGATGAAAGCCTCATGTAGTGGGCTGGGATCACAAGAGTTGGTACCATAGAACGATACATGTTCTCCTTCATCTGATCCAGTGAGCTGCAGAATATAATCTGACCTGGCTGCGTGTTGAGCGATGATGGACGAGCAAGGTGATCTGGGCCTTGCAAGACCTGCGAATACTCCGGTGGCTTGTCGACAAGTGGTGGAGAAGGTGGGTCGGATGTGTAGCCACGGTTATCATTGACAACGTGTCTCCGATGATAGTCGTGATCCTTGTCATCAGGGCTGTAGTTGCGTCCGTAGTCTTCATGTAGGAGATTGCTATCCAGATTGCTTGTATCCGTAGATCGATGTACCTTCATGGGGAAACTCTCTGCATTCTTTTGGGCTCCTTTGGATTGCTTGGTCTTGGAGGAATGCCGAAGTTTATGTGCAGGAATGTGCCTGGTAAATTCATCCCGGGCACTCTTGAAGGCATGGGATGGGGATCCTTCGGATTTGTTGGCGTCCAAGTTGCCATTGGAGGCTCCGGACTCGGCATGGCCACCACAGATGAGGTTCAAGTGGGACGTGGAGGTGCCTTGGTCCCGTTTGGTTCCGTTCAACGCAGATGGAGCTTGAACCTGTTTCTGCTGCCGTCGGGGCTTCAAACATCTTCGTCTAAAAAACAGATACAGAAACAGATAGTCAGAAACAGTCATTTAATGTAATCTTGTGAAATGCAGTTTAGGTCAAAAGTTTACATACACCTTGCAGAATATGCAAAATTATAATTATTTATTTTATATTTTATAAATATATTACCAAAATAAGAGGGATCATATAAAATGCATGTTATTTTTTATTAAGTACTGACTTGAATAAGATATTTCACATAAAAGACGTTTACATATAGTTTACAAGAAAAAATAATAGTTGACATTATAAAAATGACCATGTTCAAAAGTGTTTATTTGTTTAGTGATAGTTGTTCACGAGTCCCTTGTTTGTTCTGAACAGTTAAACTGCTAAAGTCCCACAAATTCTTTGGTTTTTCAGCATTTTTGTCTATTTGACAACTGAGGGACTCATTTGCAACTTTTACAGAAGGTTCAAACGCTCAATGACGCTTCAGAAGGAAACACACTGCATTAAGAGCCGGGGGTAAAAACTTTTTGAATTTGAAGATCAGGGTAAATTGAACTTATTTAATCTTCTGGGAAACATGTAAGTATAGTCTGTAAACATGATATTTAGGCAAAGAAGAAAAATGTATAAATCTTCATTCTGTTCAAAAGTTTTCACCCCCAGCTCTTAATGCATCATGGTTTTTTTTTGTTTTGTTTTTTTCTTCTGGGGCATCAGTGATCGTTTGAACCTTCTGTAATAGTTACATATGAGTCCCTCAGTTATCCTCAGTGTGAAAAGATGGATCTCAAAATCATTCAGTCATTGTTGGAAAGGGTTCAAATACACAAAAATGCTGGAATTTTTTTTTTTGTGGGACCTGAAAGATTTTTCTGAAGAACAGCGGGCAGTTTAACTGTTCAGGACAAACAAGTGACTCATAAACAACAATCACTAAGCAAAAAAAAAAAAAAAAAAAACACAGCTGTGGATCATTCAGGTAACAGTTTTGAGAATAAAGTGTATGCAAACTTTTGAACTGTAATTTTTAAAAATTCAACTATTATTTGAAAACATGCCTGTAGTGACATTTTATGTTGCTTCTTGCACATTTCGAAAAGCTTTAAAACTGAAATGTCCAGTGAGTGGCACCAAAGGTATGTTCAAAATAGAGGCATATCTTTCCAATGAGACTATGTTGCTTTTAATTAAACATAATTCAGACAAACCAGTACACACCTGCAATAATAGAGCAGGACACAGAGCAGGACTAGTACCAACAGAGCAAGAGATCCCAAGATGGACAGTAGGAAGAAGGTGTGGTAGGCAGTGATGTCTCTCAGGCCTGGGTGAGACAAACCTGAGCCTAGAGTTTAAATACAAAACATCAACATTTGTCTGCATGTTTTTTGTTTGAGGCAATGTACTGATGTGTACTTTGTGGGATTGCATTTGAGTATGTTACCTGCTGAAGAACGGAAAGCTGCGATCCAGTAGCCAAGCTGGGAGGCAGTAAAGTCCCAGGTTAGCTGCGATCCCTCTCGAGTGATAAATCCTGTGCCGTTTCGAACCCATAGTCCTAGAGAACAAATGCATAGCATTATTCCAAAAATGTGGAGCTAGTATTGATTGGGCTAATGCAGGACATTCTTGCCACTTTCATTATCATGGATGGGACTACTTTTTGCTAAATAGCTAGCATCTGATCTGACATTCATAAGTTTTTTTTGTTTTTTTTGTTTAGTGGTAGTTGTTCATGAGTCCCTTGTATGTTCTGAACAGTTAAACTGGCCGCTGTTCTTCAGAAAAATCCTTCAGTCTCACAAATTCTTTGGTTTTTCAGCATTTTTGTATTTGAACACTTTCCAACAATGACTGTATGATTTTGAGATCCATCTTTAACACTGAGGACAACTGAGGGACTCATATGCAACTATTACAGAAGGTTCAAACACTCACCGATGCTCCAGAAGGAAACACGTTACATTAAGAGCCGGGGGTGAAAACTTTTTGAATTTTTGAAGATCAGGGTAAATTTTACTTATTTTTTCTTCTAGGAAACATGCAAGTATCTTCTGTAGCTTCTGAAGGACAATACTACTGTAAATGAAAAAAATATATATTTAGGCAAAACAAGAAAAAGGTACACATTTTCATTCTGTTCAAAAGTTCACACCCCTGGCTCTAAGTGCATTGTTTTTCCTTTTGGAGTACCAGTGAGCGTTTAAACCTTCTGTAATAGTTGCATATGAGTCTCTAAGTTGTCCTCAGTGTGAAAAGATGGATCTCAAAATCATTCAGTCATTGTTGGAAAGGGTTCAAATACACAAAAATGCTGAAAAAACCTGAAGTATTTTTCTAAAGAAGCCTGCTAAATCCTGTGCCGTTTCGAACCCATCGTCCTAGAGAACAAATGCATAGCATTATTCCCAAAATGAGGAGCTAGTACAGTAGTATGCAGGACATTCTTGGCACTTTCGTTATCATGGATGGGACTACTTTTTGCTACAAATACATCTTTAAGCTGCGTACCTGTCTTGGTGTCGTACAGCCATACGGGTATGCTGGTGGCAGATCGTATGTGGGTATCAGAAGGCAGAGGCACAGAGATGTGAACTGGCTCACTGACCTCAACCGCTCGACCCTCGCGGTCAAACAGTTGTGCGCCGACCGCTGCTATCGTTGTCAGGTCTGTCCAGCCGTTCTCTCCTCCTTAAAACAGTTACACCATTATAAATATACTGTATTATTTATAGCTGTATTTCATAAAGCGAAACTCTCTTATATACAAGTCTCACACAAGTCTCATTCATAGGGAGCTTTTATTGTGGTTCAAATATGTGATCATATGTGATGGCATAAGCTTTCCATTGAGGTATGGATTGTTAAAATGGGACAATATTTGACTATTTAATAATCTGAAGGTGCAAAAAAAATCCAAATATTGAGAAAATCACCTTAAGTTCTTAGCAATGCATATTACTAATGAAAAATTAAGTTTCAATATATTTACGGTAGGAAATTTACAAAATATCTTCATGATCTTAATATCCTAATGATTTTTGGCATAAAAGAAAAATGGATCATTTTGACCCATACAATTTATTGTTGGCTATTTTTACAAATATACCTGTGCTACTTAAAACTTGTGGTCCAGAAACTGTTTTTCATACCCGTGGTGTTTGGTTCAAGAGCAAGTGGGTAAGGGAATGAATTGATTTCATTCTGCTGTCTGGCTGTTGTTAAAACCGCGGTCAGTTCTGTATAGGAGGAGTTAAACTGTAGGCTCCGCCTTGGAACCTGCAGCCATGGCTGGCTCCGCCCACCTGAAGGTTAATACAACCAAATAAATTAAGTGCAATGACTAGCAAGTGTGTGAACATGCATTAATTCATCTCACTCACAGGAACAGTTTCACTATTCCTCAAAATGAATAAAAACTGTGAAATGCAACTCAGAATATGGTTCAAACCTGCAATAATTAAATATGTTAAATAATACAAATATCCTTTATGTATTTAATCCCATTTTATTAACAAATGTCTTTGCTGTTGACCTTCGATGATCCAATTCAACCATACTAATAAGCAAACATTACTCAAGATAAACTAAAATTTGTTCTTCTTTTGTGTTGTTTGTTTGTTGTTGTTGCTGAGGAGTGTTGACATTTTTTGACATTTTTTTTCTTTCAGCATTCTACTCTACAGACATGAATTTACTTTTTCTTCAACCTGAGGTTTTGAGTGTGAAAGGGCTTTTACATTTGCCAAAAATGAAATTTTCATATTAAAAAACAAACAAGCAAGCCCTGCCCAGATTTAAAAAATGATGCAAAAGTGACGTATGAGTTACTTTTTTAGGGAGTAACGCAATATTGTAATTCATTACTTTTTAAAAGTAACTTTTCCCAACACTGAACATAAGTATACTTTTTCTTAGAGACATTATGAATATGCCACATAATTTAATTACTTTAAATGTTCCTAAATGTGTTTCTTGAAAAATTACTTTTTCTCATGCATTTCACATTATTTTGAGACTTTGAAGACACATAAAATTGTGTATGTATTGTCAATGTTGTCATGTTTTACATGGATATGCAACATTTTGTGGAAACCAAAATAATTTTGATTGCTTAATAGACTGTATTATTAATCCTGGGAACCAAGTAGTGTATTCTGGAATAGAAGTACCAGTTTTCAATGTGAGTGCATGTACAGGACATCTTTCCTTTGGATAAAAGCATCTGCTAAATGACTAAATGCAATGTAATGATTGCACTACAATGCTGGGTTGCCACTTAGGGATTATACTTCCTTCGTTCTATTATTTTCCGAAATGTAAGCCTCTCAGAGGCGCGTCGCTGATAAAGCAACAATAGCTGTCTTTGCGTCATAATAAAGGCCCTATCATTATAGTGGAATTAGAGCAATTAGCAGATTCAGATGCCAAAAGATTCTGTAATGCAATAGAATATTTCTGCTGTTGCTATGGTGACAGCTGCAGAAAACTAAAGTGTCAGGTTGGCATAAATCAAAAGCTTCAATAGGTGAGAAGAAAAAAAAATGTATATGAACATGCATACTGTATGCCAACTTTGTCCCACAATACACAATAATAGTCTTACATTTTCTGTTAAGAATGTTGTTTTAATCATGTGTGTGAATATAAAGTTGTTTTAAAGGTTCTTACTTGGAGAGCCATGAAACACCTGGATGACATCATCATATAGGATCAGTGTGCCAGGCTTCTGGGCCATCAGGTAAAGACTGACAGAGGCATATACTAACAGAGAGAAACAGAGATGTGTTAAAAAGCTAGTAAATTAAAACCGCATGGATGTCTGTTATGCCATAGTGAACATACATCATTATAAAATTTACTTGTATCAGTAGATGTGGCAATGACATTATAAGTATAAAAAGTCTGAGACTGAATCTTTTTTGCGTTCTGGTCATTTTGACCTGAAGAGGAGTTTGCTTTTCCCAAAAATGCTAGTTAATGTTATTGCATTGGACTAAAACTAAATGTCTTTGCTCACATTGTGTATCATAAAATTCCAAAAAATGTTTCTTTTTTATCTTGTTACACTTGGTGTTACAAATAATTGCTTATACATTTCTTGTTAAGCTATATTATTATCAAATGTTGGATTTAGTCTTTTGTTTTCAACTTTTTTCCCATTTAGCACAGGTTTTGTCATTATTTTTGGAACTGATTGATCATAGGCCTCTTTGATCTTAGCTTATACACTTCAGTTTTTGAGTACATATTGCCCAAATTATCCAAAATTATGATTTTTTTTTTTTTTTTTTTACCTAAAAACTATGATTGAGGCTTACTATTAATCAATTCCAAAAGAAATACAAAATCTGTGCTAACTGAATGAAAACAAGTTGATAAAATGATTGAATCCAAGATTTGGTAATAAGTAATTTACCTGCAATTTTTAAAGTATGTTTTTTGATAGAGAAAACCAAATTAGGTCAAGGTTTTTGAGCACAGAACAAGAGTTAAACATGACAATAAATATCTTATAAAAGTTTATTAAATGTTACTTCTAATACTTCAAACAAATGCATTTTAGGATTTTGTAAACAAAGAAAAGTTATGACAGGAAAATGTCAGATTCTGAATAAAATGCAGAACTTAATTTTGGACATTTTTTCTACACCTTGTTGCACTTGGTGTTACAAATAATTGCTTAGTAATATATCTTAACAAATCATTTATATCAAATGTTGGATTTAGTCTTTTGTTTTCAACTTTTTTCCAATTTAGCACAGGTTTTGTCATTATTTTGGGAACTGATTGATCATAGGCCTCTTTGATCTCAGTTTATACACTTCAGTTTTTGAGTAAACATTGCTGAAAACCAAAATTAGGTAAAGGTTTTTAAGCACAGAACAAGAGTTAAACATGACATTAAATATCGTGTAAAAGTTTATTAAATGTTACTTCTAACACTTCATAAACACTAACGTTTTAGGATTGAAAACAAAAGTTATGACATAAAATTAAGGAAAATGTCAGATTTTGAACAAGATGCAGAACATTATTTAGTTCACATCAGTGTTTACTCACAGGGTAAACGGCTAGCGTGCCATGGCACTGAGCTGGTGAGGTAATCTCTCTGAGATGCTGTAATGATTACCCATGTTCCCGTGCGGTACAGGAAGCTGACGACCTGAACGCCATCACTGCCTGCTTTGCTTTGTGCCAGCAAAGTCTGGTTGCCATGAACAGCAATGGCAGCGTTGGCCAGGGGTGAAAGATCACCGCTGTCAAATACCTGGACCCTCACCTGCACCTCTGAGAGACATAAAACAAGTTCACATGAGCGGATGCATGACAAAAACAGACATGTCTAGATTCAAAAATAATAAGATAAACCTCAATTCTAGTTAGAAATATGATGCACTCAAAAACAAATGCATATAGAAAACTTAGATTGCATGGTTCTCATAAATGAATATAAGGTAGCTTTCATTTAGCATTCACTGCTCACTCTGAAACAATAGCATGCATGCATTCATATCAGCTAAAGTAATAAATAAGCACACTCATATAATGAGCTGTCAGTGGGCCTCAGCAAATCTTAGATTTGCATAATAGACAACACAAAAGCTGTTTAGACAGCTTACATTTGCTTTTTAATGCATCTAATAGCTTGAGAATGTCAGACTGGAAGAAACATGTAAAGGCCGATATTCTAATAACGTGCACTTATTGTTTTATTTCTATAAAGCGATGCACTTTGAGTGAAATTCGTCAAATTCTGCATTTCGCAATTTGCATTCAGCAACCATAACCCGATGCATACAAATACTACGTTTTTGCGTTAGCAGTTGGCTCGCTTGCTCGATGTTTTGGGCATAAAATAGCCCACCACTCCCTCATCCAGACCCGTTATGCGCCCCTTTATTCTCTACTCACCGAGAGCTTCTTTTTCAGGAATCGATTTGCCGGCTGTGCCTTTAAAACCGGACAAAAATATAAAGAAGAGAAAACGAGAGACCAAAAAGGATGGCATCTTCAAAGCTACATCGCTGTTTCCACCTCGTCAGCCATATGTGGATGCGTGTGTGTTTTTTCAGACATGGTTGCCAGCATCCTTCAGTGTGATGCGGGATGCTGCGCTGCTGCCGCCTCTCATTGTCAGCGGAAGAGGAAAACAGCGGCCTCGCGTGGACCAACAGGGCGGTACGTTTAAATAAACATACAGCAATTTTGTAGTATCTACAGTACTGTTTGTTTTGGGAATTTGTTCTGATTTCACATAGAGAAGACCACGGGAAGTTGGACTTCATGTCAGTGACTCTAAGGAAAGGTTTGAGTCAAAATCCAATAAGACCCAATTCATCTTTTCTCAAGAAGTGATTTTGGTTTCAAACGCCTAATTCAAAATGTTCTCAAAGGAATAGTTTACCTGAAATTCAAATTCAAAAATAAGATATAGATGAGTTTGTTTCTTCCTGGAACACGTTTGGAGAAATGATAAGATTTTGTTATTTTTATCTATGTAAAGTTGAGGTCAAAAGTTTACATACACCTTGCAGAATCTGCAAAATGTTAATTATTTAACCGAAATAAGGGGGATCATATAAAATGCATGTTATTTTTTATTTAGTAATAACTTGAATGAGATATTTCACATAAGATGTTTACATATAGTCCACAAGAGGAATATAATAGTTGAATTTATAAAAAAAAAAATAACCCTGTTCAAAAGTTTACATACACTTGATTCTTAATACTGTGTTGTTGCCTGAATGATCCACAGCTGTTTTTATTTATTTATTTATTTTTTTTGTATGTTTATTTGTTTAGTGATATTTGTTTATGAGTCCCTTGTTTGTCCCAAACAGTTAAACTGTTCACTGTTCTTCAGAAAAATCATTTAGGTCCAACAAATTCTTTGGTTTTTCAGAATTTGTATTTATTTATTTATTTATTTTGTAATTCAAGCTTTTATTGTTTTCATCCGGTACATGATCACAAATGTATCAATATTGCTTGCAAGGCCAGAATATTACAGTGGCTGAAATTACCAAAAGTAGATGTATTACTAAATAAAGAGAGAAAATAAATAAATAGATATATAAATAAATATTACAATGCTAATAATAATAATGAAAAGCTAAAATTATTGTGTCACATAAAAAGCATTTTTGTGTATTTGAACCCTTTCCAACAATGACTGTATGATTTTGAGGTCCATCTTTTGACACTGAGGACAACTGAGGGACTCATACGCAACTATTACAGAAGGTTCAAACACTCACTGATGCTCCAGAAGGAAAAACAATGCATTTAGAGCTGGGGGTGAAAACTTTTGAATATAATGAAGCAGCGTACATTTTTCTTATTTTGCCTAAATATCATATTTTTTTCATTTAGTACTGCCCTTCAGAAGCTACAGAAGATACTTACATGTTTCCCAGAAGACAAAATAAGGTAAATTCACCATTATCTACAAATTATGCATAATTTTTCTCTGAAGCATTAAATCAAGCATTTGAACCTTCTGTAATAGTTGCATATGAGTCACTCAGTTGTTCTCAGTGTAAAAAGATGGATCTCAAAATAATACAGTCATTGTTGGAAAGGGTTCAAATACACAAAAATTGCTAAAAAAAACTTTTCTGAAGAACAGTGGACCATTTAACTGTTCAGGACAAAGAAGGGTCTCATGAGCCACTATAATTAAACAAACGGAAAAAAAAACACAGCTGTGGATCATTGAGGTAACAACACAGTATTAAGAATCATGTGTATATAAACTTTTGAATGGGGAATTTTTTCTTGTGGATATGTAAACATGTTTTATGTGAAATATATGATTCAGGTCAGTAATAAATAAAAAATAGCATGCATTTTGTATAATCCCTCTTATTTTGGTAAAATAATTAACATTTTACAGATTCTGCAAGGTGTATGTAAACTTTTAAACTCAACTGTATCTATCATTTGACACTATCTGCGATATATGATATTATGCTAGCATTTTTTTAAAGATTCAAAGGTCTTCAGTGCAGTTTATCAACATAAACTAAGCAATACTGAATCTTTCTTCCAGAACAACTGTGTGTGTGTTTGAATTGTGTTTCTGTGCTGCAGGGAATACACTACACCTAAAAAAAAAGCTCTTCATGGACGACTGCAAACAATGCAGCAGTTGAAACAAGTAGTTGCAAAATTCTTTAGAGATATGGATACTACATGTATCTTTTGCAACATAGAGGAAGAATCTGTTAAACATTTATTTTATGATTGTATATATACCAAGATGTTTTGGATTGATATTGAATATCTAATATTGAAAATGCTTAAATTAAAGATTCGATTCTCTGATAGAGATATATTTTTGATTTATAAGAATATGAGTCTGGAGCAAAATTTGGTGATTAATTTAATAATTATGTATGGAAAATATCATATACATAAACAAAAATGGTCTAATAACAAACCTGACATCTTATTATTCAAAATCGAAATAAAGCGTCACATTGACGATTTAAAAGATCTTAAAAATAGAAAAGCAAGAAGGCTGTATAGAATTTTTGAATCCTTTTCTTATGAAAATGTATTGTGAAATATCCCCTGTGTTGCTACTTTTTGTTTGTTTTTTGTGTTTTTGTTTTGTTTGTATATTCCTTTGATGCTATTTGGAATGTATTTGATAATATTTGGAAACATTGTGATCCTCTTTTGATGTATGTTGTGTTAATGTTCTTGTTATACAGTTAATAAAAAAATAAAAAAAACTCTTGAAAAACTGCCCTGAATCACAAAAAAAAAAAAAAACAACAACAACAACAATGCAGCAGTTATTTCCCTCAAAATACCTAGAGGGCGCTATTTAAATTATTATTTTTATCTGACTTGATCATGAATGCTAGTAAATGGAATAACCTTAACGCTAGACCCAGATTCAGTTCAGATTATGAGCATCTTGACTTCAGTAATTGTGGAAAAGGTGACAGATCCTAATTAAACAGTGTGGTAGAACCTGTTTCATGCTGTCCCACAGGTAATTTCTGCTGTGAAATAGGTCAGATGAACAGCTTTTGCACAACAAGAGTGGGGGTCGACGGGCAGGGTGGTCTTTTCCAACTGCTACGCAAGGAAATGAATCATGACAAATCCTTAAGAAGGATTAACAGCGAAACACAACCAATCTGTGCTAATATATGTAGTTGTAGTAACTTATGTTACACAAATATAGAAGATATATGTGACCCTGGACCACAAAATCAGTCATAAGGGTCAATTTTTGAAATGGAGATTTATACATCATCTGAAAGCTCAATAAATAAGCTTTTTGATTATTAGAATATGACAATATTTAGTCAAGATACAACTTTTTTGAAAATCTGGAATCTGAGGGTGCAAAAAAATCAAAAAAGAATTCAAGTTGTCCAAATGAAGTTCCTAGCAATGCATATTACTAAACAAAAATTAAGTTTATATATATATATATATAAGTAGGAAATCATGGAACATGATCTTTAATATCCTAATGATTTTTGGCATAAAAGACCATTTTGACCCATGAGATAAATTTTTGGCTATTGCTACAAATATTACTACAAATATCCGGTATATATACTACTTAAGACTGGTTTTGTGGTCCAGGGTCACATATAGTTGATAATGTGTCACTCATTTTCTTTTATCCAGATCTGTAATTCAGAAATACATTAAAAGGTAATTTATATAGACAGTGACTTGAATACAATGATTTCAATGTCTGTAAAAGTAATTTGAAAACTGATAAATAATAAAATAAATAATTTATTAAATTATTTTATTGAAATTATTTCATATATTTAATATAAATGATTGTATTTTATATATGTTAGTAATTCTTCAAAGGCTACAGAGAAACAGAAATAAAATTATGAAAATAATTTTTATATGTATAAAATAAGATTTTTTTTAATAATAATTCAAATATTATAAAATACTTGCACCTTAAATACATGTGGGTGCAAGCTATTTACAAAAAAATTATGTTAAAAGATAAAACATCTATAAAAAACCTAACATAAGTAAAATATTACAAATTTTATTAAATATATTATTTATATTTAATAATATATTTATTATATATATATATATATATATATATATATATATATATATATATATAAAATAAAATAAAAAAAATATATATATACAATAAATATCATACATTTTTCCCTAATTTACAGAAGACACCCACTAAAATGTAATTCAGTGTAACATTATATATATATATATATATATATATATATATATACTACCGTTCAAAAGTTTGGGGTCAGTACATTTTATTGTTTCTTTTCTTTTTTTTTCAAAGAAATTAATACTTTTATTCACCAAGGATGTGTTAAGTTAATCATTTTAAGTTTTAAGTTTATTAAAATTAATAATAAATAATTTACATTGTTATAAAATTTTTTGATTTTGAATAAACATTGTACTTTTTAAACTTGTTATTCATGAAAGAATCCTGAAAAAAAAAAATCACAGGTTCCAAAAAATATTTGGCACCACAACTGTTGATATTATCCAACATTGATCCTTCTAATAATAATTACAAGTCTTACTTGACAACTTAATCATAGTACAGTATATATATATATATATATATATATATATATATATATATATATATATATATATATACTATGATTAAGTTGTCAATTTAGTTTCTATATTATATATAATATAGGAACTAAATTCACAACGTGATCATAGTGGAGGTGATGTATAGGAAACGTTTTTGCATCTGCTTGATAGTAACACCAAAATATTTGTGTTTTATTCTCTCCACTCCACACCCAAGCCTCAGACTGTAAACCATCATGTCACTCCTGCTTGGTCGTAACCCTTGATTGACAGCTGTGGCGTCCAATCACAGCGAAGCCTCCCACGCTTACACCGCATTCTATATGCTCATTGGCCAGCGCGCTCGTCAAGCTATCCACAGAAACGTCATTGCCTCTTCACCAATCACAGCGCACTTCCGAACCGCTTGTTTCCCACCCTCTTCGCTGTATCTGTTACATTCTTTCGCAGTTTGTATCAAAGGTACTTCCAGTTACGCTTCATACCAGTGAGCCCTCAGCATCTATATTGGGGTTATCACGCGCTTATTAGTAGCTATTTTTTTTGTTTATGTTCCTCGAAAGCGGAAGGGAGGAGAGGAGCCCGTCACTTTGTTCCCGTCATCAGTAACATCAGTAAACAGCAGGTAGGGATGATGCTTTCTGACAGTGTAATGCTAATCTGAGGCTAGATGGTCTGTAGTTTGCTGGAGACGATGGATGATGGAGATGTGTGGGGTGTTTGATACCGACTACGTTTTTTAATAGCTGTGTGTGTGGTTAAGCATCATCCGTTATTGGCCTCGATCATCCTTAAATTACGTTTCCAGTTACTCCCAGTTTAGCTGAATGCTGTCATTTCGATCTTTTAAAGCGCCTCACATGCTAATCAACCGCCTTTCTGAAGGATTATTATAGCTAAGTGTGTTTTGTCTTTCTGGTTGTGTGTGTTTCCACCCGCCTGTGTTGCTTTAGATCAATATACGTGATTAATGATTGACTGTTTTGTTATGCAACTAGTTCTCTTTTTTTTTTTTATAAAAGGTCGGTGTTTTTGTAGGTGGATTAAATTATCTTTTAATCGATAAAATCTAGTACTGTAGATGTGTGGTACGGTTTTAAATGTCTTGTTAGTCTTTTATTTTTATTAGTTTGAGTGTTATTCTGCTTTGTTATCTCAAATGACTATATTCCTGTGTTTTAATATGCATATGTGAATTAATTTAAGTCGTTTTTTCTAATTAGGTTAAAGTTCATTCCATTCATTTCTATGCAGCGCCCTCTTCTGGTCGCTTGTTAAAGTGCCTCATTTGCATGTTTCCTGCAGTGTAATTTAGTCTCAGAAAGCGGTGTCCCATGGGATGACGTGGGATTGTGTATTTGCATATCTCAATAGTGTTTAGAACGTACTTTCTAATTAGAACTTTGATTAATGATTAATAATTTCCCCAAATTCTAATTATATGTATTTACGCATAAAATTTATACACTTTTATTACACTTAAGGGTGATTTTTTTTTTTTTTTTTTTTTTTTTTTTGTGAATTTGAGATTTATACATCATCTGAAAACTGAATAAATAAGCTTTCCATTAATGTATAGGACAATATTAGGCTGATATACAACTATTTGAAAATCTGAAGGTGCAAAAAAAAAGCATTGAGAAAATCACCTTTAAATTTGTCAAAATGAAGTTCTTAGCAATTCATATTAATAATCAAATGCATATTACTAATCTAAATTAAGTTTTGATATATTTAAAGTAGGAAATTTACAATATCATGGAACATTATCTTTCTTTGCCATGAAGAAAAATTGATCATTTCGACCCATGCAATATATTTTTTAAGCTATTGCTACAAATGTACAAATGGGTTACAGATGTGTGTGTACTGTGTATTATATTTTTAAATATATTTTAACAAATATTTTTAAATAAGTTAGTAGCCTTTTAAAAATATTTTAGAAGTATCAAATATTTTATTTAATAAAATACATATTTATTAAATTAATATCTCATTTAAAAACTTTTTTTAACTAAACTTTATTAATGAAAAAGAATGTCAAATATAGTATAACTCTAAAACAATCGTGACAAAATTTTATTCTTAATAAAAATTACATTAATTAAATCCAAATATTGTAAAATATGGCTTGTTTTATCACAACATACGTATTTTGTTGTTTATAAATTATTAATATTTAAAGTTTTTATTATTATATTTCCAGTTTTCATTTAGACATTTATTTTTATTAGTTTTGTTATTTTGATATTTGTCATTTGTTTATGGGTATTGATTACATGTGACACTGGACCACAAAACCAGTTATAACCAGTTATTTTTGTGAATTGAGATTTATGCATCATCTGAAAGCTGAATAAATAAGCTTTCCACTGATGTATAGGACAATATTTGGCCGATATACAACTATTTGAAAATCTGAAGGTGCAAAAAAAAAAAACGCGTTGAGAAAATCACCTTTAAAGTTGTCCAAAATGCACATTACTAATCAAAAATTAGGTTTTCATATATTTACAGTAGGAAATGTACAAAATATCTTCATGGAACATTATCTTTTTTGCCATAAAGGAAAAATCAATAATTTCGACCCATGCAATGTATTTTGGGCTATTGCTACAAAGATTTTTATGCTACTTAAGATTTCAGTGTGACAAATGTGTGTGTGTGTTATAATATAAAATATATATTTACAAATATTTTGAAAGAAATTAGTAGCCTTTTAAAAATATTTTAGCATTTGGAAATTAAAATAATTATTTTATTTAATAAAGTTCATATTTATTAAATCAATATCTGATCAAACAAAATTACTAAACTTTATCAATGAAAAAACTTGTCAAATATGGAGTAACTCTAAAAATCATGATGAACATTTATTATTAATAAAAATTACATTAAATCCAAATATTGTAAAATATGGCTGGTTTTATCACAACATACTTATTTTTAGTGTTATTTTTTGTTTATAATATTTTAAGGTTTTTATTGTTATATTTTCAGTTTTCATTTAGGCATTTATTTTTAGTAGTTTTGTTATTTTAATATTTCTAATTTAGTTTTATTTAACAAAAACAATGCTTTTTCTCATTTGTTTATGTGAATTGTTTATATATGACCCTGGACCACAAAACAAAAAAAAACCTTAAGTAGCCAAATTTTTCTTTTATGCCATAAATCATTAGGATATTAATTAAATATCATGTTCAGTGAAGATATTTTGTAAAATTTCTTCCGTAAATATATCAAAACTTAATTTTTGATTGGTAATATGCATTGCTAAGAACTTAATTTGGACAACTTTAAATGCAATTTTCTTAATGTTGTCCTATCCTAACAAACCATACATCAATGGAAATTTATTCAGCTTTAAGTTGATGTATAAATCTCAATTTCAAAAATTGACCCTTATGACTGGTTTTGTGCTCCAGGGTCACTCATGCCTGTTCAAATGCATAGGTATGCAAATTTGTAAGTATGTAAAGCTTCTTTCAGCAAGCCTGTGTACATCACTGTATATATGAATCTTGATGAATACTGTAACTGTTTTAGTTGAGCAGACTGGTAGTCATGAGGGAACCCTTTGCTCCTGGTTGCCATAACAACTCTGTTGCCATAGATACATCTTGTCTGGATGTAGATGTGGGAGTGATTTTATTTATTTATATGTTTTATTTATATAGATATAAACTCTTAAGTGTCTAGTCTGTCTGAATGAGAAACTAAAGCATGACAAGGCTGAATAAAGGCAAAAATGATTCAAGTTTTGAAGGAAGTTTCCCTTCATTTACATAAGCTGGAAACACTCTTTTTTATAGGGATAAAATGAGCCCTTAACTGAAACATCTGTATCAGCACTCACTGCTCTTGCCTTAATGGATCATAACTCAGCATGTGTTGATACATAATGGATGTTCAACTAAGTGTAAGTGAGATAAAGCGATGGATGTGGAGAGCTGCGATCATGCACAAAGTACTGTATGCTGCAGTGAAATTGAGCCGCTGTGTTTAAAAGCCTCTGTCTTTGTCTCACACTGTCTTTAGAAATGGCAGAAGCGCATCAGGCTGTGGCGTTTCAGTTCACTATCACTCCGGAGGGGATCGACCTGCAGCTGTCCCATCAGGCCTTGAGACAGGTTTATCTGTCAGGCCTCCGCTCCTGGAAGAAACGCGTCACTCGGCTGAAGGTAAACATGCCTTACACATACTAACAGCTTTAAAGGTAACATAAAATGCTAGTTGCAATGCAGTTAACTTTCTTTATGTGAGGTTCCTGAACAGTAAGATCTTTAATGTTTTTTTAAAGAAGTCTCTTCTGCTCTCCAAGCCTGCATTTATTTGGTTTAAAGCACAGCAAAAACTGTAAAATATATAAATATTTTTATTATTTAAAATAACTGTTTTCTATTTGAATATATTTTAATGTAATTTATTCCTGTGATTAAAGATACATTTTCAGCATCATTACTCCAGTCTTGTCACATGATCCTTCAGAAATCATTCTAATATGCAGATTTGCTGTTCAAGAAACCATTTTTATTAATATTATCAATATTTAAAACAGTTGAGTACATTTTTTCAGGATTATTTGATAAATAGAAAGATCAGCATTTATCTGAAATAAAAGACTTTTGTAACATTAAACACTATACCATTCAAATGCTAGGAGTTAGTATCTTTTTTGGGGGAACAAAATTATAGAAATTAATACATTTAAGAATTTTTAAGAATGATTACAATTTATCAAAAGGGATGATAAAGAGAGTTATAATGTTACAAAAGATTTTTTATTTTATATAAATGCTGTTTTATTAGACTTTCTGTTCATCAAGAAACCTAAAAAAATTCTACTCTGCTGTTTTCAACATTATAATAATAAACGTTTTTTGAGCAGCAAATCAGAATATTAGAATGATTTTGAAGGATCATGTGACTGGAGTAATGACGCTAAAGATTTAGCTCTGAAATCACAGGAATAAATTGCATTTTGAAATATATTCAAATAGAATCAGTTCTTTTAAATAAAAACATTTCAAAATGTTGCCGTGTTTGCTGTACTTTGAGTCAAATAAATGAAGGCTTAGTAAGCAGAAGAGACTTAAAAAATGATGTATAATAAAAACAAAGATGTATTTATTTATTAGGATAAAATGCACAAATGAACAATAAATAATGCACAATAAAATCGTTATTAAAAAAGAAAATAGTTTTTAAATTATATTTTGTCTATTAAATCTGTCCATGTTGTTTATTTTTATAAAAGTAAAGTTATACTTCAACCATGCATTTTAATATTAATATAAACAAACATAAAATGCACAATAAAATATTTATTACAAAATCAAATAGATAACCTTGATGTGAACTATTAAATCTATTTTGTTTTCGCGCACGTACTAGTATTTCATGTCGATAATGCGTTTTTATGTTTGATTCTAAAAACAAAATAAAATGCACAAATGACCAATAAAATGCACAATAAAATCTTTATTACAAAAGCAAATAGCTCATTTTAATTTTATTTTGTCATCTGCTAAATCTGTTTTGTTTATTTTTTTGTGCATGTAATAGTGTGATTAAAATGTATGCATTCTCTAATTTATTATAAAAGCTAATTTGTTTTAGAATAAAATGCACAAATGAACACTAAAATGTGCATTTTGATATTTTGTCACCTTTTTAATCTGTCTGTTTTGTTTATTTGATAACACTTTACAAACGTACTACTTGAACAATGCTTACTTAACAATGAACAATACTTTAACAGCGTTTATTAATCCCAGTTAATGTTAATTTCAGCATTCACTAATGCGTTATTAAAGTCACAAGTTGTGTTTGTTATACATTAGTTAATGCACTGTGAATTAATATGAACAAACAATGAACAACTGCATTTTATTAACTAACAAAGATTAATAAAGAGTGTAATAACTGTATTGTTCATTGTTTGTTCATATTAGTTAATACATTAATGTTAACAAATGACACCTTATTGTAAAGTGTTATTGTTTATTTTTAATGTTTATGTTTATTTAATTTAACGCCAGTTATTCTCACACATTCCCCAGCTGGATTTCGTACTGTGTGTTTTGTTTATTCTGGCCATCTTCCCTCATTTTTTTCTTGTTTGTCCATTCTTTCTATCCTACAGAACAACGTGATCACTGGTGTGTATCCCGCCAGCCCGTCCTCATGGCTGTTTGTCGTCATCGCGATCTTGGCCACCATGTACACGCGCTCAGACCCTTCCATGGGCCTCATCGCTAAAATCCAAGAACATCTGCCGGTCAGGTAATAAAGGTCACATTACCACACAGAAAACTGATTCTTTGACACTCTGAAACATTTGTCATCCTCTTACATAACTCACATTACAAACTTTTCGAAAAGAATGGACTCTGGTACATGCCTGCCGAGGGTGTGTACCTTCACACACCTTCATTCAGTTAGTTTCAGACAAAAGCTAGAGTTATTCTACAAAACAGATGCTGTTTTTTGTCTCTCATATGTGTAACAATGACTTGACTAGCTTGAATAGCTGATGCTAACGTTGTGTGATTTAATATAGAAAAAAAGTTATTTTATTTATTCATTTTTGGCACAAATCCTGTGTTTCCCTGTTTTTCCCAGTTTTTTCCTTCTATTTTAATTTCTAATTAAAACATTTATAAATGACAATTAGCATTTAGATGTTATTCTTTATACAGTACCACTACCATTCAAGTTAGGAGCAATACGATTTTTAAAAAACAAAAATTAATTATTTTATTCAGCAAGTATGCATTAAATTGATGAAAAGGGACAGTAAAGAGATTTCTAATTTTACGAAAGATTTCTGTTTTAAATAAATCTCCTTTCTAGTTATCAAAAAGCAATGTCAGCATTGATGATATTAATAAATGTTTCTTGAGCAGCAAATCAGCATATAATGATTCTGAAGGATCACGTGACACTGAAGCCTAAAGTAATGATGCTGAAAATTAAGTTTTGCATCACACATTTTAAAATGTATTCAAAAAGAAAACTGTTATTTTATGTAGTAGTAATAATTTTACGTTTTTTTTTTTTTTTTTTTTTTTTTCAAACAAATGCAGCCTTGGTGAGCATAAGAAACTTTTTTTTAAAAATGTTTTAAAAATATATCCCAGGTCTACATATTTTTAGACATATATTTATTAAAAAGATTTAGATTTTTGTTTTTGTTTTTGAACATATGCTCACAAAGGCTGCATTTATTTGATTAAAAAAATACAGTAAAAACAGTAACATTTTAAAAAAATATTCCTATTTAAAATATACATTTATAATATATATTTAAAATGTAATTTATTCCTGTGATGCGAAACTGAATTTTCAGCTAAATTTTAAAATAATATTTGACCCTGGACCACAAAACCAGTCATAAGGTTAAATTTTACAAAACTGAGATATATACATCATATGAAAGCTCAATAAATAAGCTTTCTATTGATGTATGGTTTGTTAGGATAGGACAATATTTGGCCGAGATACATCTATTTGAAAATCTGGAATCTGAGGGTGCAAAAAAATCAAAATACTGAGAAAATCACCTTTAAAGTTGTCCAAATTAAGTTCTTAACAATGCATATTACTAATCAAAAATTACATTTTGATAGGTTTACAGTAGGAATTTTACAAAAAATCTTAATGTAACATGATCTTTACTTAATTTCCTAATGATTTTTGACATAAAAGAAAAATCAATAATTTTGACCCATACAATGTATTTTTGGCTATTGCTACAAATATACCCCAGCGACTTAAGACTGGTTTTGTGGTCCAGGGTCACATATTACTATTTAAGTTTTCTGTTTCAATATATTTTAAAATGTAATTTATTCCTGTGGTGCAAAACTGAGCATCATTATTCCAGTCTTCAGAAACATTTCTGATTATCAGTGTGACAAGAAAGTTGCGTTTTGATGACTAGAAATTTTAAAAGAATATTTACAGTCTTTCAAAATGTGCTTAAAATCACCTTATCACACTGCACCTGTTTCATAAAGTATCCCAACAACTAATAAAACTATTAGTAATAATTACAATTACAAATAAGTATTACAGTATTGCATACACCAGTGTAATATTGTTTTATCTTTTGTCTGCAGTGATTCTCTGAGCGTTCAGTGTCGGACGGTGGTTTCTGCCGTGTTGTTCAGCACTCTGCTCTGGTTCTCCCTGATCTTCACCATGAGGCTTTGCCTGAAGCAGTTACTGTCGTATCACGGCTGGATGTTTGAACAGCATGGGAAAGTATCGAACACCACCAAAATCTGGGCGGTGAGTACAGTCATACTACCAGACACCTAACATACAACCACCCAACCTGTAACGGTAAATAAAGGTGACGTTTGTTCATTGGTAGCATAGGTGGAGTCAGTATTGTTGTGTCAGGCTTTGAGGAAACCATCCTACAAATATTTTGCTTGTACATAACAGGATAGGAGATGGGGATGCACCAAAATGAAAATTCTTGGCCGAAGCTGAACAAAATTACACACTCTGGGCCAAAGGCCGATTACCGAATGCGGTTTTTCGTGTTTTTCCCCCCATTTATTTTGCCAGTTTTTTTCACAGTTGCATAAATTGAATAACCAATATTTGCTTTTTACAGTTTTATTTTGCTTTTCAAAGAAAAACAATTACAAAATTCAATTGTACAAAACAACAATGTAAAAATATTAATTTAACACTCTTCTTCTTCCATTCTATTAGACATTACAGCCTACCAACAAAGCACAATTTAACTTGAAATTAATAAGTTAGTAAAATAACATTCTTTGGCCATTTTCTTGAATCAGGCATGTGTATTTAATTTTACAGAACAACAGTAAAATTACAATACTAACATTTATGAATGTTGACTTTTATTTTTGGCGGAAACCCACAAGAAGACCTAAGTACTACTTTTTGCTGACAGCAGCAGATTCATGAATGATTCTCATTACGCTGTTTCAGCACTGATATCCCTGGTGCTTTGGGCTTTGCAACCTGGCTGAGGAACTCATGCAGTGCTGTCAGAATAAATGCAATTAATGCGCGTATTAGACAACATAACATTCTGTAGTTTATTTACTAATGATTTAAGGCCATTTGGCATTAACCACCCCTTTCTCTTCTCATCAAATACATTCTAAACAGTCTCTCGCTGTCAGTGCTTGTTGTCTTTCTCGGACAGTTTTAAATGCTTCCACACTGCTGACATGTTTTCTGCATTAGTGCGCACTTCCATTTGATCACATCACGTCATTATTCGGTATAATTTATTCAGCCTTTTCACTTATTCGGCCGAACACGGAATTTTTTTTTTTGCTTTTTTTGGCCGAATAATTTTGGTTGCCAAACATTCGGTGCCTCCTTAATAGGAAAGATTTTTAACATCAAAATCACACCTTATCTTCAAATATGCTTGTTTTTAGGCCATGGTCCGGATCTTCTCAGGCAGACAGCCTCTGTTGTACAGCTACCAAGGCTCTTTGCCCAACTTGCCTGTTCCTACAGTCAAGGACACTGTTAAGAGGGTGAGATCATCATTGTGGCTTCATCATCAATAAATATATATATCACTAAAGCAATTTATACGGAAATAAAATATTGTCTGTCACTCTAGTTTCTGGAATCGGCGCGTCCGTTGATGAGCGATTCCGAATACGAGAGGATGACGACTCTGGCCAAGGAGTTTGAGAACAGTCTGGGAAACCGCCTGCAGTGGTACCTCAAACTCAAAGCCATGTGGGCATCCAACTATGTGAGAGCAACCAGCAAACCATACACACAAATTTCACACAATACTGGTCTAATGCAACCTTAAAAATGATGTTTGTAACCTGTTTTGCTTTTGTAATCCGAGGTTAAACATTCAAGTTGGCTTTGAAATATAAGGAAAATGTAGGCTGAATTTCATTTTATCTGAGAGGAATTGTTTGGATCATAAAAAAGTGCTTTAACCCCTTAGCATTCCTGTCAAGCTTAACTCAATGCAAAATGTTCCGCGGTGGAACGTTGGAAAGCTAAGGGCTTAAAGGTCAGAAAGTAAAAAGGATTTGTGATGTTGGAATGGTAACAATTGCATTTTAATTTCGTTTTGATGAAAGGTTATGAAAACAAATGTTAATATTTAGTATAAACTGTGTGCTAATAAGCAGAGATAAGAGATTTAATTATAAAATTTATTGCGTATTAGGTTTAATATAAGTATTACATTGCAGGACCATTATTAAATATTATGTTAAATATGGGCGTTACATACCAAATGAAAGATGATTTTAGTAGAGAGGTTGCAAAGTAAGACGGATATGTGATGTCAGAAGTCGCAGAAAAATTGCATTTTAAAGGTGCCATAGAAAGGAAAACTGAATTTACCTTGGCATAGTTAAATAAAAGCAGTTCAGTACATGGACATGATATACCATGAGTCTCAAACACCATCGTTTCCTCCTTATATAAATGTAGTGTTTGCAAAAGACCACCGAAAAATAGGTCAATTCCAACATAACAGACTGTTACGCAACATCCCCGAGATCGTTAACAGTTATGCCTCCAACATTTGCATCGCCCAATCGTCGGTAACGTCAGTACATCAGTAAAACAAGGCAAGCCACTGAAGGGACACGGTTAGCTTAATGCTAGCGCTAGCCTGTTACATTGCAATACATAGGATTTCACTTACCACATAAACAGAGAGATGACTGCGCTGATGATGGCGAATGATTTACAGATCTTGAGAATCACTGAGGAGCAGCTCAACTTGTGTGGTAGGAAGCACTCCCTCTGCATTGTAACTTTACACAGAGCACATGCGATCACAGCAATCACACTAAAATATCCGCGATTCAAAGCGGCAGATTCAACAAACCGCATATTAAAAGCGGCTAGAGGTCCTAATTAAAAATATATTTTTATCCATGTGCGAGCTATTGAGCTCTGTGAAACAGCCAATCAGAGCGGAGCTCATTAATATTCATGAAGCTTCCAAATAACAGAGCATTTCATTCTAGGGGCAAATCCTAGGTTGTAAATGGACCTATAAAACCATTTCTGGAGATGTTTTGCCCTTTCCTATGCCATATACCTTCTATGTAGATATCAGAGAACAATTTAAAATATTCTCTCAATGCATTATATGGCACCTTTAAATGCACTTTAATGAAAGATTTCAAAAGCATAGTATGTTAATTGGCAGAAACAAAGAATTTCAAATTAAATATTTATTAAATATTAAGTTAATATGGGCATTACATACCATTTTAAAGGTGATTTGGCAAAAAGGGGCGTTTTTAATTTCATGTAGACCTGAAAATCATATTTTAGTGGGTTCGATGTGTGGGATCGTACAAAAATTTCCAAACCTGATTTTTTTTTTTTTTAAATTGAGGTTTATTTGGTAATTAATTTTTTCTTGTGTCTGTATCTTCAAGGTCAGCGATTGGTGGGAGGAGTATGTCTACCTGAGGGGGCGTGGCCCACTCATGGTCAATAGCAACTACTATGGAATGGTACGGCTCAGTGCAAACACTCACAGATGCATAAACAAGCAGGAAGTTTCAGTGGTAAAATTATTTTTTATACACAAGCCTCTTGAGTCTTCTTTCATCCTCAGGACTTCCTGTACGTGACTCCTACACCGATTCAAGCCGCGAGAGCAGGAAACACACTGCACGCGTGTCTCTTGTACCGCAGGAAACTCAACAGAGAGGAAATCAAACCTGTGAGTCCACATTGCAGTGCTGACAGATGCTATTGGGCGGGGGATGAAACTCTCGCTGCCCCGAGCGATGACAGAGATTGATCGCAGAGCTGTTTTTAGCTGTGCTTTGAACTTTGTTAGGCTATGGATGGCTAATTGAGGCCGTGTAGTGAATAGGGAAGACCTGCAGGGCTAGTGTGTATTGAGTCATTGAGTCAGTGAGAACATATAACAGGAAAACTTTTTCTCTTTTGAAAGTTTGAGTTCACTCCGATTCCTTATGGCAACTAAACTTGAATCCAATTTACATATTAACCAAATCAGTATATTAAGCAGACAGCCCACAATTGTATATCATCATCGTTTAGATATTCATAATAGGTATTTTGTGTATCTTAAAGTTACAGTAGCATTAACAGCATTCATAAAGGGGTAGTCCAAACAAAAATTGTACTGACAATGAATATTGTTTTGTAATAACATTTTCAGGAGGACTGCACCTTTAATTGCATGTGAAGGAGGGTGGAAAATAGTTATGAAAACTACATTTTGGTTTAAGTTACCTTGACTAACAGTATAACTCTGTTTTTTAGAGTCGTGTGCCGGTTTTAAATGTTCCATTGTGTGCTGCTCAATGTGAGAGGATTTTCAACACCACACGCATTCCAGGAGAAGAGACAGGTAAGGCTAGATTTTTTTAATGTTTTCGTAAGAAAGCTTTTATGTTCGCCCTGGTTCCATTTGTTTGTTAAAAGGTACAGTAAAAAACATTAATATTGTGAAATATTTTTACAGTTTTAAATAACTGTTTTTTTTTTTATTTGAATATATGGTAAGGTGTATTTATTCCTGTGATTCAAAGCTGAATTTTCAGCATCTTTACTCAAGTCTTCAGAGTCACATGATCTTTCAGAAATCATTTTAATATGCTGATTTGCAAGATAAATTTCTGATTATTATCAATGTTTCATATTTTAGTGAAAACAATGGATTTTTTAGGCTTCTTTGAATATAAAGTTTTAAAGAATAGCATATATAAACTAAAAAAATAAAATTTTGTAACATTATGGCTGTCTTTACTGTCACTAATCAATTTAATCTGTACTTGAAAGAGATATATATATTACGAAGTTTATATATGTATATGTGTGTATATATATATATATATATATATATATATATATATATATATATATATATATATATATATATATATATATATATGCAATCAAAATTATTCAACCCCCTTGACCTGCAAGATATTTTGCTGCAGAGAACAACATTTTGTGAAAACAATTCAACAAAGGCAACCCCTGAAAGTAAATTTAATGTAGAATCTTTTATTCTTTAAAACCACCAATAAACACTGCCTGGAAGTGCTTAGATGCTTCTGTCACCTTTCTGCTGCAATCTTGGGCCATTCCTCCCCTGAAAAAGCTTTCAGATCACTGATAATCATTGGTTTTTACTTTGTCACTGCTTGCTTCAAATTCAGCCATTTATTTTCAATGAGAATTACATCTGGAAACTGAACAGGCGACTCAAGAACATTCTATGACTGGTCCCTGAACCAAGCGTAAGTAGATTTGAATGTATACTTTGGGATGTTTGTCCTGCAGAAAAGTCCATTGATTATTAGCTTCAGACTTTGCACTGAAGGCATCACAATGTTTGCCAAAATGGTCTGATACTTTAATAAATCAATGATATCCTTTGTATGGTCATGTTTTCCACTTCCTGCTGCAGTAAACAACCCCATAACAGGACTGGCCCACCTCCAAGTTTGATGATTGAGATGGTGTTCTTCTGTGTATAAGTTTGTCTTTTTTGCACCAGACGTACCTCTGGTCCATACATCCAAAAAGTTCCATTTTGGACACATCACTCCATAAAACATTCTTCCAGCACTCCACAGGTCTATCCAAATGAATTTTAGCATGTTCAAGTCAGCCTTTTTATTCTTCTTGGTCAAGAGTGGTATTCAGCAAGATTCCTCATCATGAAGACCATACTTGTCTAGTGTCCTTCTTATACACAGCATTGAAATATTTTTCCTCCTTTCGTCGGGTCATCTTGCAAGTCTTTGGCTGTACATTGAAAGTTTTTCTCAGTTGATCTGATCAAACATGTTATGATATTGTGCTTTTTTGTTCAACACCCTCAAAGGTTTTCTGGTTCAACACACTTTAATCTAAGGAATACGGCTGCCAGCTGTGTCTTAGAAATCTTCATGTAGTTTTAGACTTTCTAATATAGCAGACTATTTCTTCTCTGTTGATTTTGCGTGAGCTCTATTGACTTTACCATATTTGCTACTCATCTTCAGCACATGCATGGGCTAAGAGTATACTATGTGTAACACCCCAAGCTAATTCCATTTTTACTAAGTTTGTAAAGGCTTAATTATGTTTTAAGACAATTTTGTTCCTGACCATAAAAATAACTGTCTTAAAACAGCAATGTTGAATAATTCTCACATAGCTGTGTTATTAAAAAATCCTGTAACTCAAAAACATTACATTATATATTGACATTATCACTTTTAATATGGGGGGGGGGGGTCAATAATTTTGATTGCAACTATATATAAAATTTCTTTTTTTACTTTTTATTTGTTCTTCTCCTTAATAATCTCTTTAAACTGACAGTTTTTTAAATGTTCATTCTTCAGTCTTTCCTCCATCACCTTTCCTCATACTTTCTTGGATCAAAAGATGTTTGACATTAGTGTGTTTCCTGGAAGAGTCACAAGTCTTATTGTAGAAACTTGCACACACAAACACCCTGGACACACCTGATACTGACCCAGATAAACAAACACACTCACAGATGTGTCCTTCTCTCTGAGAATCTTCTAATCAGTTTTTTTGGCACCATTTGCTAATGCTTGTAGAACACATTATATGCAAAACATGAGGGCAAATGGTGAGAATTTGCAGGCATTTATTAGTTTTCTGTGTGTATTTAGACTCCCTGGTCCACTGGCAAGACAGTGAGTATGTGGCAGTGTTCCACAGAGGCCGTTATTTCCGCCTGTGGCTGTACCATGCTGCCCGCATGCTGTCTCCCAGAGAGATCGAGCAACAGATTCAGCGCATTCTGGATGACCCGTCACCTCCAGTGCCTGGAGAGGCTAAACTAGCAGCCCTGACTGCAGGAGACAGGTAATATCTGCTGACATGCTTTAATGGAACACTCCACTTTTTTTGGAAATGGGCTCATTCTCCAACTCCCCCCGAGTTAATAAGTTGAGTTTTACCATTTTGAAATCCATTCAGCCGTTCTCCTGTTCTGGCGATAACACTTTTAGCATAGCTTAGCATAGATCATTGAATCCTATTAGACCAATATAGCATCGTGTTCAAAAATAACCAATGAGTTTCGATATTTGTCCTATTTAAAACTTGACTCTTCTGTAGTTATATCTTGTACTAATACCGGCGGAAAATGTAAACAAACATGCATGCATTCTATATGCAAATAAATGTAAAATACAGCTTTTATAGAAATAGACCAAGATACAGTGAATATAAATAAACAATAAGACCATTTTAATGAATTTAAAATGTTTTATTTATCAGTTGACATTCAAGTTAAAAAAAATTGTCGTCTAGTTTTAGTTAAATATAACAACCCTAATTTAAGTTTTTCAGTCACATGCATTTATATTAAGAATCCTTCCTGATGTAAATCTGTGTATGATGGGGATGTAATGATATCAAAATCTCATGATACAATATCTCGATATGAAGTGCACAATGTGATATTTATTGTGATGTATAAAAAAAGAGACAAATTACGACTTTGAAAAATATTACAATTTTGTGCATTTTAAAGGTAAATTGTTCTATCTAATGCACTTTAAGAGTTAAAAAATTAAGCGCTTGTTCTTAACTAAGAAAGTCAGAAAAAAGTAAATTGTGGTATACCGTCTCAAAATTACATTCACACTGGTGTTTTAGGAAGCCAAACAAATTGGAATATAATAATAATTAAACCAATAATTGTATATTGTTGTTATACCAATAAACCCATCATTTCACATCATGTGACCACGATATTAATAGTGCCGTTACATTCCTAGTATATTATAAAATCAAAGTTTATTTAAATGTAAACCCTCCCTAGATTTTTTTTTTTTTTTTTTTTTTTTTTTTCAAAAGTTCTTTCTACAAATATTCAGATGTTTTGAACATCATTTCCCAGAATCCCTTGGGCTCAGGCAAGGAAGGAGTTCTTCAGCTCAGGAGTTAATAAGAGATCTCTGGACTGCATTGAGAAAGCGGCGTTCTTCGTTTCCCTGGATGATGATGAGCAAGGCATGAGGGGAGATGATCCTGCTGGCAATTTGGATCGATATGCCAAGTCCCTACTGCACGGCAAATGCTACGACAGGTGAGATCTTTGTCCATCCAAATTCACCCCTTCAGTTACATTACAAAGTTACTAAATGTAACCTGAAATGTAAATAGAATAAATGTTTTTACACAGCCAGACATGACAGTCTTCATTTTAACAATGGCAGTGTTTTGCACTGTGTTTGTGTTTCAGGTGGTTTGATAAGTCGTTCACGGTGGTGGTGTATAAGAACGGGAAGAACGGCCTCAATGCTGAACACTCTTGGGCGGATGCACCTATAATGGCTCACGTGTGGGAGGTGAGAGACAGAATGAGTGTAAACGAGAGTGTTTCGACAGTACAGAAATAAATGAGTATGATGTCAGATAAACTATATAATGGTGCTTGTGGTTCAAAGGAACTGATCTTGTCTTAAGCGTAAGATGTCATAATGTAGTTTAAAAACAGTAAAAACTAAACTGATCATTTAAGTCCTGTGAATTTAGGCATCACAATATTAGAATTTACATTCTAAAAACTTAATTTAGAATCTTTGCTGAAGATTACATTTAACCGCATTATAAATGTATTCATGATTTTATAAGTTTTACATGAGTTTTAGATGATTGTAAAGGTAATCGAAATTTTAAAGTATAGGAATAATATATGCAACCTATTTTTTTTTAATAAATATTACATATTTTAAATTAGAATTTTTTTTTCTGTTTAGTCTTCTTTCATTTGGTAATTTTATGTGCTTTTGTCTTTTTTTTTTTTTAATCGTCCTCTTTACAAGTTCGGTTTTAATTTTAGTAATTTACCTTCTTTGCCACGTAAAAAAAAAACTAAGGTTACAAGATTAACGTCATAATGTTTTGAGAATAAAGTCAAAATTACCAGAATAAAGTTAAGATATTAAGCAAATAAAATCGACTTTATTCTCAAAACATTTCAGACTTTATTCTCGTAATTTCAACTTTATTCTTGAAACATTTCAACTTTATTCTCATATTCTTGAAACATTTTGACTTTATTCTTGAAACATTTTCGCTTTATTCTCATAATTTCGACTTTATTCTTGAAACATTTTGACTTTATTCTTGAAACATTTCCGCTTTATTCTCATAATTTCAACTTTATTCTCAAAACATTTCAACTTTATTCTCTTAATTTCAACTTTATTCTTGAAACTTGACTTTATTCTCGAAACATTTCGACTTTATTCTTGAAACATTTCCGCTTTATTCTCATAATTTCGACTTTATTCTCAAAACATTTCAACTTTATTCTCTTAATTTCAACTTTATTCTTGAAACTTGACTTTATTCTCGAAACATTTCGACTTTATTCTTGAAACATTTCCGCTTTATTCTCATAATTTCGACTTTATTCTCAAAACATTTCAACTTTATTCTCTTAATTTCAACTTTATTCTTGAAACTTGACTTTATTCTCGAAACATTTCGACTTTTATTCTTGAAACATTTCCGCTTTATTCTCATAATTTCGACTTTATTCTCAAAACATTTCAACTTTATTCTCTTAATTTCAACTTTATTCTTGAAACTTGACTTTATTCTCAAAACATTTCGACTTTTATTCTTGAAACATTTCCGCTTTATTCTCATAATTTCGACTTTATTCTCAAAACATTTCAACTTTATTCTCTTAATTTCAACTTTATTCTTGAAACTTGACTTTATTCTCAAAACATTTCGACTTTATTCTCATAATTTTGACTTAATTCTTGAAACTTTTCGACTTTATTCTCGGAACATTTTGACTATTCTCATAATTTCTACATTATTCTTAAAACATTTTGACTTTATTCTCGAAACATTTAATCTTTATTCTCATAATTTCGACTTTATTCTTCTCGTAATTTCAACTTTATTCTTAAAACATTTTGACTTTATTCTCATAATTTCGACTTTATTCTTGAAACTTTTTGACTTTATTCTTGAAACATTTCAACTTTATTCTCATAATTTCAGCTTTATTCTCAAAACATTTTGACTTTATTCTTGAAACATTTAGACTTTGTTCTCGTAATTTCAACTTTATTCTCAAAACATTATGAACTTTTATTCTCATAATTCTCATAATTCTAATTAATTTTAATCTTGTAAATTTAGACCTCTTTTTTTAATTATTTTTTAACGTGACGCTAAAACGCTGTCGTACAATTTTTAATACAATTATTTTATTTGATTTTAGGTTCAGTTAAATGTTCTACAAGTTTTAGTTAATTATACTAACACTGCCATCTGTTTGGTTAAACTAACCCTTCAAGATTACTTCATTATTAAATTTAATAACATAATTAAATAATATAACATTCATTATTCTTTTGCTGACTTGCATTGTTATTCAGTAATTGCAATCTAGCTGTCATGTTATGATGTTCTCTACTACCACTGTCTCTTTTTTTTTTTTTTTTTTTCCCCTCCTCTCTCAGTATGTGATGACTACCGATAGTTTCCAGCTGGGTTATACTGAAGAGGGTCACTGTAAAGGAGACGTAGCCTCCTCCCTGCCTCCACCAACTAGACTAACCTGGGACATACCTGCAGAGGTACAAACACGCCTTCACACCTTCTCATGTTTACAGACACGCTGTATAAAATGACTACTAATGGACACCCTGAATAATTCATCTTCCTGTATGTGTATTTAGTGTCAGCAGCGTATCGAACGCTCTCTTGCTGTGGCTCAGGCAATAGCAGATGATGTCGACTTTCATGTGTTGCCAATACAAGAGTTTGGCAAAGGCGCCATCAAAAAGTGTAAAATCAGCCCGGATGCCTTCATTCAGATTGCACTACAGTTGGCCTATTACAGGGTAAGACTGAACCCACATAACACACAAAATCAAATGTAGTGTATGGAAGTCAATTCAACTCAAGTTAACACTAGAACAATGTAGAGAATCACATTAACTATGTATAAGTTCCACTAAGGCTTCACAAACGCTCTGGCACAATATGTCTTGTTTTCATTTCTTTCAGCACTAGATCAATTGTTTTATCCTTTAAGACAATTATCTTGACTTGCTTAAACATATGACTTTTATTCATTATTAAAGTATGATATTTATATAAATTATATTAAAATAAAAATTAAAACATGGTAACAATGGTAAAACATGTTGGAAACATTAAATGTGCTAGAAACGTGCAGTCAAAGTGTTAAAACGATAGCAACGTGTCAAAACATGTTGGAAACGTACTACACATGCTATAAATATGTGGATGTGTTAAAATGTGTTACAACATGCTTGCAATGTGTCGTTATACATATTAGAAGCATGTTAATAAGTTAATAACGCTTTAACAGTTATAAGATGTTAGAAACAGTAAGTATGAAGGCTTTTCTATTGATTATTGAGAAGGGTATGAATAATTTTGGACATGCCACTTTTTGTTCAAAAGTAAATAGAAGATCAGTAATATTCTTTTCCACAATGATGCCTCTTGTACATTGTCTGATCATTTGGGAGAAGTTTGTGTCATTTCCAGTCAAAAAAAAAAAAACTTGCTGGTTGAATAAAAGTAACTTTAAGTCAGAATTTGTCAGGGGTATGAATAATTTTGGGCTTGACTGTATGTTAAACATGTTAGCAACATGCTAACAAAGTGTTAAGACATTGAGAATGAACTAACCATACTAGATGTTAGAAGCATTTTAAAAGGTTGGCATCATGCTAAAAAGATGCATATTGGATTGGAAATGTACTAATCATGCTAGGAATATGCTAAATGTGTTAAAACATGTTGAAAACATTAAACATGCTAGAAACATACAAGAAGCACGTTAAACAAGTTAACAACCTGCTAACAATGTGTTAAAACATGTTATAAGCTAAACTCTAGTGGAAACATTAAACATGCTACAAGCATGGTAAACATGTAACCAATGTGTTAACAATGTTAAAACATACTAGCATGTTAAAACTTACTAACATATGTGACCCTGGACCACAAAACCAGTCTTAAGTCGCTGGGGTATATTTGTAGCAATAGCCAAAAATTCATTGTATGGGTCAAAATTATTGATTTTTCTTTTATGTCAAAAATCATTAGGAAATTAAGTAAAGTTCATGTTCCATGAAGATTTTTTTGTAAAAATTATACTATAAATATATCAAAATGTAATTTTTGATTAGTAATATGCATTGTTAAGAACCTAATTTGGACAACTTTGAAGGTGATTTTCTCAGTATTTAGATTTTTTTGCACCCTCAGATTCTAGATTTTCAAATAGACGTATCTCGGCCAAATATTGTCCTATCCTAACAAACCATATATCAACAGAAAGCTTATCTATTGAGCTTTCATATGATGTATACATCTCAGTTTTGTAAAATTTAACCTTATGACTGGTTTTGTGGTCACATATATTACTTACTAACATGTTAAAACATGCAATTAATATGTTGACAAATTTAAGCAGTGTTCTAAAACGTACTAGCGAAGTGTTAAAACATGTTAGAAACATGCCAGCAACATGCTAAGAAGGTAACCACATAAAATCTGTCAGCTTTTTCTTAGCAACACTAACAACTATCCAAACCCCTATCAACTACAAAGCAACCAACACATTAGCAACCACCAAGGACACCCTAGCAATGCCCTTGCAGGTACACAACAGACTCTAGTAATCACAAACAACATTTGAATCTAGTTACATTGCATTAAAATATAAACTTGACTTAATAATTGATAAAACAATAACATTATTCCGTTCTCGTTCCTTCGTTTCATACAGAACCGAGGCTCGTTCACTCTGACCTACGAAGCCTCAATGACCCGTTTATTCCGCGAGGGCCGGACTGAGACTGTGCGCTCCTGCACCAGCGAGAGCTGTACCTTCGTCAGAGCTCTGGAGGGTGGAGAGGTAACCGACATTATACATAAAAATATTGATGAAGGACACTTAATGTACACAAACGCACACACTGTAGTGCTGTTAAATTTAATTGCCATGAATGATGCAGGTTACGATGATATCCATATAAAATGCATTAAAAATGCTATAATTACTGTAATTTAATACAATAATTTAATTACTTTTATTTTGCATTTGATTAGTTTAATGAAAGTTTAAGTTTGTTAATTTATATAAAAGTGCTTATTTAAACGTCTCTCTGTGTCTGTAGAGTAAGGAAGTGTGTCAGCGTCTCTTCCGTACAGCGGCTGAGAAACACCAACATCTTTACAGGATGGCAATGACAGGAGGAGGAATAGACAGACACCTGTTCTGCCTCTACATTGTGTCCAAATACCTGGGAGAGGAGTCACCTTTCCTCAAAGAGGTGTGTAACTCTGGGAAGGGCCACGGATTTCGTATATTTCTAGCAAACAAAAGGAAGTTTAACTGATTTTTGGTTCCTTGCAAGTGCACTTGCATGTGTGTCATAAGTGAAAGAAACAATAGTGCAAAGACAATTTCCTCATTTTTACCCACATGTAGAGCTTTGTGACTTTGCATTCATTACTGTTATGCAAAAAAAAATTGTTAGTGAAGTAATAATTAAATAATCAAATATTTGTATAATTAAAAAAAATAAGCTTATAATGTAATATTAAATTTGTGTGTGTGTTTTCTTAAGGTGCTTTCAGAAACATGGCGTCTGTCCACCAGTCAGACTCCTCTCCAGCAGGTGGAGCTGTTTGATTTCGTTAACCACCCAGAGTACACCACCTGCGGTGGAGGATTTGGCCCGGTCAGAAATTTTAATGCATATCCACAAATTAATTTTTTCCTTTTTTGTGTGTGTGCATTTAATTTATTTTAATTTGTGTGTCCTTGACAGGTTGCAGATGATGGTTACGGCGTGTCTTACATCATCATCGGAGAAAACATGATCAACTTGCACATTTCCTGCAAGCACTCTTGTCCTCAAACTGTTAGTACACTAATGTGTAGTTTTATTTCATTACCGTTTTCTTAAAACTACAGAAAAGGGAAAAATAGAGACCAGCAAACTAATTGACAAAATATTGTTTTAAGTTGGTTTTAAGTTATTAGGATCTACACTAAAACCTTTTAAAACATTGGTAACGCTTTACAATAAGGTTCATTAGTTGACATTAGTTAACTACATTTGTTAACATGAACTAAGAATGAACAATACTTCTGTAGCATTTATTAATCTTAGTTAATTTCAGCATTTACTAATGCATTATTATAATCACATGTTGTGTTTGTTAACATTATTTAATGCACTGTGAACATTAACAAATAATAATAAATAGTGTAATAAGTATTGTTAATTCATGTTAGTTAATACATTAACAAATGCTGACAAATGACACCTTATTGTAAAGTGTTACTAAAACATAATTGGTAACTGAAATAAAGCTGAAATAAAATAAAATATAAATATGATATGATAAACTTAAACTTGTAATGCTTAAATGAAAATTAGAAATATTTCATTGGCAAATAACTGATATAAAATAAAGTTGATAAATCTTAAACTGAAAATATAAAAATAAAAGCTCAAATAAAATGTATAAATACTGTAAAAGTATATAAATAAATATCGTAAACGCAGATAGAAGCAAAGAAAAATAACAATTACATATTTAAATACTTCACTGAACAGTGCAAATCATTAACTAAATGAATAAAAAAAAATAATATACTGCACATGAAATAAAAGTAAATAAATTAAAAGCAAAAAATATAAAAATTAAACATGATTTAAAGTGTTAAAATAAACTGTAATAGTATATAAATAATACTAAAATAACACTGGTAAGGGACAAAAAAAATATAATGAAACTGTCCCTCAAGTTGTTCCAGACCTGGATGAATTTCTTTCTTCTGTTTAATGCAAGAATTTTGAAGAATTTGGGATTTTTTTATTTTATTTTATTTTATTTTATTTTATTTGGGTTTTTTAGTTTGCATTAAACAGAAGGAATAAATCCATACAGGCTTATTAGGGTTAAAAAAGTGCTAATTAAATTTAAATTTTATGGTGAAATATTCCTTTATGGCAAATAAAACATTGTTTTGAAGTATGAAAATCTTAAACTGAAAATATAAAAATAAAAGCTTGTATGTATAAATACTGTAAAAGTATATAAATATCATAAACACAGATAGAAGCAAAGAAAAATGACAATTACATTAAATATTAATATTATTTAAATATTACACTGAACAGTACAAATCACTAACTAAATAAATGAAAAATAAAAAATATAATGCACATTAAAAAAATTTTTTTTAATTAAATTAAAAGCAAAAAATATAAAAATAAAACGGTTAATATAAACTATAATATTATATAAATAATGCTAAAATAACACTGGTTAGGACAAAAACTATAATGAAACTTACCCTCAAGTTGTTCCAGACCTTTATTTTATTTTATTTTATTTTTTTAGTTTAGATTAAACAGAAGAAATAAATCCATACAGGCTTAGAACAACATAAGGGTGAATAAATGCTAATTAAATTTTAATTTTAGGGTGAAATATCCCTTTATGGCAAATAAAACATTCCTTTATGGATTTCTTTATAATGCTACACCTGTTTATGACATAGTTTAATGAAAACTATGCTAATTTGTTTTTAATAATCTTTCTGTATTGCAGGATTCTCACAAGTTTGGAGCTGATATCAAGAAGGCCATGGAGGATCTCCTGGAGCTGATGTCACCGGAAAAACAAGGCCTGTCCAAATCTGAGCAGAACCACTCAAGGAACAGCAAAAAAGACCTGTAGAGGTAGAACAGATCACCCATGACCGTCAGAAGAAGACATGAGGTTGCTTAGTACTAGAAAATAGCGTTTTTGAGTGTTTTGGTTTGAATGCACGTTTGTTATTACACACAAATATGCATTCATACATTCCATGCTTGTTGTACAAATCGATGCCATGAAGCCATGAACAACATAACAATGTAAAATGGTGGAAGCTGCTTCGTATAAAAACGTATTAGCTAAATAAAATGTATAAAAGAGGATAAAAAGCAAAAGATAGTTTGATAGTGGTAGGACCAGTCCGTTTAGATTTAATTTGGTCCTTGTTTTTAAATGTAATGAAGAATTGAAATTATTAGCATACATCACTACCAGGGTGATGGGAGTCTAATGGTTAATGATCTGACCAATTAGCTGGTTGTAGGTTCGTTACAAGAAAGCTTGACAGGTGATCTCAGTAATGCATCACCTCTGTACCTTCTGATGAAGGCACTTCACTGCTCTTACAGTATAAATCACATCCACATAGAAACCCCCATCTGAACTGGACTGTTAAGATATAAGAAACCCAGAGCAGAAGTATACTTGAAACCCAGAGCAGAAGTATATTTAAGATTTCAGTGACTAATGACTCAGAATATTACATGTGACTGCAGTTTTAATGTGATTGTCCAGATACATTAATGTGTTGATTTCACTATTAAGTCTATTAATTTTAACACTTTTTTTTATTTTTATGTAAAAGTCTTTGTTTCTTTTTTTACATAAGGTCAAGTTAAGATACAATAATAACCTAATAACTATTCATAATGTATTTAACAAGTTGTCTAATAGGTCAAAAGGCAATTCCCGGAAAGGAAAAACATTCAACAACAACACATTTCTGTTAATATCTCAGGTGTTTCAAATGCACAATTTAACTTCAAAGATAAATCAAGGCCAGTTAAATGCAAATAGTTACTGTTTACATCTACCCAAAGAGTCTTAACAAAGCTAAGTAAAACAAAATCTGATGATTTTAATTCTAAATGGTGTACTAATTAAATGAACCAATTAAATTTCCAGAATGCTTTTAAAGCTAAATGTGGTCATGATTAATATGCACTTAATAATATTACTAAATGCACTAAAAACATTCCATTGAAATTCTGTTCTTTGAAATTGATTTTAAAGAAATAGTTCACCCAAAAATGAACATTTGCTGAAAACTTAAAGGCCATCCAACTTGCCTGGCTTCTCTGTTGTGAATGGGTGCCATCAGAATGAGAGCCCAAACAGCTGATAAAAACTTCACAATTATAAAATAACGCAAAAGACTGCAAAAGCTGTTTGTAATGAACAAACAACTTCAATAGCTGTTTCCAGCTAAAATACGAGTTTGAAATGCATAATATTGCTTTCTCCAGTGAAAATGTCTGAATAAAAAAAAAAAAGTTCTAAATAAATGTTGTTATGGATTATGGACTAGAAAATGTTGATTTTAAATTAAAATGCTTTAATGATAAATTTGTTTCTTACAAACAAACAGCTTTTTGCTTTGCAAGGCATTAATTGGTGGGGATTATTTTTTAATCAGCTGTTTAGACTCATTCTGACGGCACCCATTCGCTGCAAGACAATCGATTGGTGAGCAAATGATGTAATGCTGCATTTCTCCAAATTTGATGAAGAAACAAACTCATCTACATCTTTGTTGGCCTGAGAGTGAATACGTTTTTAGCTCATTTTCATTTTTGGGTGAGCTGTTTCTTTAAATTACTGACAGAATCATTCAAATGAGGTGGAATATGAATAAATAAACAGATGCAGGACATATTTCAGTAACCATATTTCTAAAACCACTATATGATTTGAATACAGTCGTTGCATTAGTGCATATAACATCAAAAAACTCATACTTTTTGCGAAGGACATAAAGATAACTGATGAGACGTCATCATAAACATCAAACATGTACAATCACTGTACAGTCTGCATTAATGTCGTATTTCATTAGGATGTGTTTTTGCTGTTTTTGCCCTTTGCTTCACTTGGCCGGACTGAGAGCAAGGGCTTTAAAACTTCCTTGTAGTTTTTCTGTTTTGTCTTTGCAATCCGTTGGCAGCTCTACTCTTTATTATCTCTGTTATGCCCTCATATTCGGCATTTTAAACAATATAAAGTTGCCTTTGAAGTGCGCGAGATCTCGTTTGCACAACTAGATATGGTCATTGTGGAAATGTTGATATATATACTTCAAAAAGGTCTCGTCTTTTTTTCCTATACTGCCTAACACTGCTTACACTGTATCTCTCACATGAGTTTAAACCTTACTGAAGACTTTTATTATTATTGTTATTATTATATTATTGTCACTATTCTAATGATGAACTTGAAACTTAAAACAGTAGCAATGCAAGCGTTTGTGTAGTGCTGGTATTAGTTTGGAGTGGCAGTGTTTTACCTCACGATGAATGTTGAATCATCCATTGATCTCTCTTTTCTCCCAGGCCAGTACTGTATTCTGTATCTGCCTGACTTTTTTTCCTCTGATTGTATTTGGTTTCAGACTATCTGTACACCTCAGAGCTTTACACTTTCTCTCTTACTCTGGCAATCTGTCGTTCCTTGACATTTTGTATGTGAATGAAAAGGAAGAGACTACAGATCACTTTTTTTAATTAAAATTGTTCAAGCACACAAGTGTTTGTTGTGTTATTATAATGGGCTTGATGTCTGTGTTTGCTCGTCTTACTGGATCAACATGAAAACCAAATGTGCTTTTACATTATACATTAACTGTTTTGTGTTTGTTTCGTTTTCACTTTTTGTTCAATGTCCTTTTCCAAGTGTTTTTATACGCTTGTTCTGTTATCTTGACCTAAGGAATGTAGTCGGGCAAGTAGTCAGACATAATTTAACTATATAAAAACTTTATATTTTTGTATATATTTATGTTTACTATGTTTGTTACTGTTTGAAGTTGCTCGGGTTCACTGTGAGTTTGAGAAACAGTTGGATCATTCTGCATCTTCTCTTCTGTTATGAGACTGTCTTGTGGATTGACAACAGGAACTTGATGGCTTTGCTTCATTTTGTTCAGTAAAGAGTTCCCTCTAGTGTAAAGACATTCAAACAACGTCAGATAAAAGGAAATCATGATGCGAATGTTAAAGGTGAGCAGAGTATATTGATTTATAATGACTATAATGATCAAGTTTATTAAGCTTTTGTTTTGTATTCAGTGGTTAATTAACTAGTTTCTTTCACCTTCTCATGTTGATTGTTTTGTTTCTTAAGCAGGTCCTTATTTTCTGTCTGGAGGCCAGAGACAATGTCACTCCTATGTCCTCTAACAGCAACTCGATCTCCTCACTGGTACAAACACAAACAGGTTCATCATGGGCCACCCAACAACAGCTCTCAGAATTGTGTGAACACACACACACACACACACACACACACACACACATGTTGGGTTTACATGTTTTATGGGGACATTCCATAGGCGTAATGGTTTTTATACTGTACAAACCGTACTTTCTATCGCCCTACACCTACCCTACACCTAAACCTAGCCCTCACAGGAGATTGTGCATACTTTTAATTCATCCAAAAAACTCATTGTGCATGATTTATAAGCCTGTTTCCTCATGGGGACCTGAGAAATGTCCCCACAAGGTCAAAATCTACTGGTATTCCTATCCTTGTGGGGACATTTGGTCCCCACAACGTGATGAATACCAGGTACACACACACACACACACACACACATACACACACACACACACACACACACACACACACACACACACACATAAGTGGTGTGAAAAAGTGTTGCCCTCATCCTGATTTTTTTTTTTTTTTGCATGTTTGTCACACTTTAATATTTCAGATCATCAAACAAATTTAAAAAATAATCAAAGATAACATAAGTAAACACAACATGCAGTTTTTGAATTCAGTTTTTTATTTTAAAGGGAAAACAAAATCCAAACCCACATGGCCCAGTTTGAAGAGTGTTTGCCCCCTTAACTTAATAACTGGTTGGGTCACCCTTAGCAGCAACAACTGCAATCAAGCGTTTGCGATAACTTGCAATGAGTCTGTTACAGCGCTGTGCAGGAATTTTGGCCCACTCATCTTGGCAGAATTGTTGTGATTCAACCACTTTGGAGGGTTTTCGAGCATGAACTGCCTTTTTAAGGTCATGCCACAGCATCTCAATAGGATTCAGGTCAGGACTTTGACTAGGCCACTCCAAAGTCTTTCATATTGTTTTTCTTCAGCCATTCAGAGGTGGATTTGCTGGTGTGTTTTGGATCATTGTCCTGCTGCAGAACCCAAGTTCGCTTCAGCTTGAGGTCACGAACAGATGTCCGGACATTGTCCTTCAGGATTTTTTGGTAGACAGCAGAATTTATGGTTCCATTTAGCACAGCAAGTCTTCCAGGTCCAGAAGCAGCAAAACAGCCCCAGACCATCACACTAGCACCACCATATTTTACTGTTGGTAAGATGTTCTTTTTCTGAAAGGCTGTGTTACTTTTACACCAGATGTAATGGGACACGCACAATACCAGGGTATTTTCCCAAAAGTCTTGGGGTTAATCAAGATGTTTTGTGGCAAAACTAAGACAAGCCTTTATGTTGTTTTTGCTCAGCAGTGGTTTTCGTCTTGGAACTCTGCCCTGCAGGCCATTTTTGCCCATGCAGTCTCTTTCTTATGGTGGAGTCATGAACACTGACCTTAACTGAGGCAAGAGAGGCCTGCAGTTCTTTAGATGTTGTTGCGGGGTCTTTTGTGACCTCTTGGATGAGTTGTCGCTGCGCTCTTGGGGTAATTTTGGTCGGCCGGCTACTCCTGGGAAGGTTCACCACTGTTCCAAACACTTTTTCAGGCCATGTGGGTTTGGATTTTTTTTTTTTTTACCTTTGTTTTTGTTTTCTAAAAAAGGCCCAAAATGTATGCAGCTAACAAAAGAAACATCACAGAATGTAAATAAGTTGTCACAGAATAGGACTATGTGAATAACTCAATTTTGACAAAAAAAAAAATGTCAGATAGAACCTTATAATTCTAAGGTGATGATATGTGCACTCCCTCTGATTAAATATAAAATATATATTTTCTTAATGATCACTAATATAACTCATAGAAAGATGGTTGAACTAAAATGTGTTAAACATATTCTTAATAAAAACAGAAAAATATGTGCCATTTAATATTTGCAAAATAAGTAACTTACCCAATTTTGTTGATGAGGGATTGCAGAAATTAGTACACCCTACAGATTTAAATTAACAAAGTGTAATATTTTAGTACTTAATATGTCCTGCATAACCCTTCATACTTTGACCTTTCTTGAGTGTACAAGTTCATGACAAATTGTCACATTTTGGATTTTGATGATACTGGATGATTGACTTGGTCTCATGAGACCAGAGTATGGATTCCCAGAAGTCTATATTTTGTAAATATGGACCTTGGAAAATGCTGCATGAGTTTATCGTGCTTTGGCTACAGTAGGTAGCTCTGGTGTGGATAAACAACCATGCATGTCACTTCTGAAGGCTGCATCTTACTCTTAAATGTTACTCTTTTCACAGCTTTTGCCAGCTCTGAGACACATTCTTAGTGTTTCTCCTGCTCTTTTCCTAGCAAAAACTCACTCAACACTAAATGAAAGCTTAATTTCAGGGGGCTTTTCATTATTTTTGAATTTCTGTTATTTTTGCTATATTTTCACTCTCAAAACAATTATTTGGTATTCCTTTTGAACCATTGTCCTCTTTTATGCTAAGAAATAAATCTCCTGAATTTGCAAGATTGTAACGGGGAAATGCTCCATTGAGGGACTGATTTACCCACCTAGCTTGAAAGTTACTACTAGTAACTTAAATTGTTGTGTAAGTAAAACTTGCCATATTCATATTATTTGATATAAAGTTTATATATTTAGCTTATATTTATGTATGAATGTAATTAATTTTAACATTCATAGTGTCAGATTTTTTTCATATTGTCATAGGCTTACAGTGATTTTCCATTTCAGAGATCCAGAAATATTAAAAATGGCTGAAGTGTCAGAAACTAGGCAAGGCAAGTCATAAAAGATCTGTCATGAATGATTTCAATATACATTAACACTATTGAAACACAAATCATGTTTAGTTTATTTCTTCTTCCTCAGAGTTGGTTCTTGCTTCCCCATCTGACATTGTATTTTGTGATCCTGGAGATGATGCTGTTCTGTCATGTCATCTTAAGCCAGCTATCAGAGCTGCTTCAATGGAGATCAAGTGGTGGAATAAGGCCGATCTGGTCTGTCACTGTAAGAATAGCCAGGTGACAGTGAGCAAACATTATGAAGATCAAGTGAGTTTCTCATTGCAGGAGCTAGGCAATGGAAATGTGTCTCTGACTCTCAGAAATGTACGAGGGTCACAGAGGGGCATCTATATTTGTGAAGTCATCCACAGAAGTCAAACTATAAAGCAATATATTTTTCTCCATATCTGCTGTAAGTATTCTGCAGGGTTTTTTTCTTACACTACTAAATTTATATCACAGTTAATTTCCTTTGACTGTCATTCATGGTTAAAGAAGATACATTCCTTTGTCCAGCTCAAGACTTCAGACTTGAGGTTCCTATAGGTCCTACTGTATGTGCACTGACTCTGGATCAGACATCATCTTACCTGCTCATCTCTTACCTGAAACCAATGCTGTGTCCATGGACATCAGATGGTTTAAGGGAACAGAGCTCATTTATCAGTATAAGAATGTCATGCATGTTCTGTTTCTTTGCTTCTGTGTCTATGTTCAGTGGGAAGAGAGAGTGGTCATCAAAACACGAGACGAACAAGAGAATGGAATACTGCCACTGGGCAAGAGTTCTCCTCCCCAGATACATCATCACAGGTTCTGCCAAGGCTAAGAACAACAGCATCAGTAACTTCAGAAGGAAAACGTCATCCAGTAATGCTAACCCCAAAAAGCATTCACGCCTTCCCTAGATCCACCCTAGATTTACAATCACAGGTACTAGTAAGACCATTAAACACAGCAGATCTTTTACAAACATGCTGAGAGAGGCTGGAAGCCACAGCGCAAAGCAGCTTAGAAACTACACCAAAAAAAAAAAGGCCAAAATATGTAATTGACCCACGTAGGACATATTCTGCTACAGCTACTACTACTGATTTAACAAAGACAAAACCTGACCATTTTTGATCCATTTTCCCTACAATTAAGATGTCATGTTGGAAACATCTGGATTCATTTTTGATTTTTATTTCCAAAGCTTTTTTTATGACATCTGATTTAATGATTTCTGTAAAAGAACTTTTATTCCCAAAAATTGGAAGCAGCACCTTTCATTTTCTATTCCGATTGAATGTAACGTCATTTATTTCTTGTTAGAACATTTAATCCATAATTTTATTTTAAAAAAATTAACTCAGGTCAAATTGTTTTATATTAAAACAATACCTATTCAGTGTACACAATGTATTTAGCAAGTTTGAGAATGTTTAATGGTTTGCAGCACATTTCCGTTAATATTTTTTTAAGGGATAATTTGCCCAAAAAAAGAATTCAACCTCATGTTTTTCCAAATGTGTATGAGTTTCTTCTTTCTGTTGAACACAAAACATATTCTGAAAAATGTTGGTAACCAAAGTATGGAAACAAAATACCATGGAAGTTAATGGCAACTCTTTGGTTACTCTTTGTTTGTGTTTTCTTAGTGGATTAACAAGACCAAATGTGCTCTCAGGGTTGAAGGCATTAATGAATAACTGTTTTTGTTGTTTCATCTTTGTCATTTTTGTATAGTTCCGTTTTCTTTACCTAAGATGTGTATCTGTTTGTGTAATTACGCTAATTAATTAAACACATTTAGGTGGCAGCTTTTTTATAACTTTTATAAAAAATCTATTTTCAAACATTTAACACATAATGCTTAAATTTATTTGTTCATGTACATTCAAGTTACAAACTACTGTATATAATTGTTTACACTTTCATATATGATCATTATTAAATGTTTGTTAAAGTTATTATGATGTATTAGTGTTTGTTTCATATATCCCATTAAGTATTCTAAAATTAAATGATTTTTGTAATTTATCAAATGCATATGGCTAATATATTGCAGAGTAAAGTGTGAATCTACTTTAGTCTTTTTTCCGTGTGAATACTGCATATATGTCACTGCTCTGGTTGTGTGTTACTGTGAATCCTGATTCTTCAGCGATCTCCTTCACTCTGTCAGCAAAACCTGACACTTGCTCTTTTGAAAGGTCCAGCAGGTATCTGAACAAGAGAGACACAGATCATGAGCATTCAGGGCAGTTTTGCTTACAAGCTGTGTAGACATTTTGGCAGTGTTTTTTTTCTGTGTGTGATGACGGACTCACTTTGCTAACTCTATAACCAGAGCAGCATCAGATGCTGCGATCTCTCTAAGAGAGGAATCCAGCTGATGAACCATACTGAGAAAACAGAGAATGTGTTATCAGCAGGTAATAAATGATGGTCACTTTACTCAAACTCAAATCCTCTATTTATGAATAAGCTTCACCTGGCTGAACAGAAGATTGTGTCAAACAAGTTCCTGTATTTATTTTTGAGAGGAAGTTTGCTGAGCGAGTCCGGAGACAGAAAGGACACTTTCACTCCACTCAAGTTCATCAAATCTGCAAAAACACACAGAAACAGAGAGAAAATGTGTGGGAAACTGTAACTTTAAACTCTTTTGTTTCAGTTTGATTTGATTGCAACATTTCACTGACAGTAATAGCACATTAACTGTTTTAGCATAATATGCCATTACCAAGATCTTGTCTATGTTGTTCTGATGGATGTTGCTCAGTTTCTGTGTGAGTTTGAGAAGCAGGTGGATCTTTCTGTATTTTCTCATCTGTTATGAGACTGTCTGTGGATTGACAACAGGAACTTGATGGCCTTGGTTCATCTTTGTTCAGTAAAGAGCTCCCTCTGGTGGAAAGACATTCAAACAACGCCAGGATGTTCACTTCTGAAATATCCTGAGCTGTCTGAAAGATGGCCAGAGAAAGGTAACTCATGATTTAAATGCTATTGCAATGCATTATATAACATACAACACATTAAAAGCTACACATTTATGAATGTGATCTTTTTACGAGGTTATCATCTTTAACTTTCGATTTGGATTTGGTGGTTAATTAACTTTTTTCTTGCACCTTTACATGTTGATTGTTATGTTTCTTCAGCAGGTCTTTGTTCTCTGTCTCTATGCTGAAGGACAGATACGGACTGGAGACGATATCACCCCAATATCCTCTAACGGCAACCCGATCTCCTCTCTGGTACAAACAAACACACATTAAAGAGTATCATGGGCCACACAACCCCATATACCATAATAGACAGTCAAAATGCTCACATGATTGAACACTCGTGTGGAGAGCAGACTCTGATTGGCTGTTTGGTAAAGCCCCTCCCTCATCTCAAATGCCACACCGCTTTCCCTCCATTTCACATACTGATGTTTGCTAATGACGCCACACTGACAAAAAAACAACAACATGGTAACATGGAATTAGTCTCTGCTATGAATCATTATTTGATACATTTTAGATGCTAGTAATTCAAAAATTACTTAAAACCTCACATTTGTAACAAAATATGGCCTGAAATAAGTCTATTTGCCAAATGTCTGTGTAAAATGCAATGAAGTGAGTTTGAGTCTGTCAGGAGTAAAGATGCATATTAATGTCAGATGAGGTATATACGTCACTCTGGTGCAGTTTCATAGTGAGATCCCAGTCAAAACAGCCTTGTCGTGAGTCGTAGCGAGTCCCCAGGTGTTGTCGAACACGGGCGTCCCAGACCTTACGTACACTCACTGGCACTGACAGCGGCCGTTCCCATAGTTTAAAGATCCGGACCAACTCATCTCTCTCCTTAAACTATGATAATACACCAGAGGAGTGAATACTACTTAGCTGAGTTTGATTATGACATGCAGTACAGATGCAAATATAATAGATTAATGTATGCCGGACCTTCAGAAGACCGGTATCAAGGCAAGGATGGCTGTGCGAATCAGAGGACAGGCTGTTTGTGATGGACAGAGAGAGTTGAGCCGCGGCGTGTTTTAGAGTCTCTTCAGTCTCTTTGCGAATCTCAGAGTTTCCAAACACCTCTAGGAACACCTCTGTCTTCTCTGGAAAATATAACACAACTAGATGTTACTTAAGTCTGCAAACATGAATGCAATATGTGACATATAGAATGAAAAAAAAAAAAAATTTAAATAAAAAAAGTTTTTTTTTCATTGCTTTATTTTCTACATCTTTCCACATATTTAAAATGTCTAAATGTATGTAAAATATTAGTTGATTATATTTAGTTATTTTACTATTTTAAATTAATTACATTATTTAATATACATTTTTATATTTTAAAAATACTTTTCATTATTTATATATGAAGATACATACTGTGTAGACTCATGTTGTCAGGGGTCAGGAGTGATATATAAAGTAATAATAGTTGTCTGGCGACTACCTCCATGCTGTTCTCAATCACCCAAACCTGTAACAAGCCATACATCTCATTATTAACACAGTGTGTTCAACATAAATCAAAGCTGATTTAGGATATTGTATTATATGATTAATCTCAATTCAAGTGCTGACATATCTCTCACATGTAGCATGTCTGTGTCTGTCAGTCCAGTGATGGTCTTCAGGATGTGTCTGGGGTCTGCACTGCCCACAAGCAAAATATTCAGCTCTCCATGTGGCCTCACTCTGTGTGTGTCTGTAAGCACATAATAATGAGAATTCAAATTGAAAACAAATGTGTGTGTAAAACTTTATAGATATTTACTGTGTTTACTTACAGTGTGTGCATAATTATTCCCAATAATTTCCAACCGCATTTTACCAATTCCAAACCACATCAATATTAAGAACTACTAATAATTTTGTATTTAATCATTTATAAGTTATATATAATTGTCCATGAACACTGAAAGTGAAAACTTCAGGTGTGCAGAATTATTAGGCAGGTTTTCTTTCACAGATAAAATAAGCCAAAAACGAGATTTAACTGAAACTGAAAAGTCAAAAATTATTAAATGCCATTGAAAAGTATGCAATACTAATGCAATACTAGAATTTGCAAAGTTAAGGCATGACCATTGGACAGCACGGTCAGAAAAAAAAAACAGGTAGAGAAGAAAAGACATGTTAACTGCAAAAGAATTACGAATTAAGGTAAAGAATTGAGAAATCATCAGAAACCATTTAGTCTCCAGCACCACTGTTTTCCAAAGTCTCCAGAAATGTAATGTGTCAGGTTCTGAGTGAGTTTGCTTGGTTATAAAATCCTAAAAAATTACTCTCACTTAATAAGAATCACATGCTGAATTGTTGTGAAATACATGAAGACTGATTTTATTTTTAATAGACTTTATAGACATAAGTTGAGAGTGACTTTTAAAGGGCCAGCATCACATCCTCTTGTACCATTCTTTCGAGAATTAATATTACAGAATCTGCCAGTAAGTTTTGGCAGTTTTCCTATCCTGAAAAGTCTGTCTTTGAAAACCTGTTTTTTTCTGACCCTGCTGACCCAATGAGCATTTTGCTGTTTAATGATCATGACGCATGTATTAACTTTGCCAATTCTAGTATTGCATTAGTATTGCATCCTTCCAAGGACATTTAATATCTCTTTTAGCCTAGTTTTATCTGTAAAAGAAAACGTGCCTAATAATTTCGCACACCTAAATATATAAGGAGTTTTTCACTTCCAGCCCTAATGGACAATTATATATCACTTATAAATGATTAAATACAAAATGACTAGTAGTTAAGATTGATGTGGTTTGGAACTGGTAAAATGTGCTTGGAAAAAAATGACCAGAATATCAACGTGCCTAATAATTGTGCAGGCACTATACGCTAGATAGCCTACTATGTGATGGTTTAACGTTACTTTGGATAGTCTGAAATGTGATTTCTTCTCTGCGGTTCTTATCTTCTATAAATAGTCTTTAGTTATTGTTAATCTGGTTTTACCTGAGCTCAGGAGGTCTCTTGCTGGTCCGAATCCCCACCAGGTCACACATCCCGCTCCCTCAACAGTCCGACCGGTGCTCATTCTTCATAAATAGTAAAAACTCCTATCCCGTTTCAGCAGACTGTCGTGGAGTTTGGTTAGCTAGCATCTGACTAAACTTACATTTCGTAGCAATATTAAGTAGCGGATATGTAGCAACGTTAAAATAATCATCTGTGAAACTCACCTCTCGCTCCTTGTGGCTTGTAAACAAACACAAGCTAAAAGTTTGGAAGACGGTTGCTTGGCAACTGGGAGCGCATGGCCATAGATATGCGCGCGACACTTAGAATACAAGCACTTCGCTGGAATCATGATGAGATACAGTGTTTTAGCTTTTACATTTTAGTGCAAACAAATGTGCCAGAGTAATTTGAATTATTTAGAATAATTTAGAATTATTACCAAAACTTAAAACAACGCTTTTTATGCATAATGAACAAAATCTAAAAAAAAAAAAAACTATCCTATTTATTTGTTTTGTGTGTAAACGGGATAATAATGTAGGTATTTTTACATTTACCTTATCTATAAACACTTTAAACAATTATGATTTAAAACATCCATTATGTATTAAATTAAATATATTCAATCTAGCCTATATCTGGTAATGATAATTTTACAGAATATTTAATAAATGAAAGAGGAACAGCCTTAAGGAAATAAATCTCGATTGTTGAGTTGTTACTAGTTCAGTTAAGAATCTTACCAGACCAGTTAACGAAGCAGGGCAAAACCTTTGTCACTGCAACGAGGAAGGTAAGAAAATTTCACTTGCTTAGGTTTTACATTATACATGTTAAAAATACAAGTTTGAACTTTTGTAAGTTGAATTATAACCACCTATGAATGTGTCTCAAATATAGAGGCACATTCATACTGTTTTAATAATTCATAGGTTGCTTATCTTAGCTGAAGTTAGAGTTAAACATCTCTTTAAGTGGACAGACATCTATTTTATCCATGCTGAGCAGTTTAGTTATATTTACAATATGTGAATTTCGAGGTTTGAATTCTATTTGTTTACTGCTCATCATCTTAAGGTTTCTTATAAGGTGTTTTAAACGTAAAAAAAAATATATATATATATATATATATATATATATATATATATATATATATATATATATATTCATATTGTCAGTTTGTTTTCTAGGCTTGCAGTGGATATTTCATCACGGTTTCAGATGTGTGGAAATATTAAAAATGGCTGAAGCTATAGAAGCGACACAAACTAGTCAAGGCAAGTGAAAAGAAGAATTATGTATAACTTGCTTTGGCTGAGTCTCACTGCCCTAGTAAAAAATAACTCTACCAAAATATAATTAAAATATATTTATTTCATGCTGAGTATACTACAAATACATTTAAATATGATTTACTATGTAATAAAAATACCCTGCAAACTTTTAGTGTATGAAACTGGTATATTTGAAGTCTAAATTGGAACAACAAATTTTTGTTTGGAAGTACTGCTGAATTCCAACTAAAGATATACTTAAGTATATTTAATTGTGCTATAGAAGAACTATTTCAAGTATACTTGAGGTACACTTTAAATATTTTGCATTTAAAGATTGATATTATTTAAAAAACGTATGATCCTCATCAATAGTGACATTAAATTATTTAAATATTTTAGGCTTAATGTTAAGAAATGTGCATTGTGCACAAGTAGTACTTGAAATAATGTTTAATTACAATTTTAATATCAGCAAATACCAAGCGATATGTAAGTTATATGTGTTTAGAGACTTTAGCTATACTTTGTGTAAAATAAATGCATTTTAAATCTATTGCTTTTTTACTAGGGTGTACGTAAAACAATGTTACAGAAATGACACATTTTTTCTTACCATTTCATTATTACTAATTTTTTATCTCTTTTTTCTTCAGAGCTGTCTGTTGTTTGCCAGTCTGACATTGTATTTTCTCAGCCTGGAGATGAAGTTGTTCTCTCATGTCAACTTAAGCCAGCTATCAGTGCTGCTTCAATGGAAATTCAGTGGTGGCATAAAAAGGAGTATCCAGTTTTCCATTATAAGAATGGACGGGTGACAGTGAACATTGACCTCAAGGATCGAGTGAGTCTCCCATTGGAAAATCTACGTAATGGCAATCTGTCTTTGACTCTCAGAGATGTCAGGAGTTCACAGAAGGGCCTCTATATTTGTGAGGTCACCCATGAAAATCAGCCAACACAAGATACTGTTTTCCTTAATATCAGCTGTAAGTATTCAACTAAACATGTTTCAAAAATAATCCGTATTAGTCAAAACATCTTTAGTTGTAGAAAGTTGAAATAGTTCCTCAACATCCTTTGTGCTAGATAAAACTGATAAAATGCATAATCAGGCCAGTTTTCCACAATGTACACTGCTTCAAAGCATCTTCACAGAAACATTTTGCAGTAATATTATCTTAAACTATGTAAGCTCCTCTTTTAGTCACTGAAAGCAAATATGCATCATTAGAGTGATTTACCTTTATATTTTTGCGTTTAGCAGCAGATGCTTTTATTCAAAATGACTTTCAAAAGAGAAACAAAAGCAATTAATCAAAGAGCCAACAATACTTGTAATGTAGAATTCCAACTTTATTAGACAACTAAAGAAGCAGGGAGAAATACCATTCAAATATAAAATTGTGCCATATTTCAAAGTTTACATTTTGACACCAAGTTCCAACCTAGATCAACTCGTAAATAAGAAATGAAAGTGGTAATAAACACTCTACAATGTTACAGTCATGAATGTAACTTCTATTCATGTTTTTGATGATAAATGTATTTGTTTTTCCAGCTGTAGACTTCAGTCTTGTTGTTTCAACTGATACGTTAACTGCTGACCCTGGATCAGACGTCATCTTACCCATTCATATCTTACCTGAACTCAGTGCTGTGCCCATGAAAATCAGGTGGTCTAAGGGAAAAGAAACAATTTATCAGTATAATAATGGGCAGGAGATGACAAATAATGACTTTGAGAACCGAGTGAGTTTGACCAGCCAGGAGCTGAGGAGAGGAAATCTTGCTCTGACTTTGAGAAATGTTCAACAGTCAGATTCAGGAGACTATATATGCACAGTCTTTCATGATGGATGTGAGAAGAGAGGAGTAGTTCACTTGCAAGTAAAAGGTAGGATACTGATTAATATCGCAACAGCTGGAGGTTCTCTTATACAGCTTCTTTCTGTACATGCATAGAAAAAAAAAACACTTATCCTGACTGAACCATTGTAGTGGCTAGCAGGTTTATTGCCTAAGTACTTTTTATGTTTTAGTAAAATGTATGACAAGCATATATCATTTTATTTTTCCATAATTATTCTTTTTGTGCTTCAAATACAACCACTGACAAATTTATGACTGATAAAGGACTCATCCTTATACTGTATTTGGTTCATTTTAGAGACTGAGAGATTGACACATCTCCGCAGTGTCCTAAAGCAAGCACATGAAGACATTACGCAACAAAGAGTAAAATTAAATGAAACCATAAAGCTGCTTGAAGAAACACTCAATCATGAAGGTAAGTAAAAAAAAAAGAAAGAAGCAAATACAGAGATTTTACATGAAAACTAACTGGACAACCAAGTTATTGACTGGAATTACATTTTTATTGTGACGTATTATGACAATTTTGATTAACTTTGTTTGCATCATTTTAATTTTAGATCAGTCACGTAGGCATTTAAATAGTATGGAAGGACAGCCCCCACTCAGTAAGACACCATTTTAAATGCTGTTAAATGCTTGTGTGTTTGTAATCTCAGTGCCGCTGTGCAGATAATACTATGTCACTGTAATCTTTGACTGGTTAGTCATTGTGGTTTAACTGATTATTTAATTTTTGTGTTATGTTTTTACATGGGATTGACATACTAAAATGACATTTTCACAATATCTTGCAGTGAAAGGTCATAGTAAACTGGAAAGACCTGACATGGAAGGCAGGAGAGCAGGTAGATGCTTCCTTTATGCTTTTGGTGGGGAGAACTTTACAGTATAAAATGGCTTTTACGTTTTAGATGGGTTTTCACAATTACAGTATAAATGTAAGTCATCTACTGATACTGTAGGAGCTCATCTTAAAGATTAAAACAGTTAGTCTGAAGAACTCTGAAAACAAGAATTGAGATCTTCTTTCAGCTTCCCCTAAATTGTTACTCTATAAACAAAAAAGTACACTGGTAAAGCTTTGTTTATCTCCTTTTCATTTGTAGATTCTACATTTAGAAGTATGAAAGGAATTCACCCACTCAGTAAGATACCAATTTAACTTGTGTGTTTGTGACTTACAATTGCATATTTTTAGTTCAAAGTTATGCATGTCCTGTTTCTTTGCTTGTGTGTCAATAATTGTAGTGGAAGGAGAGCATGGCAGTCAAAGCACAATACAACCTAGAGAAGCAGTGACCACTGAGCAAGAGTTTTTATCCTCAGATATGTCATCACATGGCCTGCAAAGACTAAGAAGATCAGAAGTTGTAAGTTTACCAGAAAGAGCTACACAAACCCAACAGAGCCCTGAAACAACGATGCAAAGCACTCAAGAAATGAGACCAGAGACTGTTGCTGCAGAGCATTCCTCCCCAGCTGTGCAACCACAGGTACAGGAAAGAGAAGGAATGTCACAATCACATTCAGCACAAACACTAGAGAGGCCAAAAAGCAGGGGGAAAAGAAAACGAGAAAAAGGAGAGAGAAAATGCCACATTTTGTAATTAAATAAACTCTTAATTATTACAGGTTTGTTGCAATTAAACATTTTTATAGAGTAGATCTTATGTTTGTATGACTAAATTACCATTTTTGGTCACAGTTTTTTTTACATTTTTAGATGTGTTATGGAGTGATCTGGAATCATTGCCATATTTGTGAAATTGTGTAAGTTGCTGTAAGTGATTTTAGCCATTTTACTAGCTTAAAGCATGGGCTTTTACAGAAAAAAAAGTGTGTTTCTGATTAATTATGTTTTCTGATTTGTGGTTCGATAACGTTTTAGGATTATGTGCACTTTTCACACTATGTATACAGAGTTGGTGAGATTACATGCACTGATTCAGGAAACATATTGGACATTTCCTATTTATTTTAAATAAATTGTCAACATTTACTCACCCTTGTGTCATTCTATACCTGCATGACTATTCTAAAACATATAAGAAAAGTCATATATATTTTTAATAAACTCTCTGAAGTTTTTTTAATTGCATTATTTTCTACATATTCCTGTACTTTCCAAACATAGTCTACTGTGTAGTCTAGTGTCCACAGGGTTAAAAAGTGGCAAAGCAGTAATAGTTGTCTGTAAAAGTAAAAGTGAAAGAAAAAAAAAAATCTCACCTCACCTGACCTGTCTGGAAAACACCTTTGTCGCTGTTACCAGAAGGAAGGTAAGCAAATTTCGTTTTTAAGAAATTTGTCACATGCTGTAAGATAAAACCTGATCGTATTTAAGGTAAAATGTAACCAAATTCGACTGTGCCTCGTGTTGCTCGTATGAGCCGAAGTTAGACTTTTATTATCTCTTTAAGTGGACCGGCATCTGGAACTAAACATATAGTTTAGTCTAAACTATATGAAGTACAAACAATAACAGTAGTGTGTTTAAAGTATACATGGCAAGCATAGTTTTTGCTTTTTGGTTCTGACTGCATCAACAGATTATTTTCGTGTGTGTGTGTGTGTGTTTAATATCTAATATCACAGTATCGTTGTCATTAAAAAGCAAATTACAAAGGCAATTTCTTCTTCTTTACAAAGGACATCGTTTAAAGTAAACAAGATAGCTTCTTTCGTTTTAGATTTAGACGGTTATGCCTGATGTCTGTTCTGCCGATAGGGGAAAGCAATGAGCCTATTATTTGCACGAGTTTACAAATGTATTTTCTTTTTATAATATTTTAAGTATGACAGTAATTGCTTTATTAGATCAGAAGTTTTAGACAAAGTGACATAATTTGTTACATTAATTTGTTGTTTGATTTGATGTAATTTACAAGAATTTATGTGATTTTTGATTAAACATTTTTCAATATCTTTAGATAATCAATGTTGGGGGTAACGCATTACAAGTAACGCGAGTTACGTAATCAGATTACTTTTTCAAGTAACTATTAAAGTAACGCAATTCTTTATAATTTACAAGAAAATATCTGAGTTTCTTTTTCAAATAATTACAGTTTAGTAATAATTCAGTTACCTTTTCCCCATTTATTGATTGAAAGCTCTCCTGTACCCTGTTGAAGGAAATCAGAAGTAAGATTTTACTTTAGTTCTAGAATATGTGAACATGCATGAGTTCGTCTCACAAAAACAACATATTATATACATATTAAACTTATATCAGATTCAGATGTATTACTCAAAATGAATAAAAACTCAGAATATGATGCAAGCCTACAATAATTAAATATGGTAACTTGATGTGTTTAATATTAATTCATTTTGTTAACCAGTGTCTTTGCTGCTGACCTTTGATGAACTAATTCAACCATACTAATAAGCAAACTTTACTCAAGATAAACTGTTTTTAATAAAGAGTGTTGAACTTTCTACTTCTGCATACAGACTTGAATTTACATTTCCTTCAGTCTGAGGCTTTTACATTGCCAAAAATATAACTTTTTATATTAAAAACAAACAAGCAAACCATGCCCAAATTTAAAAAATAACACAAAAATTAACATAACGCATTACTTTCCATAAAAAGTAGCCAAATAATGTAATTAGTTACTTTTATAGGGAGTAATGCAATATTCTAATGCATTACTTTTGAAAGGAACTCTTCTCAACACTGCAGATAATTGTGCCATATTTGCATGATTTATCAATGCTAAACTAGTTAAAGTAAAGTTCATTAGTAAATCTAATTAATTTACTGTTCATCGACTTAAGGTTTGTTAAGAAAAATTAGATGATGCAACGATATATTCATTCACTCTATCATATTGTCATCTTTTGTTTTCTGTTACAGTGGGTTTTCCATCGGTGTCTCAGATGTGCAGGAATTTTAGAAATGGCTGACGCAGAAGAAGTCTCAAAAACTAGTCAAGGCAAGTCAAAAGAAAAATTAAGTATAACTTGCTCTGGCTGATGCTCACTGTACTTAAAACACTATTACAAAAATGGCATTTTAATAGTTTTTCTTCATATCAGCTGTAAGTTTTCAACTAAACATTTTGAAGGTAATCTATATTAGTGAGAATATCTACAGTTTGAAGGTGTAGATAAAAAGCTTAAATTGTTGTTTTTTCTTTTGATTAATGCTGTTTTTTTTTTTTCATTTTCATTTCAGGCCCTGCTCATAGACGTTCAAATAGTATAGAAGGACTTCCTCCCATCAGTAAGATATGACTAAACACACATGCATGTCTGTGTGAGAGTCTGAAGATGATCAGAGAATATTACAGTATAGCTATAACTAATACAATGGTAGTCGCTTTATCTTTAAAAAAGAAGTTCACTTCCAGAACAAATATTTACAGATAATGTACTGATGTTCATGACTTTCTTTCTTTAGTTGTAAAGAATGTTTTTTGTGGAAAACATTTTAGGATTTTTCTCTATAGTGGACTTCATTTCAAATGCAGTTTAAATGCAGCTTCTAACAATCTTAAAAATTAAATTATAATTTATATACTTTTTAACCTCAAACACTTGTCTTGCTCAAACACTGCTTTTTCTGGTTCAAGACACTTAGGGTATCCCATCCCATTTTCTTCCTTTCAAAATCGCCCTACATCGCTGTTTTACCTTTTTTGTTATGGGTGTTTAATCTTCTTTGCATGTTCACTTGTTCACTTGGTTTGTACTTCTGCAGCGATGTAGGATGATTTTGAAATGATTTAGAAGTTGAGGGAGAAAATACACCCTAACTGACTTGAACTTTTTTCGAGCAAGACAAGACGAGTATTTGAGGTTAAAAAGCATATCAATTGTAACTTAAAAAAAAATATTTGTTACGCTAGATAAGACCCTTCTTCCTCAGCTGGGATCATTTACAACCGCATCTGGGATTGTTTGAAGCTGCATTTAAACTGCATTTTGAAAGTTCAAACTTGGGGCACCATTGAAATCTCCTATATAAAGAAAAATCTGAAATGTTGTCCTCAAAAAAACATAATTTGTTTACAACTGAAGAAAGAAAGACATGAACATATTGGATGACAAGGGGGTGAGTACATTATCTGTAAATTTTGTTATGGAAGTGAACTTCTCCTTTAAGAGCTTTCATTAGTTTTCATTTGATTTTATTTAATTTAGTTGTATATAAATTTTTAATCCATAAAAATCTAATAACATGTTATTTTAATAACATTTTAAATAACACTTTATTAATATCTTGTGATTCCCTGCAGTGGGAGATAATGGCATTTCTTAAAGTATTATTGCATCTGCATTTGTTTTGTGATTTGCTTAGTCTGCATGACTTGTTTTCTTGCTTGTGTGTCAATATTACAGTGGCTGGACATGATGATGGTCAAAACAAAGGACAAACAAGTGAAGGGAATACTGACACTCAGCAAGAGATGTTGCAGCCAGTTATACAGACACAAAATGTGCAAAGTGATATAACAGAAGAATCAGTCACTGTATCTGCAAGAGCTAGGTCATGTGGAGCAGGGAACCCTGGAACAACAGAACAAAGTACTGCCACAGAGCAAGAGGGATCCTCCCCAACTGTACAATCACAGGAACAAGAAAGAGAAAGACTATCAGAATCGGCCATGTCACTAGCAGGAGAATCAACACAAGCATCAGAGAGGCCAGAAGACAGAAGGCAAAGGACTCAACGGACACACAAAAAAACAAAGAAAAACTGTCGGATAATGTAATTATTAAACACAAAGTAGAAGATATTAGTAATATTAGAATATTGGGGTTAAGCATGTAAATAGAACAATTTTAATATCATTGTATATTTAGCTGCATCTTTGATGTATGTCATGTTGGATTGAAATGGAATATATCAAATGTTCTGTGAAATCCCAAAAACACACACACTCTCACTACAAAAACAAACATCCAAACGCAATTTCTGAAGTTTGGCAGGCGGTTGCTTAGCAACAGGAAGCGCGCGACTTCAAGTAAGAACTTGATTCATGGACACCTGAAACTGGTTTTAGAATTTTACACCCTTTTTTTGTTTAAAGTTGACATGCTAGCATATTTTTAAAAGGCTGTGCTTTTGGAAAAGTTGAGTCACGCTTTGCATGTTAAATTCAAAACCTAACTGGTTTGAAAGGTGAGCTCGATGTACAGTAGGCTAGATGGAGATACACAATTCAGTGCTCCGACACGGACTCAGATTATTTTGAGTTAAAGGGCAATAGAACCCAAGGTCAGTTACAATTTATTGAAAATGAATATTTTTTTTCACAGATTAAGCCAATCAATGTCTCTTATTTCTGTGAATTCTGACGATGGTTTTATAACTGTCCGTCGTTTATCAACGAAATTGATAGTTTTTTCTTATATTTAGGTAAAAATAGGTCTACATTTAAACGGAATATTTCATTTAATATAAGAAAATAATAGGGATTCATACGAGAACGTAATCTCTGCGTGTTAGGGTCTTCTTTCTGAATGTGAAAATGAAAGTTATTCTTTGTCCTTTTTTTTTTTTTTTAATAAAGATGTATATTCTATATAGACTTAGCTTAAAGATATCAGCAACGTATGAGCATTGAGCACTTTGGATTCTTTTGTGTTTACAATTATCATTTTTATTCCAGAGAGCCCGATTGTTGTATGTAGCCTATATTAAACCAGTAGGGGGCAGCAACATGCCCAATATAGTTTTATACATTTCTGCGAAACTGTATGATACTTCTTTTTTGAATAAATAAATGTTACATCTTCAGATGTAATCATTAAAGTTTTCCCCTTACTTAAATTTTTACTTTTTGATGCTGTTGCATGTATTCGATGTCTTTCTGCTCATACTCAAATAGCCTAGGCATAGGGAAATCTACATAAGGGCAACATTACTGAAGTATCTGTTCACATTAAATAATCTGTGCCATAATGGGTTGGGAGGTTTCAAACTAAGCACAGTAACAGCAACCTTTTCAAATTTGTGATTAAATGTTTTACAAATCACCCTGACTAAGGTATATAATGCTAAAATTTTATTTTATTAAAATCTTTAAAACTTAATTTGCTTCGTTTTTACATAATATATCTATTTTATCCAGGCTGAACAGCATTTTTGATTTCAGTTTATTTAATTAATTTACCTCTCATTTCTAATGTAAGTTTGTTAAAGGTAAAACATCAACATTCAACATGAATTTAATATGATATTGTCATTGTTTATGTTCTAAGCCTACATTGAATTTTCCATCTCAGAGGTCCATAAATATTAAAGATGGCTGAAGCTAAAGAAGTTTCAGAAACTAAGCAAGGCAAGTAAAAAAAATAAAATGTGGTCTGTGACTAATGATTTGACGGTTTTGTACTGTTTGACAGCAATGACAGAAATTATGTTTAGTTGTTTCTTTCTTGTCTCTTCCTCAGAGTTGTCTCTTGGTTGCCAGTTTCATAGAGTATATTTTAATTATGGAGATGATGTTGTTCTGTCATGTCATCTTGAGCCAGCTATCAGTGCTGTTTTGATGGAAAATGAACAAGTGACAGTGAACAGAGACTATGAGGGTCAAGTGAGTCTTCCATTGGAAGATCTACAGAATGGAAATGCGTGTTTGACTCTCTCTTTAGACTGTTGGTTCCTCGTCACGTTATATCTGCTCTTCCTGGATCAGACGTCATCTTACCTGCTCATCTCTCACCTGAAACCAGTACTGTGTCCATGGACATCAAATGGTTCAGAGTGACAAAGCTCATTTATCATTATAAGAACGGACAGGAGATAACAGACAGTGACTATGAGAACTGAGTGAGTCTGTCCATCCAGGAGCTGGAGAGAGGAAATCTTGCTCTGACGTTGAGAAATGTTCAAGAGTCAGATTCAGGACTCTATAAATGCAAAGTTTTTCATGATGGATGTCTGAAGAAGGTATTTCTCTGCTTGAAAGTGAATGGTAAGCTACTAATTAAAACTGCTCATTGTATGAAGATGGAATACTTAATTCTAATTAGTCATTTGCTTTTTGATTTCCTCATCTTTGCTTATTTCATTTTTGTTGTATGTATGTTTGCAAGTGATTGACATGCTAAATAATATGATTTTCTCCATATGTTCTGAGTGCCTGCATTGGAAGGTGAAAAGACACTGGAGACAGACACACGAAAAAAGGAGAGCAGTAGTGCGTTTTTAATTCCCAGAGAAACTTATCTTGAACAATTTGAATCCTTCACACTACGTTCTAAGCAAAGTACATAAACCAATTTTTTTTATACATAAAGCATATTTTAAATTGTGCATTGCATTGTGTGGTGTTTTAGAATTAAAGGAAATGTTCCTAAACTTAATGGATAATGTAGTGGCAAAAGAAGAAGTAAAGTGGGAAGTTCTAAAACTTCAAGACAATGGTTATATGGACAATGGTGATCAAAGAGTACTACTATTAGGGCTTGGCAATTAATCGAAAAGTAATCGAAATCGACATTCAGAACCTATAATCGATCAAATTTTTCCAGGTCAATTATTTCAATTACTTTCCCTTTAAAAACATTACTGCGTGTGGAGTCTCGTGACCCCGTTACGTTGCGTTATCCCGCCGACATGTCGATGGAGAGCTTAAGCAGTATTTATACAGTAAAAAGTATTTACAGGATATACAGGAGTAATTTTATTTAGAAGAGATACTGCTTATTTTCTACTTTTAATATTTATTATTATTTTATAAATAATTTATTTTGTTTCCAAAAGGGCAAGTTATTTTCACTAATTTAAGAAAAATGTGACTTTTCCTTTTAAGCAATGTGTGCTTTAATTTCAGTTGTTCAACACTGATGTCCAATAAATAATAAATAGATAGTAGATAGTGTGTGTGCACCCTTCATTCAAAAATCTCTCACTTGTAATATGTGCGCATATTTACTGTACAAAACTTGTCAGTGAACTATGAGGGCAAAAAAAATTATATTATTTAAATATAATTAAATATAATTTTATTAATGAATAAAATAATCGTTCATTAATCGTAATCGGGTTAAAATGTTCAATTAATCGAGATTTTGATTTTAGGCCAAATCGCCCAGCCCTAACTACTATGATTTTAATAACTTTTCAATATTATCTTTGATTAAAGAGAACAGGAGGACGGCTGAATGGATTTCAAAACGGTAAAACTCAACTTATTAACTCGGGGGGAGCTGGAGAATGAGCCTATTTCCAAAAAAAGTGGAGTATTCCTTTAATTGCATATTTAATTTAGTTGTATGCACGTTTGCAAGTGATTGACATGCTAAATAATATGATTTTCTCCATATGTTCTGATTCCCTGCCGTGGAAGTTGAAAAGACACTGGAGAGACACACACACAAAAAAGGAGAGCAGTAGTGTTCTTGTCATTCCCAGAGGAACAACTTACCTTAAACCATTTGAATCCTTCCAACTACACTCTAAGAAAAGTACATAAAACACTGGTTTTACCCATATTTTGAACTGTGCATTGCATTCTGTGGTGTTTTAGGATTAAAGGAAATGTCCTTAATCTTAATGGTTAATGCCCTGGCAAAAAAGTACATTTGGATATTCGAAGACAAAGGTTATTAGTAAACTAACTTTTTTCCGACTTCCTATTATTGGCTAATGTGGTTTTATTTTCTACATTTAGACATATAAATGGAATGAAGTAATTCTCTTTACTAATAAGACCCTAGACTACAATTTAAATGCTCATAGGTGCACATTAATGTGTATTTAATTTTAATCAGATTTTTTTTCAAGTGATCACAGAATACCACATTGTTAGTATAACTACAAAGAACTTTAAATTATATATTTGCATTTTAATTTTGCATTAATTGCAAAAAAATTAGCAGTTGATTGACATGCTATAATTAACTTTTTTTTTTCTCCATATCTCCAGCATTTAAAGGCAAACATTGGAGACTCGCAGGAGATATTTTGTGAAGCCTATAGAGAACCAGTTCAACAACTACACTCTAGAAGTCAGTAAAAATAGGGACAATGTACTGTGTTAATATAAAGTTTTTTTTCCATATTGATCATGTTGCTGTATATTAAGTTAAAGAAAAATGTTCAGAAAATCATTAGTACCATTAGAATTTTTTTATATTTTTTTTCTTCTGGTGTTCTTATGAAAACATACTTTACAGTGAGTTTAAGTGAAATAATGCTGTTATTAAAAAGAAAAGTTTTAGAAATCTGTGTGCTGGAATAACAGATTATTTCACACCTTCTTTTATTAAATATGAATGTCATTTCACTTTAAGGTGTTCGATTTGAAAGGAGGAATAGTATTGAAGACCTTCGCCCAACCTGTAAGCAGTATCTTTAATCACAATTTATTTTCTGTCACAATTATTTTATTTACTCTTAAATGTTTTGTGACATGCATGATAATCATTAAAAGATGTGGTCACTCAGTATTTCACTCACTTTCCACGATTCACTGTTCATTTATTAGATCTTGCTGATGGGGTTCATTCAAGATTTTTTCATTCAACTCTGCATTTGTATATGGAATGCAATCATGCACCTTCACTGTCACAAGATCATGTTGCATAATCTATAAATACTGTGTCTGAAATGCATCTTTTTGGCTTTCTGTAAACATACAGACCGTTCAGGTGTTAGATCTTGTTTGGGAAATCTTCAAACCTTACTGTAAAATATCTTAATACTGCATTAGTTCAAACTTAGTTCAGCAATGCCACTGACACATTCAAGGCTGAGAAAGGTAGGACATCGATAAAATAGTTTGTGACATCAGTGGTTCAACCGTAATGTTATAAAGCTAATGTTATAAAGCTACTAAAATATGTTTTACTAAAATAAAACAAAAATAACTTTATTCAACAATTTCTTCTCTTCAGAATCAGAAACAGAAAGAGCTTTATTGCCAAGAATGCTTGTGCATACAAGGAATTTGTTTCAGTGTTATTAGCTTCCAGTACACAGAGACGCACAGACAATAAAAATAAGAGAATAAGAAAAATACACATATGTAAGCATAAATAGACCAAAAATAAAAATAGAAAATAATATTAATAATAATTTGTAAAAATTTACAATAAATATGTATGGACAGTTGTGCTATAGGTGATTCAAAGAGATAAGAGTTTATGGTAAGAGTTCAAAGAGGGGATGGCTTGGATGTGAGGGGTCCAAAGTGATTTTCTGAGCTCTTTTCCTCACTCTGGATGTGTACAGTTCTTGAAGGGTGGGCAGGGGAGCACCAATAATCCTCTCAGCAGACCGAACCATTCTCTGCAATCTTCTGATATCTGATTTTGTAGCTGAGCCAAACCAGACAGTTATTGATGTGCACAAAACAGACTCGATGATGTGATTCTGATTCTGATTCTGATTAATTTGTGTTCTGAAGATGAACAAAAATCTTACGAGTTTGGAACGGTATGAGGGTGAGTAATTAATGGCAGAATTTTTTTTTTAGGGAACTATCCTATTAACAACAATTGTTCAGTTGACAAAACAATTATTGTTCAGATGAAAAGAAGAACTTTCAGTAGACGGAAACTAATAAAAAACAGTTCTCTGCGAAGATCACATGATTACATGAGAATCTTTCTACAGTGCGTGCCTTTGTAAAGACTGTGTGTGCTATTCCTCATAGCTTCGTTTTTATCTGCGTTGTATAAAATATGTCATCTAACCTTACTAAGTTTTATATACTATAATGTACATTTCTTGCCTGTGGGTAGTTTATATGCTGCTAAACTACATTGGCTTTTGTTAAGTATTAATCTCTTGATCTCCTGTCCAATTTGCCCTCAGATTAGGCATTTTCTATCTTTTTGTACTTATTTCCGTTGGTTATACATTTGTATAATGTTTGTCCAGAAATCAAAGCATGCACAACGTTAATATTAGAGGAGTTTCTTTCTGATAACTAGCAAAAAGTCGTTATTTCCCAAAAGTAAGCTTATGGGCGAGACTTCTGGTTCATTAGCTGCTATAGGGAAATAATGAGAAGAATAACAACATGCAAAAACCAGTAAAACAGTTTGCACTACAAACCAGTGTGTTCATAATTGAAGGGTTAGTTAACCCCACAAAAAATTCTGTCATTAATTACTCACCCTCATGTTGTTCCAAAACTGTAAGACTTTAGTTCGTCTTCGGAACACAAATTAAGATATTTTTGACGACCTTCCATAGACAGCAAGGGTACTACCACATTTAAGGCCCAGAAAGGTACCAAGAACATTGACAAAAAAAGTCCATGGGACATCAGTGGTTCAATTGTAATTTTATGAAACTTAATTTTGAGGTGAACTAACCTTTTCAGATAACACATTAAACAATATGATAAGGCACACCAATTTAGAATATCAAGCAGCAAAACAAGCTGTTTTGTACAGCTCAAATATAGCTGGATGCCAATGAGACCAGAAGCCACACCCATAAGATTTACAAATGGCTACGCCCGCTCTTATGTGAAAAAACAATGGAAACGCGCTGGATTTCTTCTTATTTGACTTACATTTTTTCAGGGAAATAAACAGAAGAATAATGCCACATTCCAGGCAACCCGTTACCCGTGTTTTTTCAACCTTCTACCCCTGAAAGTGCACTGGAATGGCAATCAAACCTGTGACTTCCCACCCGTGAACTCATACTAGATCAAAGTACTCCCAGTTCCGCGCTCTGACGTTATGCCCGCGAAACAACAATGGCGGCCCCTACGGATTCGGTGTTTACGCGAGTGGTTCACGGTGAAAAATAGACTTTAGGACAATATAACATTGCAATCAAATTAATAATAATATAATAATAATAATTGTGTTCAGGCACATTGGCGTGACTTGCCTGAAACACTGAGTCGTGGATTTATGGCAAAGAACTTATACTGACAAGAAGTGAAAGCCAATAGAAAGTTCCATTGCAACAGCGGCGCCCAGCAGCAGCCCTACGCTTCCGCCAATTTGAAGTGAAAGCCACTCGGCACTCCACTAGCTTCTTGCTGTCGCTATGGCAAATATCAGCTGCTTAGTTTAAAAAAAAGTACATTAAAGTTAAAATACACAACCTGAATCATGATAACATTTTTAAATATTTTTTTTATTATATAAAGATATTATATAAAGATAAAGATATAAAGATAATATATAATATATAAAGATTTTTTGTATTATATTATTTCTGTTAACTATTAAACCATAACTCGTTTGTTATTGAAAAGATTTCTGTACAATATATATTTCAGACCTATAATAGTAACTAATAACAGTAATAGTAAATGTGTAAAGTTGCATAAAATAAAAATACAGCAGGCTGCCTCAATTGTATAATTAATGATTGCATTCCACAATTTATAACATAAAACATATATAATAATTAGGGCCGGGACTCGATTAAAAAATTTAATCTAATTAATTAGAGGCTTTGTAATTAATTAATCGAAATTAATTGCATTTTAATCGCATATAAATATTTGACCTGAGAACAGTGAGAAGTAAGATTTTTACATGGATTTTCAGTATACCATTGAATAATGACTGAATACATAAGCTTAAGCAACAAAATATTGTTTATTTTTGTTCAACCAAGTCCAACAGACCAGTGCAATATTGCCATTAAGTGTAGCAATAGGCTCGATGTGCTATGGTGATATGCGAATTCCTTGTTGCATAGCTTGCACACAACCATGCTCTTATCGACGCTTCCATCCATTCCTTTTTTATAACAAAATTTCCCAGCCACAGGGCCAACCAAAGCGGTCCCATCAGCTTTTTTGTCCATGTTCACTGTGGTTTGTTTTGCTGCGTCCCAATTCGCTTACTTATACTATGCCCTATAAGTATGTACTCTTTTTGTGAAGAAAAGTACATACTTTTGAGTGTGTAGCAGAATAGTAGGCAAGCTTTGGGACATCTATACTCTTTGATACTACTTCGTCATAACTGCTTCTTTAATGGACGCTCTGTTGCTTAGTTACCTGAATCCTGTCACTGTTTAAACTGCCCTGTCAATCATCACAGTTAAACATTATCTACATTTAGTTTAATTTAATTTATTATCGTATTAGAGAGAGATTAAGAGGCACGTTCTTTAACGAGTCTTTCATGCCGAGAACTCTGCTCTTGTGTTTGCTTAATTATGCATTTAAACGTTAATGACCAAACCTATCATTATAAATGTTGCTGCACATGGAATATAACGCGGATAACATTTAAAAAATATTTTTTATCAGGTTACACACTGATTATTTATCACTCAAACCCCTTTCTCTACCTGTCCGTTGGTCGCGCATATCCTCCATGTTTGTAGTTTTTTAACACTTTTTATGCGTGTTTGTAGTTCTAATCGAATCCTCGTTCACGGCGCAGTGTGTAATTAATTAATCTAAATTAACGCGTTAAAGTCCCGGCCCTAATAATAATACAATACAACTTTTACTGTAGTAGTCATAAAATTTACTGATGACTTAATTTGAGAAATCATCTATTGAGCTTCTGAATTGGCTGTGAGATTCACCAATTTTGGGTGCGTAATGTGATGGATTCTAACCCGTAAAATAAATCTAACAATGTAGAGTGACATTTTGCACTTTTTCGTGTCACACACTACTTCCCTGTAGTCACTGCGTACTTTTATTTCCACTTTGACTTATCTTCCATTGTCCCTCTGTTTGCTTCAGTGCTGTTGTCTAGTTGGAATTTTCAACCCAAAATGTTGTCAGCACTACCGATACCAAAAAAGCATCAGAGTTTCACCTCTTGGTATTCTATACTCTTTGTTTACGAGCTCAAAATCCTGCCTGGAACGCAGCATAACAATGTGCGGTAAACCTTAAAACCAGTGTGTTTATAATTAGGATAAAATATTACCATATTAAAATAATTAGTAAGACACCAATTAGCTGGACACGGATGAGACCGGAAGCCACACCCACACCCAAAAAAATTACAAATGGCCGCGACCGCGCTTAGTTGAAAAAAAAAAAGGTGGAAACGCGTTGAAGAAAAAGGTGGTTTTTTTCTTATTTGACTTCATTTTCCATTAATTTTATACACATCCTATCCGTCTAACAAGTACTGCTCTATTTAAATTAATTCATAAAGGTTACACATTTCACATTGAATCTTCGACGTTTACGTTTTATTTATTAAAAAATACCAAACTGATAACATTCCTGAATACACTTGTATGAATTAGAGCCACCTGTGAACGTCTTCATTCCGTTCGCCCGCGTCGCAATCACCTACCGATCTCGCGTGAGTCCTTCCACCGCCCACGCGTGACATCTGAAAGAAAAAAAGAATGAAATAAATAAATAAATGAGCAAGGTGCAGTTCCGCCAGGAGCTGTGAGTGTGTGTATGCGCGCGCGTGTGTGAATGTGTGTGGCGTCTGTCTGAAACATGAACCGCTTGCGTTAGACATCAGTATAGGGCGATTTAAAACGGAGGAAATTCCACATCACCACCACCATCATCCTTCTATTCCGCGCGGAAAACCAGCCAAATTAAATTTAGGGTGGTGAAATTATTTGTGCGTGCTGCCTATTAAAGGAAGGAAGGTGTAACACACACTACAGAGTGTGTGTTGTTGTTTGCATTAGTGTTAATGCTCTTATTTACTACTCTCTTAATTACCACCCGTGGAAAACTGGAGCATTCATGTCGTGATCTGACAAAAGCGTCGGGTTATTCTCATGGATTAACATATGATCTGAACTCAACCCAGGTCAAGTGAGTATCCTGCTTAGTATAGTGCACTAGATGTCTATATTGTGTGTGATGTCTGTTGCATGCAATTGTCTGTTATTGGATTTAAATAAACTCCTTTTCTGTCTATGTATCACATGTTTCTGGTGTTTAATGTTGCTAGTTCTGTTAAACTAGGGCGAGCATTTTTTTTTCACCACATTCAACAAGTATTGTTTTGTGCTGCTCTAATGCTGGTGCATTCAGGGTGACATGCATTGATTCTTACACCAGCGTTCATGTGAAATAACACGAGCAGCATCCGTGCTGGACGTCAGGTGTGTGTGAAATGAAATGCAGCACACACTACATACATGTCTACATGCTTTGCACAGTTTGTTTGAGCGTCTGTCCACACACATACAGATTCAAATTAGGAATATGATGGCTCGGGATAATTTTCACCTATTGGCCCTAGTGTAAGGCAGTCACTATAGATAACTAGTGTCATTTTTTTTTCCTGCAGGGATGAGTAATCAGGGAGAGACGGACAGAGACAGTGAGGAACAGACAACAGAGCAGTGCTTGTGTGAACTCGTGAAATAAAAGCATGGAAGAAGGCTGAAATGGGAGGCAGCAGGTTTTATTTATATACGGTGTGAATAATTAAAGAGCCGTCCATGGATGTTGAACTCAGTGACCAGTGATCTGGTATGATTGCTGTAGAAACCGAAAAGATCTGATGCTTTGTTGATTTAAATTTAGGGATGCACCGATCCGAATCGGCCGATCATGCTTGCGCGTTTTGTCAGTAAAGCCGGTTCTGTAATCAGCGGTAAATGCCATCAGGTGCGTGATTTCACGTTGAGCCGTATATACTACACACAGCCGTTGTTTACCGACGAGCTGCGCAAATCAATGTTCATTATCAGTGTGAATGTGCGCAGCTCGTCAGTGAACAACGGCTGTATGTAGTATATACGGCTCAACGTGAAATCACGCACCTGATGGCATTTACCGCTGATTACAGAACCGGCTTTACTGACAAAACGCGCAAGTGATCGGCCGATACGGATCGGTGCATCCCTATTAAATTCATAGTTATGCCTTAGAGTTAAACAAAATCAGCACTTGCTCTGACATATAAACACATTAAGCTCATAGGAACACGTGTTGGATATATTAGAACGTCTGCTAGTTTTATCAATACTTTTCTAGTTTAGGTTGCTGTGCTTGATTTATGAAAGGTAGGCTACGGTTTCAGATTTTGGAATTGCATTTAGTTAAATTAAAAGGACTTGATGTGATTGATGCTTAAAAAGTATTTCAATATTATTTTTTATAATGTAATTTTCTCCCTTATATTTGTCAGCCAAAAGGACAGAAAATACTTCAGAGTAAGATTATTTTGAAAGAGTTTTTTTATGGTCACTAAGAATGCATTTTTTAATCAAATATGCAGTAAAATTGTAAAATATTATTTAAAATTAAAATGCATGTTTTCTATGTGAATATATTTTAAAATTTATTATATTCCTGTGATGCAAAGCTGAATTTTCAGCATAATTACTCCAATTTTCAGTGTCACATAATCCTTCACAAATCATTCTAATATGCTGATTTTCTGCTTAAGAAACATTTTTTACTGCTTCATATTTTTGTGGAAACTATTCATTTTTTAAAGATTTTTTTATTATTAAAATGTTCAAAAAATTTGCTTTTAAAAAAAGACACAATTCAGCGCTTATTTTTTACTTCTCCCTCTGCTTTCATGTCCTGTTTCATGTTCTCATATTAGCACACTGGGTTTTTTTCACTTTCATTTCCCCTCTATCATCTTCCCCTAGTGTTATTTTTAATATTTCTTTTCTGAAGCATATTGCCTGCTATTATCCTGCTTTTAAGGCGATTGATTAGACAGTGTGAAGTTTATGTACTGTAGATGGCAGTGAAATACATGTATTGCTGAAATGAAGTGGTAAGGGTCTTTTCTTTGCTTTTTATTGTTATTATTTTGTCATATGTGACCCTGAACCACAAAGCCAGTCTTAAATAGCATAGGTATATTTTTAGCAATAGCCAAAAAAATGCATTGTATATGGGTCAAAATGATAAATTTTTCTTTTATGACTAAAATCATTAGGACATTAAATAAAGATCGTGTTCTATGAAGATATTTTGTACATTTTCTACTGTAAAAATATCAAAATGCAATTTTTGATTAGTAATATGCATTGCTAAGACCTTCATTTAGACAACTTAAAGGTGATTTTCTTTATTTATTATTCAGCTTTCAAATGTAAAAATGACCCTTATGGCTGGTTTTGTGGTCCAGGGTGACATTATTATTATTATTATTATTATTATTATTATTATTATATAACTATCTTTTTGTTATTTGTTATTGGTAACCTTGAGGTTTATAGTATAATAAATGGCAATGTTTTAAAACTTGACAGCTGGATTCAAAACACATCCTGATCCAACAAAGCTATCACAATTGGGTGCTTTTAGCTAGTTTGTTTATTTAGAAGAATTTAATCTACATTAAATCTTTGATGAATGTTGTTTATCCCCTGAGTTTTGATTTTAGCATGTGTCCAGCAGTTAAAGAACCTTGGCCTATATTCAGTTTAACAGCTGTAGCTGCAATATTTCAGTCTAGGATTGCAGTCCTTGTGATGTTGTGATGGGTCTGTTGATTGCTCATCTGTGCTGTTACCACTAATCTCTCTGCGTCTCTTCAGACGCCTTTTGCTGTAATTGCTGTTAAACTTGAGAAAGAGCTGAGCTCTCAGACGCAGAGGTAAATAAGGGTCACTGTCAATTGATGCACTTCCCTTATTTAGCACCTTTGACCTCTTAATTCATATTTCTGTTAATCCCACGTTTTTCAGTTTCGGGTTATGAAAGCCTAGTTCTCGTTTTTACACTTGTTTTGCTTTTTAAAAAGACACAATTTGGCGTTTTTCTCTTTCTCCCTCTTCTTTCATGTCCTGTTTTATGTTCTCATATTAGCACACTGTTTTTTTTTTCCACTTTCATTTCCCCTCTATCTTCTTTCCCTAGTGATAATTTTTATGTTTTTTTTTCCTGAAGCATATACTGTCTATTTGTAGACAATGTGAAGTTTATGTTCTGTAGATGGACGTGAAATGCATGTAATGCTGAAATGAAGTAGCAAGGGTCTTTTTTGCAACTTATTGTTATTATTTTGTCATATGTGACCCTGTTTTAAGTAGCACAGGTTTATTTGTAGCAATAGCCAAAAATACATTGTATGGGTCAAAATGATCGATTTTATGCCAAAAATCATTAGGATATTAAGTAAAGATCATGTTCCATGAAGATATTATGTACACTGTAAAAAGTTTTCACCAGTTTCAACTTAAAAACTTAAGTTTAGCAGCTGCCTTAAGATTATAAGTTAAATCAACTTAAGTCATTTAAACTCACAAGTTATATCAACTCATTTTTATTGTAATAAGTTAAAATGACATAGTTTTAAGCTGATTTAACTTAAAAACCTAAATTCAGCAGCGGCTTTAAGTTTTTAAGTTGAATCTGGTGAAAACCTTTTACAGTGTACGTTACTGTAAATATATCAACTTAATTTTGAATTAGTAATAGCCATTGCTAAGACCTTCATTTGGACAACTTTAAAGGCGTTTTTCTCAATATTTAGATTTTTTGCACCCTCAGATTTTCAGATTTTGTACTATCCCTTTACAAACCATGCATCAATGAAAAGCTCATTTATTCAGCTTTCAGATGATGTATAAATCTCAATTTTAAAAAATGGACCCTTTTAACTGTTTTTGTGGATCAGGGTCACATTAGTTTGCTTTTAAATTCCGATCTTTGTTTTTGTAATCTTGAGGTTTATAGTCTAATAAACAGCAACGACCTTTCAAAAGTTGACAACTGGATTCAGAACACATCCTGATCCCACAAAGCTATCACAATTGGGTGTTTTTTTTTTTTTTTTGTTTATTTGGAAGCATTTAATCAACATTAAAACTTTGAATGTTTTTTATCCATTAAGTTTTGATTTTAGCATGTGTCCAGCAGTTAAAGAACCTTGGCCTATAATCAGTTTAACAGCTGTAGCTGCAATATTTCAGTCTAGAATAGCAGCCCTTGTGATGTTGTGATGCCTGTTGACTGCTCATCTCTGAAGACACTTTTTGCTGTAATTGCTGTTAAACTTGAGAAAGAGCTGAGCTCTCAGACGCAGAGGTGAATAAGGGTCACTGTAAATTGATGCACTTCCCTTATTAAGCACCTTTGACCTCTTAATTCATATTTCTGTTAATCCCACGTTTTTCAGTTTCGGGTTATGAAAGCCTAATTCTCAGTTTTTCCACTTTGTTTTGCATTTTAAAAAAGACACAATTTGGTGTTTTTCTCTTTCTCCCTCTGCTTTCATGTCCTGTTTTATGTTCTCGTATAAGCACGCTGTTTTTTTTTTTTCACTTTCATTTCCCCTCTATCTTCTTTCCTTAGTGATTTTTTTTTTCCTGAAGCATATACTGTCTATTTGTAGACAATGTGAAGTTTATGTTCTGTAGATGGAAGTGAAATGCATGTAATGCTGAAATGAAGTAGCAAGGGTCTTTTTTGCAACTTATTTTTGTTATTTTGTCATATGTGACCCTGTTTTAAGTAGCACAGGTTTATTTGTAGCAATAGCCAAAAATACATTGTATGGGTCAAAATGATCGATTTTATGCCAAAAATCAGGATATTAAGTAAAGATCATGTTCCATGAAGATATTATGTACACTGTAAAAAGTTTTCACCAGTTTCAACTTAAAAACTTAAGTTTAGCAGCTGCCTTAAGATTATAAGTTAAATCAACTTAAGTCATTTAAACTCACAAGTTATATCAACTCATTTTTATTGTAATAAGTTAAAATGACATAGTTTTAAGCTGATTTAACTTAAAAACCTAAATTCAGCAGCGGCTTTAAGTTTTTAAGTTGAATCTGGTGAAAACCTTTTACAGTGTACGTTACCGTAAATATATCAACTTAATTTTGAATTAGTAATAGCCATTGCTAAGACCTTCATTTGGACAACTTTAAAGGCGTTTTTCTCAATATTTAGATTTTTTGCACCCTCAGATTTTCAGATTTTGTACTATCCCTATACAAACCATGCATCAATGAAAAGCTCATTTATTCAGCTTTCAGATGATGTATAAATCTCAATTTTAAAAAATGGACCCTTTTAACTGGTTTTGTGGATCAGGGTCACATTAGTTTGCTTTTAAATTCCGATCTTTGTTTTTGTAATCTTGAGGTTTATAGTCTAATAAACAGCAACGACCTTTCAAAAGTTGACAACTGGAATCAGAACACATCCTGATCCCACAAAGCTATTACAATTGGGTGTTTTTTAGCTAGTTTGTTTATTTGGAAGCATTTAATCAACATTAAAACTTTGAATGTTTTTCATCCATTAAGTTTTGATTTTAGCATGTGTCCAGCAGTTAAAGAACCTTGGCCTATAATCAGTTTAACAGCTGTAGCTGCAATATTTCAGTCTAGAATAGCAGCCCTTGTGATGTTGTGATGCCTGTTGACTGCTCATCTCTGAAGACACTTTTTGCTGTAATTGCTGTTAAACTTGAGAAAGAGCTGAGCTCTCAGACGCAGAGGTGAATAAGGGTCACTGTACATTGATGCACTTCCCTTATTTAGCACCTTTGACCTCTTAATTCATATTTCTGTTAATCCCACGTTTTTCAGTTTCTGGTTATGAAAGCCTACTTCTCGTTTTTACACTTGTTTTGCTTTTAAAAAAGACACAATTTGGCGTTTTTCTCTTTCTCCCTCTGCTTTCATGTCCTGTTTTATGTTCTCGTATAAGCACACTGTTTTTTTTTCCCCACTTTCATTTCCCCTCTATCTTTCCTTAGTGATATTTTTTATGTTTTTTTTTCCTGAAGCATATACTGTCTATTTGTAGACAATGTGAAGTTTATGTTCTGTAGATGGAAGTGAAATGCATGTAATGCTGAAATGAAGTAGCAAGGGTCTTTTTTGCAACTTATTGTTATTATTTTGTCATATGTGACCCTGTTTTAAGTAGCACAGGTTTATTTGTAGCAATAGCCAAAAATACATTGTATGGGTCAAAATGATCGATTTTCTCAATATTTAGAATTTTTGCACCCTCAGATTTTCAGATTTTGTACTATCCCTTTACAAACCATGCATCAATGGAAAGCTCATTTATTCAGCTTTCAGATGATGTATAAATCTCAATTTTAAAAAATGGACCCTTTTAACTGGTTTTGTGGATCAGGGTCACATTAGTTTGCTTTTAAATTCCGATCTTTGTTATTGTAATCTTGAGGTTTATAGTCTAATAAACAGCAACAACCTTTCAAAAGTTGATAACTGGAATCAGAACACATCCTGATCCCACAAAGCTATCACAATTGGGTGTTTTTTTTTTTTTAGCTAGTTTGTTTATTTGGAAGCATTTAATCAACATTAAAACTTTGAATGTTTTTTATCCATTAAGTTTTGATTTTAGCTGTAGCTGCAATATTTCAGTCTAGAATAGCAGTCCTTGTGATGTTGTGATTGGTCTGTTGATCTCTTCTGCTACCACTACTCTGTCTGTCTCTCTTCAGATGCTTTTTGCTGTAATTGCTGTTAAACTTGAGAAAGAGCTGTGCTCTCAGATGCAGAGGTGATATTAAGAAAATCACCTTTAAAGTTGTTCTAAATGAAGTTCTTAGCAATGCATATTACTAATCAAAAATTAAATTTTAATATATTTATGTTAGGAAATTTACAAAATACCTTCATGGAACATGATCTTTACCTAATATCCTAATGATTTTTGCATAGAAGGAAAATCGAAAATGTTGACCCATACAATGTTTTTTGTTATTTTAAGGTTTTGTGGTCCAGGGTCACATATATTAATTAGGATTATTATTATTATTCCTTCAATCAACTAAAATATTTAATTAAAAATTGTTGTAATTACCAGATTTTGTAGTTTTATAATTATTATTATTCTCTTAACAACACAAAATATTTAAATTAACTTTTTATGATTACCGGAGTATAGTTTCATTTATTTATTTTGCATTCGTTTATTTATTATTTTTGCAGCTTTGTGTTTATTTCAGATTATTATTCCTCTATCAACCACATGAAGTATTTAAATTCACTTTTTATGACAACCAGAGCATATTAAGATTTTTTTCTTTTTAATTTTACATTAAAATTTTTGCTACTTTGTGTTTTTTTTGTTTTGGAATTATGTCTCTGTCAACCACACAATATATTTAAATTCACTATTTTTGTTTAGGATTATTATTTCTTCATTAACTTTTTAATGATTACCAAAGCGTATAATGTTTGTTTTTCATTTTCAAAATAATTTTACATTCAAATTTTTGAATGTAAACATTTGAAATTTTTTCGCTCAACCATGCAAAATGTTTAAATGAACTTTTAATACTTAAGATAATTTGATTTTTTTTTTTTTCCTTTTTTGAGTATGCGTTTCAGAAATGAATTGTCTCTGTTTCCTAGGAATTAAATATGTAATTCCATTCCTCCTTGGATTATTCCATTTTATATATTTTTTGTCATTCTTTTGTTGTTTCCCATTTAACCCTTTCCTGACTAGAGGTTTCTAATTTCTTAGTCCTGTATTTTAAAAGCATTATTTCTAGTTCAATATCTTACATTCACATGTTAGTGTGCAGCACACGTTTCCAAATAGAGGAAGGCTCTGCGCTGGCAGCCAATGGCGCAGTATGAGGCGCGGGACAGTCTGTGTGTGTGTGTCACTGCAAAGGGGAGGCGACTGCAGCACTCTGCATCGTTGCGTTTCCCTTTATGGCCTGATGGGGCTCCACTGCACCAGACAGAGACATGAGAGCGGCTGACAGGCTTTTTAGAGATTGGGAAAGAGATGAGGGACTATGGTGGTGGGATAGATATGATGCAAACTTAGTTATGTTCACAATCGCTTTCTCTGTTTTTCCTTCTTTTTTTAATGACCTCTGGTTTTTGTCCTTTATGCACCCTTTTGACAAGCCTAAATTGGTTATATGGTCTCATCTTTTGGATGGTTTTAACGAGGTTTTGAACACTTTTTAGCTGGTCAGGCATGGGAGACCAGCTGCTTTAAAGAGACAGTCCATCAAAAATGTTATTTAATAATTTAATCCTGTTGTTCCGAACCTACAATGGCGTTTTAGTGCCATGTTTAAAAATAAATAAATAAATAAATAAATAGAATTACAAGATTAAAGTCATAATATTACGAGAATAAAAATTAAATATTATGAAAATGAAGTCGAAATATTTTGAGAATTAGGTGGAAATTACAAGAATAAAGTCTGAATATTTAGAGAATAAATTTGAAATATGAGAATAAAGTCGAAATATTTTGAGAATAAAGTAAAAATTTCGAGAATAAAGTCGAAATACTACAAGAATAAAGTCGAAATATTTTGAGAATTAGGTGGAAATTAAATAAAGTTGAAATATGAGAGTAAAGTAGAAATTACGAAAATAAAGTTGAAATTATGAAAATAAAGTTGAAATTATGAAAATAAAGTCGCAATATTTCAAGAATAAAGTCGCAATATTTCGAAAATTAGGTGGAAATTACAAGAAAGTCTAAATATTTAGAGAATAAAATCGAAATTACGAGAATAAAGTTCGAAATTGCAAAAAATAAAGTTGAAATTATGAGAATAAAGTTGAAATATTGAGAATAAAGTAAATTTCAACCTTTATTCTCGTAATTTAGATTTTATTTCGACAATAAAGGCAAAATATTTTGATGATAAAGGCAAAATTACGAGAATTAATTCATAGCAATTACAAGATTGAAGTTATAATATTTCGAGAGTATTTTCTATCCTATTGTGCATGCAGATGGCTCGGATTGGGAGCACTGGGAGATATTCCAAAGTCCAGGCTTTCAAAATCTGCCAGTTTTATAGCGAAATACAAACAATATGTCCGTTACAATAATGTGTTTTTCACGCTCTTTGATGTAGCGTTACAGATTACTGTATTCACCTCAGTTTAAGGTGCGTGTGAATCAGTTATTTTCCGTTTCATTAAATTAGGCTATACTGTTTTTCTTTCATTCCTTCTGATGTTCCTTCACGTTTATATTGTGCTATAAACTTGAAATAAAGAACAAAAAAACAAATTTATAATTTATATTTCATGATGAAACTGACAGAATTTAAAGCGAAGCTATATATTAAAAGCAACAAAGCACAAATTATTGTGATTACTGGGTGGTTGGCACGCAACAAATAATGAAAGGAAGACGTTAAATATTATTTGTGAATTATTGTGAATAGTCACTTATATACCTCAGAACAGACAACAAAATAATTTACATTAACGAGTTGGAGTCCACTGTAGAATGTTTTATTGTTGTTTTTAATTAAATACATGTAAGGAATGAAAGATTGAAAAGACAATTGATTTACATGAACACAGCGTATTCTGTCCCGCCACATTAAAGTGCGTCAAAAACACATTAATGTAAGACACATTGTTTGTATTTTGCTATAAAACTGACAGATTTTGAAAGCTGAGACTGTTTTATATTAAAAGTACCAAAAGCACAAAGTTTATTGCTATTATTGGGTGCCTGGCGCACTACAAATAGGCCTAATGAATGCAATCGAAGAAATATTATTTCCAAGCATACTGTCCCTGCATAATGCATGGTATAACGCATGGTATGATTTCTGCTAATAATCCAACATAGCAAATAAATACCAGTGGCCTGGCAACTTCTCCAATCCGGGCCATTTGCATGGGCAGGCTATACTATATTACAACTTTAATTGCTACGTAATTTTCGCAATTTTGACTTTATTCTGGAAACATTTCAACCATTTCAACTTTATTCTCAAAACATTTCAACCATTTAATTTTTTTTCTTGAAACATTTCGACCTTATTCTAGAAATATTTTGACTTTATTTTCGGAACATTTAGAATATTTCGACTTTATTCTCAAAACCTTTAGACTTTATTCTAGAAATATTTTGACTTTATTTTCCGAACATTTCGACTTTATTCTAGAAATATTTCGACTTTATTCTCGAAACATTTCGCTTTTTCATCCTAGAAATATTTCGACTTTTATCTTCGGAATTTCTATTTTATTTTCGTAATTTCAACTTTATTCTCAAAATATTTCAACTTTGTCCTTAAAATATTATGACTTTAATCTCATAATTTTTTTTTTATTTTTTATAAAATTAATTAATTTTTATTGGATGACCTGTTACTGAATTTGATGTTTTGTGCTAATTAACTGCATTACTTTAAATCAATTTTTTTTTTTTTTTGCTACTGGCAAAGGCAACATTTCTCATTTCTCTTCAGTTTAAGTTTAAGCACTAAAATAACTACAACTAAAGAAACTAAAACTAAACCGTAATAAAATCTATACAGACATTATTAAGAATCCATATAGAATTTAACAAAAAAAGAAGAAAAAAAAAGCACTATAAAACTTAATATTAAAATAAAATCTAGTTCTAAAATAGTTATCAGTAATACTAAAGTAACATTCATTCTGATTATTTTGACTGTTTAATAAGGAACATTTTTGTAATCATATTACTGTTGCCACTGGTTTATAAAAGCCATTTGAGGCTGTGCGTTATGTTAAAATTTACTATAGTTAAGGGATTTTAGGACCGTTAAAGAAATCCGTCATCTCTGATTTTAAATATTCCTATTTTATGTGACCCTGGACAACAAAACCAGTCATAAGGGTCCATTTTTTTAAACTGAGATTAATACATCATCTGAATAAATAAGATTTCCACTGATGTATGGTTTTTTAGGATAGGACAATATTTGGCCGAGATACAGCTATTTGAAAATCTGGAATCTAAGGGTGCAAAAAAATCTAAATATTGAGAAAATTGCCTTTACAATTGTTCAAATGAAGTTCTTAGCAATGCATATCACTAATAAAAGAAAAATCAATCATTTTGACCCATACAATTACAAATTGTATTGTTGGCTATTAAATATACCCATGCTACTTAAACTGGTTTTGTGGTCCAGGGTCACATATATACATTTTTTATATTATAGACAGGTGTGGATTAGTTAAGTGATGCTATTTCTCTTACTGTTTTATAAAAACAGTAGAGTTAACAGCTCAGCATTCCATTTCATGCCATCTAACACGCCCCCTCTCTGCTATTGGTCAGAAACGGACAGCTCCGCCCCAAACTCACTCTATTGGCTGAGTCTGTGTTGCTGTGTCTGGCTGCCTGTGATGCTCAAATAAACAGAGCAATTCTGTGTTTTTCAGTGAAAACAACCTACAAATGATTCTCTAATAGTCTATGCATATTAGGCTAGAGAGAAAGACATTTTAACATTAAAATCATCTGTAAACTTCAGGTTTTATGCTAAGAATATATTTCTCATGATCAAAATCACTGCAACGTATGACTTCTTCACATCTCCTGCTTTATCCATTTCATTTTGCTTGTGTTCCTCTTTTCCAGCCCCCCTTCCCCATCTCTCGCTCTCTTTCATGAACAGGCTTTCCATTTTTTTGCCAAGTATATAGGAACGTAAGTCACTCACTCTCTCCAGTCTTTTAAATTCTCTCTCTCTCGCTCTCTCTCATGTCCCCTCCCCCTCTCTCTTCTGCTGGTCTCTTCTGATCTGTTCTGCTCTCCCTCCCCCTCTTGCTGCAGTGTTACTGCTAATGTATATTAGCGTCACTGCAGTCCTCTACTGCTCAAACCTCTCGTTCTCTCCTTCTTTTACCCTCTCCCTCTGTCTCCCCTTCAGCTTCCATTTCCTGTTCAGTGCTAACAGCGTTTTTACTTCTCAGTGTGTTGTCTTGTTTTGCTCAGGTTTTGTGTGACATGCGTTCACACACACACGCACACACAGAAAGAGAGAGGGATGCACATGCGCGGGGTAATTATACCTCGTCTCCCTCACTCCCTCTGTGTGTCAGGATTTCTCACGCTGCTCACATAATCTCTAAACCCTGTTTTTTTCTTGCCTTTCTGCTCTTTTTCTGGTCGTCTTTCTCACCTTCTTTTTGTGACCCCGCTCCCTCTTCCAAAAAATAGAAATAAATAAATAAAAAAATGCAGTAAAACGTCACCACTGCTGCTGAGCTCAGTTCTGGTGCCTGCTTTACTAACACACACATGGCACAGTGAAATATTAACCTCTCTGCTTTTCTGCACTTTGTCTTTTTTTTGTTTACTTTTGCGTATTATTTTTTAGAAATTAAGTCATGCACATTTATGTTCCTCATCATTTAATCAATATTTTCCTTATTGTTTTCAATATTTTTCTTGATTTTCTTCACTAAAATTACTAAACCAGGCTTAAATGAAATGTTGTAGAAACTATTTTCACTCTAAATTTCACAAATAATTACAAAGAATTACCAAGTAAGAAATTTTGTGAAAAAAAAAAAACATTGCATAACTTATTCTATAAAATCTAATTCCGATGAAAGTCATTTTTAATGCATATTTAGATTTTTTTTTCTGTATCTGATTCTTGTCTCTGTGCTTAAATCATTCAATATCATCTTTTCTTTTTGTTTGCCAAGTTTCAGTAACCCTTTCTCCTCTGAACGCCGCAGTGCTGCTGCTGAAATCAGCTCAGTTCAAACTTCTGACTCTGCATTTATTTTTTTTCTTCAAGAAAAGCTCTTTTTTTCTTCATTTTATGCTCAAATACCTTTCCCCACGACCTCAATTGCGGCTTTTCTCACTTTTCCTCCATTTGCACATTCACTTATCTCACTTTTTTATTGTTTTCTTTCATAATCCCTCCTCTTGGATCATTTAAGTATCACATTATTTCATTAACATGCCCTCTGAGACACATTTATGCACCTGAACAGCCTTAAACTCACTATTTTTATGGTGCATTACATGCATTAATTGGAAAGCTTTGTGGCTATACAAGAAAATTCAAGTTTTATTCTTTCTAGTAATACTTTAGCTTCAGCCTCTCTTGTAGTACTGTAACTGCAGCCTCTTTTTAAGTGTAAAAACGTTGTAACTTTTATAAAGTTTAAGTAGAAAATGTCCACACTGTAAAACATGTTTTTTTCATAGTTGTACATAAAACAGTGTTTAACAAGAAAAAACTTTTTCTACTTGAGATTTTAAGTTTAATTTGTAATTATGAAATTGACTTTTTTGTGCATAACTTCACACACTTACTACTCTGACTATATTAAGCATGATAAACTTACCAAAACAGTATATTCTAAACCAATACAACTAGCACAACTAGACTAAAAATAGTTTTCAATGCAGTCTTTGCATACAGTTGCTATAAGAAGTAAATAAAGTCTTACCTTTAATATTTCCATCCTCTTTCTTGACTTTCTATTCATCTTCCTCTTTCTCAAGCTGACTAAATGCAGTTCTGCAAGAGATGACTAACTTTCTCCAGTCTGCCTAGAAAAGAAATTTGAATAGACAAAAAGGGAAAGTGACAGAAAATGGAAAAAATGAGTTTGTAGCTGGCAAAAAGTGTTAAAACTAAATTATAAAAGACAAAAATGGATAAAAAGAGCAAAAAGACTGATGGAAGATGAAGAAAGTGCTTATGAAATGAAATGAGGAGAGAATCGGATAAAAGGAGGTAATGCACAGTAGTAGAAAAAGAGAAAAGTAAGTGATGCTGGACTCCAGAGTCGTTCTCAGTGAATTGTGCTTCCTTAATGCGGAATTGGAGAGCGAGGGATGAGAGGGGGGGTTTGCTAGAGGAGAGGAGGAGAAAGGGTAAGGGAGACGGGATAGGAACAGAAAGAGAGCAAAATGGAACCGAGCGGCCTAATACTTTAAAAGCAACAAAATCAAAAGCAGTTCAACCAGGGAACACAGAAGAGATAGAGAGAGGGAGAGGAGAAATGAGCGGATGCACAAAGTCAGGTTTTTACTGCAGCAAAACTGCACTGTTCTCTCCAAAACTCTCTCGCCCTTACTCTCTCTCTCTCTTTCTCCCTCCTCCCCTCTCCTGCTCGGTGACGCTGGGCTACAGTGCTGTACTGCTGTGTGTGCATAATGAGCACCTTTCTATCTCTCTCTGTCTCTCTTTCTCTCGCTCCTGTTCCCCACATGCAATGAAGCTGCAGTGAAGCTCTTGACTTATTAGTTGCTTCATTTAAAGAGATAGCGAGACGAAGGGAAAGAGAGACAGATAGAATTTTAATCAGTCGCAATAGTCTCTCGGCCTCAGTTGCGTCTTGCAGTGGCAGTGCTTTGGGAGTTGCGACCCAAAGGACATTTGAAAGCAATGCGCCTGATTGAGAGGTTGACAGAGATTGATCTGTATTTGACATGCACGGGATACATTTTCATGCATGGATTTTGAAAATGTCAAAATAACTGTTCAATGCTGTTTTGTGATGTGCACAGAGAGACACAAAAATGCATAATTTTTTGATTGCCAGTTATATAATGTTGTGGTCGAGAAGCTCTACTTATTGGCTTATTTTTTTATCATTCTGCTTGCATTATTGTCATTTGGAGGTTGCATTAGATAAAAGCATTGTCTAGACGATTGTGGATAACCTGTACTAAGGGACTATTGATCCTGTTGTTTATTGTGTCCTCTGTGTTCAAATGTATTCAAAACCTTTCTAATGGACAAAACGGTGATATGCTTTGATCATTTTAGAGATGACTAGTTGACATGAAATACTCTTGGGAGGTCTTGCAGTGTGAGACGCCAACTCTAAAACTATTTTAAACAGCCTTATTACGCATATGCAGCTTTTATATCCTTATAATAATTCAGGGACTGCTTGAAATAGTAATATTGAAACGGAAGAGGTGATTAAATAGAAACCAGTTATTGCACATGACCTTCACTCTTAAAAATAAAGCTTCTTTATTTGGCATGAAGAACCTTCATCCAATAAAAAAAAAAAACATTTTGGAAGCTTTATCTTTAAGAGTGTATGACATGCATGCATTGTCATAAAGATACATGCAGATGTCATGCGTCAATCACCTGCACACATGAAGCAACTTCAGCCAAAAACACACAAGGTTACATGGCAACCTTCATGTCATTGCAGTATTTTTGGCATATCAATAGCGGGACCCCCGTATGATTTTTACCTTTACTAAACATGTCCCCTCTTTCTCTCCCCCCTCCCTCCTGTCCCCCGCAGACCGCTCCTCTCTCCTCCCCTCTCCGTTTTTTCTCCTCCTCACCCTCCCCTATGCTCAATTCGGTGTGTGTCTCCTCATTCAAAGGGCGCAAGGGTGGGAACAAGTCGTCCAACAAAGCATGTTACAGCGCCGACATGACTTGCCCGTCGGAAAGCGAGAAAATCGTGATCAACTGCGGCGGCGTGAGGCACGAGACGTACCGGAGCACCCTGAAGACGCTGCCCGGGACGCGTCTGTCGTGGCTCACTGAGCCGGACGCCTTCAGCAACTTCGACTACGACCCGAAGTCCGACGAGTTCTTCTTTGACCGGCACCCGTCCGTCTTCTCGTTCATCCTCAACTACTACCGGACGGGCAAGTTGCACTGCCCCAACGACGTGTGCGGCCCGCTGTTCGAGGAAGAGCTCGCCTTCTGGGGCATTGACGAGACCGACGTGGAGGCGTGCTGCTGGATGAACTACCGGCAGCACCGGGACGCGGAGGAGGCGCTGGACAGCTTCGAGACGCCCGAGCCGGAGGTGCCGGACGACGACCTGGCGCTCGCGGGGGACGGAGACCTGAAGAGGCTTTGCCTGCAGGAGGACAACAGGAAAGTGGGCTGGTGGCGCGTGTGGCGACCGCGGATCTGGGCGCTCTTCGAGGACCCCTATTCGTCCAAATACGCGCGGGTGAGTGTTCAGCACCTCTTTACGCATGGACAGCTCCTCAGTCTAGCGCGTGGTGACAGTGGGCTGTGTTGTTGAAATCATTAACTTAAAACCTGATTTGTAAACCCAAGACATTATTCTTCTAAATACTGTTCGCATTTCGACTAGTTTGGTTGGTAACGAAAAGGTTTTAGGTTCAAACCCCAGATGCCTTTGAGTTTGAGCGTTTTTCAAATGGAACGACATTCTGACAAGGTTCTTTCAAGTTACAAATGTTCGTTCAAAGTTATTTAGTCTTTAATAACATTCTGCAACATATATACATCTAAACGTTTTCAGTACGACGTTTGTCTAATGTTTTTTAAACGACACTACATACTAATGTTTCAAAACATTTAAAGGAGTAACATTCCTGTATTGTTTAGAAAATGACAAAATAGAACGCTAATGTTTCACTTAATGTTTTGGCTAAAAATAAAAACAGAAATGTTTTCATAAGTTAAACGTTTTAAAAACAGAACATACTTTTGCTATATGGGATAATATAGGGTGATGTAGCCTCGTATTAAAATATGTGGGTTGGAAAGTTTGTAACCTAAAGTGTTTAGGTTTAAATCCCAGACTGATCCCTTGAGTTTGACCGAACTGTTTTAGAAAACCTAGACACTTTTTCAAATTGACAAATTCATAGTATATACTTACGTTAACACACTGAACTAACAGGCTATACAAGCAACGTTCTCTTAACTTTCTGGCAAGATTTTTTCAATTTACGGATGATCATTCAAAGTTATTTAATCTTTAACATTCTGAAACATGCATGCATCTAAAACGTTTTCGTGGACGTGTGTCTAATGGTTTTTAAGCGATACTACAAACTAATGTTCCAAAACATTTAAAGAATTAAGAAGTAAGATTCCCGTATTGTTTAGAAAATGACAAAATGGAACGTTAATGATTCTCTTAATGTTTTGGCTAAAAATAAAAACATTTTGAATGTTCAGAGAAATGTTTTCATAAGTTAATGTGAACGTTTTCAAAACAGAATATACTTTTGCTAAATGGATTAACATAAGGTGATGTGGCCTCATAGTAAAATATGTGGGTTGGAAAGTTTGAAACCTAAAGTTTTTAGGTTTAAATCCCAGACTGTGCCCTTGAGTTTGAACGTTCTGATTTAGAAAACCTAAACACTTTTCGAATTAACTAATCCATAGTATGCACTTACGTTAACACACTGAACTAACGGGCTATACAAGGAACGTTCTTTTAACATTCTGGCACGGTTTATTTAAGTTACGATTTTTTTTTAACTTTAATAGCTTTCTGCAACATGTATGCATTTGAAAATGTATTTATTTTTATTACTAATGGTTTTAAAGCGATATCACATACTAATGTTTCAAAACATATAAAGAATTTTCAGAGGTAACATTACCATATCGTTTAGTAAATGAGGACCCCTATTCGTCCAAATACGCGCGGGTGAGATTTCAACACCACTTTACGCATGGACAGCTCCTCAGTCTAGCTCTCCGTTAAGAGGTGACAGTGGGCTGTTTTTGAAACCATTATTTTAAAATCTGATTCGTAAACCCAAGACCCTTATTCTTCAAAATACTGTACCCATATGGACTAGTTTGGCTGGTAACGGAAAGGTTTTAGGTTCAAACCTCTGAATCATCTGAAATATGCATCTGAAACGTTTTTATTTGCAGGGTTTTAAGCAATACTACATACATATATTTTAGAACATTTCAGATAATTCCCGTATTGTTTCGGAAATGATAAAATGGAATGTTAATGTTTTACTTAATGTTTTATCTAATTAAAACCTTTTCTTCTTTTTTTATTAAAAAATGGACATTTTGAATGTTAAGAGAAATGTTTTCATAAGTTAATGTGAACGTTTTCAAAACACTTACTTTTGTTACCTGGGTTAACATAAGGTGCTGTATCCTCGAAATAAAAAATTTGGGAAAGTTTGAAACTGAAAGGTTTTGGGTTTATATCCCAGGTTGTGCCCTTGAGTTTGAACGTACTTATTTAGAAAACCTAGACACTTTTTCGAATTGACAAATACATAGTATATACTTAGGGTAATGCACTGAGGTAATAGGCTATTCAGGGAACGTTTTCATAACATTCTGGATTCTTTCAAGTTATTTGGACTTTAATAATACATCTGAATCGTTGTCAGTTGGACATTCGTCTAATGGTTTGTAACCATTACTATGTACACGTGCTAGTTTTAAAACTTTTAAACAACATTTAAAAGTCCTGAATTGTTTACAAAATGTCAAAAATGGAACGTTATTGTTTCCTTTAATGTTTTGGCTAAAGTTCGCAAACTTTTTTTTTCAAAATGTAAAAACTGGACATTTGGAATTTTTTAAAAAGTTTTCATAAGGTTAATGTGAATGTTATAAAAACATAACCTACTTTTGTTGATGTAGCCTCAAAGCAAAATATCTGGGTTGAAAAGTTTGAAACTGAAATGTTTTAGGTTTTAAATCCAGATTAAACCAGCTGAACTAACAGGGAACATTCTAATAACGTTCTGGCACAAAATGAACAAATCTTCTGTCAGTAACGTTAACCAAACATAAGTTATCACAAAAATGTTAGAATGTTTAAAATGTTTCTTGTTTCAAAACATCCATAGAACTTTAAAAAAAATAATTAACTTTTTTAAAAAATAACATCCCTGTGATGTTAAAAATTTTGCATAAACAAGAAAAAACATTTTAAAATGTAAAAAACTGGTTCAGCAAACATTCAGAAATAATGTTTTCATAACTCTATCAAAACGTTCATGCAAGGTGGTGTAGCCTTGTAGTTAAATGTCTTGATTGGAAAGGTTGACACTAAAGGTTATAGGTCAAAAATAGGTCCATAAGCATTGATCAAATATCATTTTGTCCTTGAATAAGACATCTAACCTCACGGAATTAGTGTATTGAATGAAAGCATCAACTAAATGAGTGATTAGTAAATCTGATCATTCTTATTTCCTCACAAATGGTGCTGAAAACATACCCAGTTGTGTTTAACGCACAGCTCCTTGGTTTATACCTCAGTTAAATCAACTTGCTAGTAGTTAGTAGGATGCAAGATGAATGTTAGTTGGTTGAAACCTCAGAAGGGTTGTTGAGTACACTCTTAAAAATAAAGGTGCTTTAAAAGGTTCTTCAAGCAATGCCATAGGAGAACCATTTTTGGTTCCACAAAGATCCATTCAGTCAAAGGCTCTTTTAAGAACCATCTCTTTCTTATCTTTCTATAATCTGAAGAACCTTCTTTCGCCACAAAGAACCTTTTGTGAAGCAGAAAGGTTCTTCAGATGTTTAAGGTTCTTTATGGAACCATTTAGACAAGAAAGGTTCTTCTATGGCATCGTGACGCACCTTTATTTTTAAGAGTGTATGCTCTATTCCTCTGAATATAAATCTGAGTACCTTCATAGTTTAACCTACTGTAATGTGACTCAGTCGTGGTTAATAGGTAAAAGTTTGTAGGTTCAAACACCATGAGTGTTGAACTATCACAGTGCCCTTGAGCAAAGATATGTCATTTAACAAGTCTACAGAGTAAGTGGCTTTGAATAAAAGCCTCAGATGATGACTAATGAGTAAGTAATTGTGTGTAGAAGTACTTAAAGATCTGAGCTAATAATTGAAAAGTTGAGATTGCGAGCTGTCCTTGATCGAGACGTTTAACCTGAGGTTGCAGGTCACTTCAGGCGAGTAATTAGCGCAGTAATGAGTATTTGCAGTTCATCCTTCATCCTGTTGCAGCGAGTGGATAAAGTTGCACGATTGCAGTAGTTGACCCAGTTCAAGCTGGTTAAATGAGCTCTGAAGGATGCAGTTATCAGCCTGTCAAAAAAGAAATCAGCCCTGCTAGTGGATATTCCCCCAGAATCACACATTGCGCCACCATCGAGCAAACGCCAGCCTCGTTTTTACGCGTGTAATTGCATGTTATCGTGTGCCATTACGCACAAGCCCCCTCTTAAATCCATCTGCATGCTCTTTGTTTCAGCCGTTTTAAAGTGTTGCACCTTACAGTAGCAGCCACCAAACCGTTACTGCATTTATAGCCCATAAAACCTGCTCTTATAAATCTTTTATGCTTCCGATGCCCGACGCAGCAAACGCAGACGCTTGTTTCTTAATCGCGTCCTTGGTAATTTCATTTAAATGTGGGCTTGTGGTTTTTTTTTTGTGTGTGTTCAATCTGATGTTGATAGGGAAGCTGCAGCAGACACAGGGTGCGTTTGATTGATATTGCATGAATATGATAGACTATCAGTCATATTTTTTCCCCGAGACATGGTCAAATATTTGAAAACAAATGCCTCTGTGTGGACGTATCAGATTCTGCTGAGGAAGTGACTTGAGGTTACGTTACTGGAATTTTGTTTTTGTGTATATATTGAAAATCTATGTCCATTTATTCACATTGACTAACACGCAAGTTGGTTTCTCAGCATATTTGCTGATTATCGCATGCTGTAGATTGTCTTTCATGTATTTTAGATGAAACTGAGCTGCATGGCTGTCTAATTTAACATCTTATGTCATAAAGGAGCTCTCGTCTTCCTATCTGAAACTAGATATAATGACCTTACTGTGGGAATTTTTATGAGAAGGGCTTCAAAGCAATGTCTGCGTATACATACACACAGGCGAGACATATGCACAATGGCTGTCTGCTGTGTGTTTGTGCACTTGCAGATGGATTTAGACGTGGCTGATACCTGGGGAATGCATCTCCATTGTCCAAATGTCACTGGCAGGTCAATATTTGCCACAGTTCATTCACAGTGGTGTCAGCCGGGGTTTACTGTATAGATGTTGCCTTGTGCATGCAAGCATTAACATGCATGTAGTGGCATACAGTACACACGATCAATTAGTGGTCAAACGGTGAGGGTTTTTTAAAGTCCAGTGCTGAGGGAGCAGGATGACAGATGGAGATATACTGTATAGAATCCAGTTGAATTATTAGATGCGCTTATTTTGGGCTTTATTCATAAAAATAAGGATAATACATTACTGAGTAAATTATTTAGAAATCGTTTATACATGCTGTTAATTTCATTTTTAAAGAAATTAATACTTTTGTTTATCAAGGATGCAATAAGTTGATCACAAATGGCAGTAAAAACATGTTACAAAAAAATTATATTTCAAATTAATGCTGTATTTTTAAACTTTTTTTTATTCATCAAAAAAGTCCTAAAAAATGTTTTATGGTTTTCACAAAAAAAGCAGAGCTGTTTTCAACATAAAAAAAATATGAAATGTTCATACTTAAATGATTTCTGAAGGATCAGATTATGGTCTCTTATGCTCACCAAGGCTGCATTTATTTCTTCAAAAATACAATAAAACTGTAAAAATGTGAAATAAAATTGTAATTTAAAATATCAAATTTATTTTTTTATATATTTTAAAATGTAATTTATTCCTGTGATGCAAAGCTGAATTTTCAGCATCATTACTCCAGCATATTAGAATAATTTCTGAAGGATCATGGTCTCTTATGCTCACCAAGGCTGCATTTATTTCTTTAAAAATACAATAAAAACTGTAAAAATGTGGAATATTATTGCAATTTAAAATATCAAATTTATTTTTTTATATAGTTTAATTGTAATTTATTCCTGTGATGCAAAGCTGAATTTTCAGCATCATTACTAATCATTACAGCATATTAGAATGATTTCTGAAGGATCATGTGACACTGAAGACTAAGTAATTATGCTGAAAATTCAGCTTTGCATCACAGGAATAAATTACATTTTATTATAAAAAATTTTTTTATAATAATATTTCACAATATTACTCTTTTTAGACTTCTTTCGGAGACATAAAAAAAACTTTTATACAGTAATAAACTGTAACTGAATTTTCAGTGCAACAATTTATGTAGTTTTAGTCATTTAAACAAGAACACATTTCTTGGTAAATCCTTGAAAAATCCATTCCTGCATATATTATGCTGTTTAAATTTAATTAAATGCGGCAATTTACATAACGATTTTGCCTTAATTTGCACAGAAATTCAGTCTGCTCTTGTTTCACGAATAATGCTTATATATTTTGGCATTTATCCCAAATTCTCCACAAAATATGTAAAAATAAAAATCCCAAGTGCAAACGTGCTTTCTCAAAAAGCGTTTCAGCAGTGAAACTGAGCTCTCTTTCTCTCTGGTCATGCATTAGGACACGACAGCTCTCCGTAACCTACAGTAACACTTCACTGATCTCAAATCTAGCAGGACTAGACAAGACAAAGAGACACGCTTGTTTAAAAAAAAATAAAAAGGATGGACAGAGACAGGCAGAGGTGAATGGAAGGATACTGCTGGTGTGATTTAAAGCCACTCGCTATAGATTCATAGCGCGGGTGAAGTGTGAAACATTTATGAGCCGAGCGATAATCTGCATGTTATTCACACCAACAGCAGTCCAACACACGTGAAGCTTGAACACACACACTCCTGCGTGCAACACTGCCGCAATACTGCTCTCCGGCAGCCCGAGCTGTGCACTAGAGCAGGAGATGAGCGAGAGAGGGTCAGATGTAAAGAATATGAGGGGGGAAAAAAGCGAGCTGGAGGAAGCAGAGCTGTGAGAGATTGAAGGAGATGGACATTTGAGAGGGGGAGTGGCTGGAAGTGAGAGGATGGGGGTAGAGGAATGCTTTATGGATTCATTTTAACATCTTCAATTATGACTAAAGGCTACCGGATGCCTTCCTCCCACACTTCTGTGGGCTATTGATTGATCGTTTATTGATTGCACGGGTCTTTGTCTCTCTTAAAGCATCCGATCAGCATGCACACACACACCTTACAGCTGACTGCACTGTAAAACCATTCACTGGCATGACTCCTCCGAAGGTTATTGAGAACAAATCCTCTAATGTATGCATCATAAATGACCACACAGAGATCAATACTCATCTAAGACTCATTTAGATTGATGCTTAAGAGTAATTTCAATCGTTTTCTCTTTATCTGTGTCTAGTGTTGGGAAGGTTACTTTGGAAATGTAAGGTTATAGATAAGTTACGCCATTTAAAATGTAATAAGTAGTGTAACTATTTCAATTACTTTTTTTTTTTTACTTTTACATTTGATTACTTATTGAATATTTAAAGGCAATTTTAAATGTGATGTTTATCTGCTTACCCCCAGGACATCCAAGATGTAGGTGATTTTGTTTCTTCAGTAGAACACAAACAAAGATTTTTAACTCTGTTGCAGTCTGTTAGTCATATAATGGCAGTCAATGGGCACCAAATCTTTGACAGTAAAAAAAACACACACAGACAACACCAAATTAAACCCTGCGGCTTGTGATGATACACTGAGGTGTTAAGACACAAATCGATCAGTCTGTGCAAGAAATTGAACAGTATTTATATCATTATTTACCTTTGATCTACCACAACAAAATGGTAATTACTTGTGCTTATCCTGATTCTGGCAATCAATTTAAAAACTAAAAGATTAGGTTTCTTTGTGCAAACTCATCCAGGAGTGTTTTCTCTGACTACATTGCCAGAGCACGTTGACGCGTCATGGTCAGGCTGTTGTAAACGCGCTCAATACAGTTGAATGTTGCGGTGGATCCGAGGTAAATAATGATATAAATACTGTTGAGTCTCTTGCACAGACTGATCATTTTGTGTCTGAAGACCTCAATGTGTCGTCACAAGCCGCAGCGTTTAATTTGGTTTTGTCTGTGTATGCCTTTTTTTTTTTTTTTTTACTTTTAAAGATTTGGTAACCACTGCCATTATATGACTGACAGACTGCAACGGTTTGAGTTAAAAAATCTTTGTTTGTGTTCTACAGAAGAATCAAAGTCACCTACATCTTGGATGCCCTGGGGGTAAGCAGATAAACATCAAATTTTCATTTTTGGGTGAACTATCCCTTTAATCATTTTCAAACATTTAAACTAGACAGGGTTAAACTTACCACATGATTTACTCATCCTCAAGCCATCAAGTCTTCTTACCGACGAATACAGTCGGAGTTAAAATAAAAAATGTCCTGGCTCTTTCCGAGCTTTATAATGACACTGAATGGGTGTTGAGATTTTGAAGCAAAATAAAGTGTATCCATCCAGCATAAAAAAGTACTCTACATGGCTCTGGGTGGTTAATTAAGGCCTTCTGAAATGAATCGATGTGTTTGTGTAAGAAAAATATCTTTATGAAACGTAATCTCTCGCTTCCACTAACTATGCCGTGGACATCGGCGTAGCGTAAGTTCAGGTGAGAAGTGATGGAAGCACAGAGGAGAGAGCAAAACAAAACACTGGTCACAAATTAGAAGTACGAAAAAAGGACTTGTAAAGAAAAAGCCAAGAGGAGACTTGTTTTCCTTTGCTGTAAACAAAACTTGGTTCTCACAAGATGAGCATATTGCACCAGAGCTCACCGGATGTCATACTTCATCAACTGGAGTACTTTTTATGATGAATGGATGCACTTTATTGGACTCCAAAATATCAAGTCCTTTGGATGTTTTCTTTCCACTAGTCTGAAAAAACACTTTATGAAAAACCAAAAAATTGACAGGTGCATGAAAAACTGTGTTTTTGCCTGCAGTGTCTGAATACATTTTGGTTTGACTGTATATTAATTACACTTTTTGGTAAAAATGTGTACATTGAATTGAATGCACTGGTTTACATAATGATTTGCACAAGTGATAGATCTTTTTGACATGATTTCTGTGAGCTTTGCAGTTTTATTCTCTGTTTTTGAGGGCTTTGTGTTATTAAAAGCACAGTGGATCAGTTACATTGATCCCAAAAAGTTTTTGCACACTTAAAGCCATAGTTTCCCACCATTCGCTCATCCTTATAATATTTCAAAACTGTATGACTTCCTTTCTTCTGGAGAGCAAATCATATTTTAAAAATTATCAATGGAATCCAATGTTATTTGACTTTCACTGTATGGAAAAAGCACTCTTTTCATTTCATTTTTGGTTGAAATATGCCTTTAAGACACAATTGCATGTGAGAATGCCATTGCATTAGATAGAACACCAGTGGATGAAGGAAATTGGCATTAGTGAAGCAAAAAGCTTGTGTAGCAGATGCCATTTGCTCATCTAATGCACTGACATGTAGACGCTTTAAGTGTGGCTTAAATGTCCAAATACTTTTTGGTTTCAGCTGTGATTTAGACAGGAAGAAGCTCTTGTTTCAAAAGTAACATAAAGAGCGACATGCACACAGCACTGTGAATGCAGCTCTCAGACAGAGTGTGTGAAAAAGGTATAAACAAATCACCTGACGCTTGTGGCTTGATTTCAAGTGACGTATTGCTTGGGAACGAGCAGAGATTTGCAAAGTCTTACTGGGCGCCTGTTTGTAATCTGTCTTCCAGATATAGGAGACATTTTTGGCACGCTTACAAATGCACTGTTTAATGATCTAACATACTATGGATAGGTTATGTGTACTAGTTTACATGTGCTTTTGACTGTGTATTCAGCACAGACACAGAGGTCACATCTAACAGTAATCTAGACCAGTCTCACATATATAACTAGTGTTTGGCACGGAGTCTGCTTCCATCAACAGTTCGCCAGCCGGACGGCCCCGGAACACCTCCTCCCGCCGGGCCAAGTGTATCAATGGGGTGCCCGAGTCCCATGCATAGCAGTCCTGTTAAACAAACTGCTTTGGGCAGCTTTTTGTGACATTGGTAGTTTAGTCTGGGACACTCTGTTTTGCCTACAAAATGAAGGGACATCTGAGCTCTGCTGACACATGCACACCTTTAACACAAACACACAAACAATGGCTATGTGCATCTTTGCATACTTATGCATACTCAGTATGCATACTGTACTTATGTAAGGATACTTTTGCGCAAAAGGGATAATGGCTTCTGCTGTTTTCTTCAGAAAATTAAGTCTAAAATGCTTTGAAATTTGCTATAAAATCTTTTTTTTTTTTTGCCATTACCTGTGTGTAAATCAGAATTTAGTTGATTTAGTACAATAACAGGACAATTTTGAATGGGACATGAGAGTTTAAAATGATGCATGATTTGATTTATTGTAAATAAGAAAATACAACCCTATAATTATAATAACTATAATAAGTCTGCTGTAAGTTTTGCACCAGATTTCAGACCTGGATTATAAAAACACTCAAAATTTTCATCAAACATGCATGGACAAACTTACATACACTACCGGTCAAAAGTTTGGGGTCAGTAAATTTTTCTTCTTCTTTTTTTCTTTGAAAGAAATTAAAACTTTTATTCACCAAGGGTGTGTTAAATTGATCAAAAGTGATAGTAAATACTTACATTGTTAGAAAATATTTATATTTTGAATAAATGCTTTTTATTCATCAAAGAATCCTGAAAAAATATCACAATTTCTAAATAAATACTTTGCAGGGCAACTGTTGCAACATATAATCCAATATAGATCTAATATAGATCATTCTAATAATAAATCAGTATATTATAATGATTTCTGAAGGATCATATGACACTTAAGACTGAAGTAATGGCTGATGAAAATTCAGCTTTGCATCACAGGAATAAATTAAATTTTAAAGTATATTACAATAGAAACCATTATTTTATATTGTAATAACATTTCGCAATTATACAGTTTTTTTTTTTTTTTTCTATATTTTTGATTAAATAAATGCAGCACTGATGAGCATAAGAGACTTTCTTTAAAAACATTACAACTCTTACTGACCCCAAACTTTTGACCATTGGTATAGTGTACATCAGTGCTTCATTGTTAATTCTGTCATTGCGACTTTACTGTCCTACAAAGGCCAAAAGGCATAACAGAGAAACACTTAAACAGAGAAAAGTGCCTTCAAAGTTCATTTGGATTGATTTGATGTCAATTTCCACACTCCATTTTCTCTGAATCTCTATATAGTTGAACTGTCACAGGACAGATCATAGTCTAAAAGACCCATTTCCAGTCGTAATTCGATTTTGCCATAATGCATAGATTTGGAGAGCTGTGCGTCTTCCAGAGACAAAGAAATATCTTGCAAGCCAATTGCTGCAATGTTGGTTTGCTGTATTTAATGAACACAAATGCAGAGGACAGAAGTGACAGTATGCTTGATAAGGATTTATGTCGACCCTGTTTCATAAATATGGTAGAAAAGGAGAGGAAATCATCAGGGAAGAAGGTGATTTCTAGGATCTGTCTGCAGGAATTTCAGTTGAAGTAGAAGAATGCAGAATTGCAAGTCAAATGTGATTCTGGCCCACAAAACCAGTCGTAAGGGTACTTTTTTTTTTTAGATTAATAAAAAAAACATCTGAAAGTTAAAAAAAATAAGCTTTCCATTGATATATGGTTAGGATAGGACAACTATTTGAAAATCTTGAATCTGAGGGTGCAAAAAAATCTAAATATTGCCTTTAATGTTGTCCAAATGAAGCTTAGCAATGCATATTACTAATTAAAAATTAAGTTTTGATATATTCACAGCATGAATGTTACAAAATATCTTCATGAAACATGATCGTTACTTAATATCCTAAAGATTTTTGGCATAAAAGAAGAAATTATAATTTTGACCCATACAATGTATTTTTTGTTAATGCAAATATATCCATGCTACTAAAGACTGATTTTGTGGTCCAGAGTCACAAAATCGAATGTAAGTAGAATTAAAATTGACTAATTTCCAACTAGAAAATAAATAAATGTTCAAGAAAGTTTGAATGCTGGCTGCAGCCTTATTTGAAAAGAAATTAAAGGTGTTGCATTTTTAAAGATTTAATTAAAAAGTAGTTTGTTCTTGTTTATTAAATGCAAGCAAACCTAAAATTCTGAAAGAAAAAAATTCAGCTTTGCATCAAAGGAATGAATTACAATTTAAACAGTAGATAACCAGTATTTTATTTGTTTTATTACAGTTATTTGTAATATTTTACAGTATACTGTTTTAGTTTTTGTATTTTTTGATCAAATAAATGGAGCTTTTTATGTGTGAATAAATTCATGAAATATAATACCCTTGAACTAGACAAAATAAGTTTTAAGTAAAATTACATTTTGTGTCTGTGTAAATTGCATGTTAAACTTTCAACAGGGCAATATAAACTATAAATATAAATGGTAATATTGTAAAACACTATTACAATTTAAAATACTGTTTTCTATGTGAATACCGGTATATTTTAAAACGTAATTAATTCCTGTGATCAAAGCTGAACTTTCAGCATTACTCCAGTCTTTAATGTCACATAATCCTTCAGAAATCATTCTAATACCCTGATTTGCTGCTCAAGAAACCTTTATTATTTTTATCAATGTTAAAAACAGTTGCACTGCTTTATATACATTTATTTTTAGGATTCTTTAGCGAAAAAAGTAAAAAAATAAAAATAAAAAAAGTTGTTATATTAAGTCTTTATTGTCATTTCTGATAATTTGAATGCATTCTAACTGAATAAAAATATTTAAAAGAAAACAATTAAATTAAACTGTAGAAGTATTGATAGATTTAGTATAGATTTCATCATATTTAACTTTTGTGCATCATAGTGGAAGAACACTTGATGCATTACCCATTTTGATTTTTCTCCACTGCAATTCAATAAAGTCCTCTTCTCCTATCAATGAGAAGATCTTGAATCTCTGAATCTCAGTGATTCCCCACTGAGGTCCAGAGGAGCTTCACCTGTATAGCAGCTCACAGCATCATGAGCTCAGAGACACTGGCGCCCTGATCCATGAATATTTTATTCGCAGTCTTGACATGGCTTGAAAGGATGAGCAGATGAACAGCTCTTATGTGACGGCCTTGGATCTAGCTTCTCCCAGGGGCTCTGCATTCGGGCTCCTAGTTGCTTAATTGACAAAGACAAGTATACTGTCATGTCCCTCAGCCGATTTACACAGCTGTCCCACCACATTCCTCCTGATGTCCTCGGAGGGCACCTCCATGATGAGTCCTGGTCTGAGAGTTCATAACCTATCATTTTATTTGTCTTCACATGTGTCTTCATGTACACTACTAGTCAAAAGTTTGGAAGAAGATGCGCACCAAGGCTGCTCTTATTTGATCAAAAATATAGTAAAAACTTTTCAATATTTTTAGAATTGAATACAGTAGGTTTTTATTTGAATATGTTTTAAAATGTGATTTATTCCTGTGATGCAAAGCTGAATTTTCAACATCATTACTGCAGGCTTCAGTGGCACATGATCCCATCAGAATCATTCTAATGTGCTGAAAATTCAGTTTTGCATCACAGGAATAAATTACATTTTAAATATATTAATAAAGAAACCTGTTATTTTAAATAACAAAAATATTTCACATTTTTACTGTTTTTACTGTATTTAAAAAAATAAATAAATGCAGCCTTGTTGAGCATATGAGTTTTTCAGAAGTATTAAAAAGCTTAATTATTCCAATTCTTTGACTGATAGTGTATTGGAGAATCGCTCACATGCACTAGACTGTGATTGGCGCCAGGGCTTCGAAAGATTTGACAGAAAGCGTTTCGGTTTTCCCTGACACAGGTGTGTGTGTGAGTCGATGAGTCGATTTCTTCAGTTTCATGTCTGTTCCGCAGGGAGCCTGAGCTCGGACCTGCTGGGTAATTTCATCTCAGTGATAATTGGAACTTCCTGTGGCGATGAGATCATATCCTGCTGAGCCACATCAGAGCAGCAGCATCACAGCCTGCTGTCTGGCTCAACACTCACATACAGATTCTTCCTCTCTATATGCGAGGACGTTCCATCGTTAATGCGATGTGGAATACTGGGAATGTCTAACAGGATTTCCTGTTTTTTCAGTTGTGGATTGGATGCAGGAGGTTCGTCCTTGCCGTCTTTGTTTCCAGTAAACAGTTAAACATAGTTGAGCTATAAAACGATGGCCGTGATTTAATGCTCACTAACGCTTGTCTAATTATTGACAGCAGTAATTCCATCTATCTCTGAGGAGCCGTTTTATTCTCAGCCTTATTAGTTGGCCATAAATATTTGATCCTAATAATCCTGAATGTTTTTGTACTATTGCATGGTAGTTTTTAAATACGTTTTATTCAGCAAGGATGCATTAAATTGATCAAAAGTGACAATTAAGATATTTATAATCTTGCAAGAGGTTTCTATTACAAATAAACATCACAGTTTCAATAGCAAAAAGAAGCAGCACAACTGCATTCAATATTGATAGTAATCAGAAATGTTTCTTGAGCAGCAAATCAGCATATTAGAATGATTTCTGTAGGATCATGTGACACTGAAGACTGGAGTAATGATGCTGAAAATTCAGCTTTGATCACAGGAATAAATTACATTTTAAAATATATTTAAATAGAAAATTGCTATTTTAAATTGCAATAATATTTCACTGTTTTACTGTACTTTTAAGTAAAGTAAATGCAGGTTTTCCATCATTTTTGTGTATTTGAACCCTTTATGATCCATCTTTTCACACTGAGGACAACTGAGGGACTCATATGCAACTATTACAGATGGTTCAAACGCTCACTGATGCTCTAGAATGAAAAACCATGCATTAAGAGCCAGGGGGTGAAAACCTTTGAACAGAATGTGTACATTTTTCTTATTTTGCCTAAATATCATATTTTTTCATTTAGTACTGTCCTTCAGCGGCTACAGAAGATACTTGCATGTTTCCCAGAAGACAAAATAAGTTAATCTTTAAATTCACCCCTCTGTGGCATTGTTGGAAAGGGTTTAAATACAAAAAAATTTAAAAAAAAATTGTGTGACCTGAAAGATTTTTCTGAAGAACAGCAGGTAGTTTAACTGTTCAGGACAAACAAGAGACTCACAACTATCAACTATCACTATCACTAAACAAAAAAAAAAAAAAAACAGCTGTGGATCATTCAGGTAACAACACAGTATTAAGAATCAAAAGGATGTAAACTTTTGAACAGTGTCATTTTTATAAATTCAACTATTATTTTCTCTTGTGGACTATAGGTAAACATCTTGTATGTGAAATATCTTATTCAGGTCAGTACTAAATAAACAATAACGTGCATTTT